>NC_132868.1:4628152-4936195 GCF_048164855.1 Canis lupus baileyi | reverse complement strand
CAGAGTCCAAATCAAGGGTGCTTGCCAAGGTCTCGGTTGAGAAGAAAGCAGCTCTAATTATGGGAAGTTCATCTTTTTTCCCAATGAGGTAGCTTCCAATTCTTTACCTTCTTCAATATTGAACGAGAACCTAATCAAGCTATCATTTGATAGATGATTAAAGATAACTTCTGATAAATCCCAATGAGATTTTTGAAATAAAATGTGTAAGAAGGTCAAAGAATCAAGTGATATTGCTATAAGGAAAGATCTTCTATTCTCTCCAACTTATTTATGTGAGAGATGTTTCTTGGTATTTAAATCTATTTTAAAAATTGAGAAATGATTAATACTGAATCCTGTTCATTCAAGCAAGAAGTAATCTTCATTTTTGGCTCTACAAATTGATTGGGATAAAATGGTTCATCCATCTAAGGAATAGATTTCCAATATGATTTTACTTTTTATATTAAAAATTTTAATCAAGATTTATTATATATATTCTTTTGGTCAATTATATCCTGCTAATAGCTAGAGTAACAACTTAATCCATAAGATAATTTTAACTTAAAACTTAATACCATAAAGAGACTTTTAAAGATACATTTTAATTTGTATATATCTTGTTTGCAGGAAGAATGATCAGTGAGAGGCTTTTAAGTATAAAATACATGAGAGTAAAATTCTTGAGAAATGTGGGATGGTGACATGTTTAAAAAGTAAAGGAATGATATACCATTTCTAATGTTAATGAAGAACCTGCTTATATATTATTAAAAAAAGATAATGGGGGGCACCTGAGTGGCTCAGCGGTTGAACATCTGCCTTTGCCTCAGGTTGTGATCCCAGGGTCCTGAGACCAAGTCCCACATCGGTCTCCCTGCAGGGAGCCTTCTTCTCCCTCTGCCTGTATCTCTGCCTGTCTGTGTCTCTCATGAATAAATAAATCTTTTAAAAAATAAAAAAGATAATGGTGGATATTAAACCACTATGGTATTTAGATATATTTAAAAGAGGGATGTGTCAATTTTATTTTTTAAATGTCACACAGAAAACTACATCCTTGGCAACAATTTAAATTGAAAAGTGTGAGAGAGGCAAACATTTGTCCAAAAACCTTTTAGAAAAAGGTTGAAAGATGAAAATTTCAGTAGTAAAATATGACCGTGCAGAATAATAAGACTCAAGAAATAAAAGTAAAACAAATAAGCAAGAATAAATAACAGACCCCTAACTGTCCATAATTCTAGCAATGTTTAAAAATCATTGATTCTATCAATAAACCGATCTTCTCCAGGCCTTGGTGGTCAAACCTCCTGTCCAGGAGACCACCAGGCAAGGTGGGGGAAAGCAAAGCCTGGAAGTGCCAGTGGCGTTAGGAAACAATACAATGACTTCAGAACTTCAGGGAACCACAGTTAAGAGATACAGTCCTTTATTCCTCAAGAAAGGTAAACAAATGAGTACCAGTGAATAGCTCTTATTAAAAAAATTCTTAAATTTTTCCTTAAGCAATTCAATAACAAAATAAACATCCTTTACTAACCTAATGGAATCAAGGACTGTCAGGCTGTCCCTAACGGTATTATACTGGTTTCTTTGGGGTCATGATAGTTATATTTGAGAGAATGAAGGTGGGTTGTTAAGTTTTACAATTTTTTTTTTAATTCCTAAATTTAAGAATTAAGTAAAAATTGTGAAGAGAGAGAGAAAGAGAGAGAGAACTGCAGGGAACATCAAGGAAAAGAGGATTGCGGTCCTTCCCCAGGCTTTTATAGGAAACCTAAGAGGAAGACAAGGCCTATTTCATTCCATCCTCCAAATAAACATACCAGCTTGCTTCAGCCCGGTTATGGGGCTAATCTTATGCATATATTTGAACCCTCTTTTTTTCTCTGTTTCAAACAAAGAGTCTCACAGGTCTCTGAACTTAAAAAAAAAAAAAAAAAGACTGAGCAAGACTATAACAAATATAATCTGTGAAAGGCCCTGGGCCTGGAGATTTCCAAACAACATGGAGGCTGGCTCCCACCATCAATGGACAGAGAGCCATGGAAAGATGAGAAGACATGGCCATGACAAGAAACATGGACATCACCAGAAGATGTGACTCCATGATGGGCAGGTCGATTCCACATACCTTTCCCTCCTTCCCTACTTCCTCTTCTCTCCCTCACATCAAGTGGGAGATTCCTGGAACATTACTCCACCCTCCCAGAGGACAGGATGGCAGCTGCCCTGCAGCTGACCGAATGCCAACCTGGGCTTGGGTCCCACCTGGTTTTGTCCAGTCTGTGAGTTAAAATCTCTTACCAAAGCAACACAGAAATGCAATGTTTGTTTCAAAAAGTTCAGCAGAATATTGAGAGAAAACTAATGAATTCATCAAATTTATAGTGAAGTCTCGATACATTTCAATCCCCTCGTTCCTTGTTAGACTAACCACCTTATTTGTGAGTCTAGTTAGGCTGGAATTCTAGGGGGTTGCTGTTAATGTATGCCACATCTGGTTTGCTCCAGGCTGTGGGGAGCAGGTGGGCACAGGCTACCAGTGGGGCACTGCTCGTGCTTGTTACTGTCATTAATATCGTCTCTTGTCTGTGGTTTCCTCTTTATCCCAGCACCGCTCTCCAGGTATGGCTCCCATTCCAACAACCCCCAACCTCCACTCTGACCCTGCCTTGGGCCCAGCAGGCTCAGCTGGTGTTGCTTTTGGAGCCAATGGGAACCTGAAAAGCAGGGTTGCTGAGATGCTGTCTGAAGCCAAGGTGGGAAGATGGCAAAGTATGATTCAGTGAGTCCCTTCACTTACACTCCCAATGACTGTGGATGCAATCATGTTGACACATGTGAGCTCACTCACTCATTTAAGATGGACTTTGTTGCACATTGAACTTAATTACTGAGTGCTTGGTATTCCTTGTTTATTACTTATGCATGGTTCCTGTCCAATTGGGTAGCACAGTCACATGCTAACCATTTAAAACACTGATCCATGGGATCCCTGGGTGGTGCAGTGGTTTAGCGCCTGCCTTTGGCCCAGGGCGTGATCCTGGAGACCCAGGATCGAATCCTACGTCGGGCTCCCGGTGCATGGAGCCTGCTTCTCCCTCTGCCTATGTCTCTGCCTCTCTCTCTCTCTCTCTCTCTGTGTGACTATCATAAATTAAAAAAAAAAAAAGATTTAAAAAAACAAAACAAAACAAAACAAAAAAACACTGATCCAGGGGAGGCCCTCTACTTTGTAATTCATATGTTTTCAGCTAGCTCTTTCTCTCTGCCTCATGGAAGTAGGGATGTGCAAATTATGTATTTTCCCCTATAATAATACTTTAGAAACAAAACCATCTCTCCTCATTAACAGATATCCTTGCCAATATTCATCACTCACCCTAACCTCTTTTTTTTTTATCCTATCTCTTTTTATTCACCATCTCTGGTCTCCCAGTTTGGACCAAGAGTGAGAGCTGGTGACAATGGAATACAATTCCAACATCTCTCTCCTTTGGATACGTGATGTGTCACAGAGGGAGGTGATATTCACACTAGGATGTTGAGAATCAGGTCAACTGAGGAATGTTCAGTGTGGCTAATGGAAATACTTCTTGGGTCTCCCCACCACCTGCCACTCCTCAGTTGGGTAGATTAACATCCTGCTAAAAAAGCAAGGTCAAAAGTTTGATGTTCAAGGGAACCCGTAAATTTTTCTGTTAGCTGATGCAGCCTCCATACCAAATCCCAGAGAACCCTGCATGCCACACAGACTGCAAGTCAGGGGTGGGGAAGGGGACTAGATGGAGGGGCATCTGAGAAATCCTGTCACACCAGATTCAACACACACTGCTTGGCATCACCTCTGTCTATCAAAGAGAAGACATTTAAAAAATCATCCAGGCATAAGGTGTAAGGTAGCAGCCAAGAACAGCATATTTGGGAAGAGATAGGCAGTTTTAGTTCAAGAAACATCACTCTCAAAAAGGTAATACTAATACTCTAGCATTTCTGAAGGATGGTTGTGAGACAGGGTTACATCTCAAAATATTAATTTGTAGTTTTTCTGTTTATTTCTCTTCTCTTTGCTTGCTAACATGTACCCTGAGGGCATTTTTTCTTTTTCTTTCTCAATGTACACACCGAAACAGACGCAGTCTCAAAGAAGCCATGGACCTGCGTAGTAGAGGGAACATCTGGATGCTGCTTGAGGGATCAAGGTTTCAGGTTCCAAAAATTAGCTAAGACTGGAGCAAGGGCAAGTGGTTCTGGGGAGCAGTGCAGCACCTCCACCCCTTCAGCTAATTATGCTGGAAGCATTAGGCTGCCTGCAAGGTGGGGAGCTCCGACACCTTGAGTGAGCGAGGGTGACATCAAGGGAAAACCCCGACCCGTCACAATATTTTTTTTAAGAGAGCATGAGACAAGGGGTGTGCAGGGGAGGACAGGCAGAGGGAGAGAGAGAATCTCAAGCAGACTCCATACCTAGTGTGGAGCCCTATGTGGGGCTCGACTCACGACCCTGAGATCATGACCTGAGCTGAAACCAAGAGTCAGAGGCTTAACCAACTGAGCCACCCAGGCACTTCCCCCATCAGAAGATCCTAGACACTTCCCATGGTCCTCTAAGTACTGATCTCTGTTGTCAGTGCTACCTAGCATGTGAAATTTTCAACAAGCTGTTTACAATCTTCCTCTTGATTACATTGGTCTTTAAACATAAAGAGCTTTATTAAGCGAAAAGATAAGTTAGAAAGCTTTGCCAAGCTGGAGAAGCTCAGGATACGTTCATCTAAGTGTGTTATAAAAAATTATATGGAAGCAAGGGAGTCATAATACCTACTGTATGTTCCTATGCTTTGTTTTGACTCTAGGTATTAATGCCATTACTGGTGATATTATCTGAAATTGGCTATTTCAAAGCCATTATCCATGACATATAATTCTGTAAGGAAAAGTGTGAAACAGAATAAGTGCTGGAGAATAAGTGCTGGAGAAAAATTCTGTGTTCCAGTCAAAGAAATGGGATGTCTTGGAGTTAGACTTGCCATTATAAAATATTTCAAAATTGAAAGAAGATAGCTTTGCAGGAGGTCAGCAGACTGCTTTATTTACAATGGGTCTTGCTGGACTCTAGAGGAGTGATTCTCAACCTTGGCTATCTATTACAATCCCCCAGGAAGCCTCACAATAAGTGATAATACCTGAACATCTCTGGGGATGGGTTTAGAAAATTCCAACATACAACTGAGATTAAGAACCACAATCTAATAAATGTGCTTCTCATCTGTGTCAGTTTGCATAATAAAAATAAGGCATGTAGCTCTATTTTCAGGGGTACAGTGGTGGTGGTATGTTCAAGGTGAGGAAGCATGGTGAGAGTAGGTAGGTCTGAATTGTCAAAGACGCTGTAGTATAGGTTAAAACTACAAGCAATTTTGAATAATGAGATAAATCTACACATGGCCATGGGAATTTGGTTTATGAAACCACAATATATGACTTCAATCCATTATTGATTCAAATAAAACTTGGTATCTACTAGATGCCAAAATAGCTCTATTCTGCAGGTGCTAGCAGCAAATAAGGAAGATACTGTCCACACTCCCCTAGAGTTCCTATTGTCACAGAACAGTAACAATGTAACACCTACCTGTGGTTGTCATCCCATTAACACAATGCCAGGCATTGTCAGGGCTTTCAAAACAAACATAAAAAGGGAAAACAGAGAAAGATGTTCTTGTTTCTAAAAAGCTATCAGCCTGGCCAATGAGATAACCCAACTTCACTGGACACATTATGCATTACTATGGATCCTGTACACACATTCCTCATGTACTAAATTTGCAGTGGGGGGCTGTTCCACAGATATCCATGAAAAGGTTCCAGTAGGGCAACAAATTAAACATAGAGTTCTTAGGGAAGTTTTGCAAAGGGTGGCGTTCTCCCTTTGTCTTGGAAGATGGGTAAGGAGTGGAGGAAATGAAAGAGTGGTGTGTGTGTGTGTGTGTGTGTGTGTAGAACAGCTGAAGTGATGGAGTTGGAGAGAGAAAGGTAAGAATGGGAACCGTAGGGAGCATGCTCAACTGGAAAGAAAGCTGTGAACTCAGGAACAGTAAGTACAGGGATAGAGAAAGTGAGAGTAAAATTATCTGAAAAATGTAGGTAACATGATGATCCAAACAAGCTGGCAGCTGAACTTTACAGACGAAAGAGGGAAAGGGAGAAGGAGGCATGGGTGAGGGTAGAGAGAGAGATCCTTTGATTCAGAAAACTTATGTCGTAGCTGTAACACAGAGAGAACTCTCTGGGATCCATAGGTGCTCAGCTTCCTAGCCCAACCATAGGTCAAATACTGATCACATCTTGAAACACTTGAACTCAGTGGTGAAAACAGAATTTACCCAAAAGCTGCAACTAAGCTGAATTTAAAGCCCAGATATTGTTAAAATATGTACTGGATTAACTCAGCCCTCCACCTTAGCTACTGATAGAAAAAGAAACGGGGTGTTCTTTTTTTGGAGGTATGTATTATCTACCTCAGTCTATGCTAATACTTTGACACACAGTGTCTGGCATAAGAAACAAATCATAGATGTGCAACGAAGTGGGAAAATGTGATTCAAAATTAGGAGAAAAGATCGCAGTATAGAGAAATCTACAAATAACCCAGAGGGTAGAATAAGCAGACAAGGACTTTATCTGTGATGTTTATATTAAACTATCTAGGGGAAACATGGACAAAATACATGAAAAAAATGGATAAATTCAACAGAGAAATGGAAAGTACAAGAAAGAGCCAAATGAGGATTCTAGAGTTGGAAAATATAGTATCAGAAATAAATAATTTATATGATGGGCTTTAGAGAAGATTGACCCAAGAGAGAGCCTAGATGTAGAGAGGAGGAGGAGGAGAAAGAAGCAAAGGGAAAAGAAGAAAAGGAAAACCAGGAAAGTTTTATCCTAGAAACCATGACATATTAATATATCAAATGCTGCTGGAAAGGTCAAGCAAGGTCAAAAGAGAGACATGCCCACAGTAGAATAAATGAAGACTTCTGGAGGAGGGGGCTTAATAAAAACTGTTTTATTGAAAAAAAAAAATCAGGTAGCAGAGTTCATTTTGCTTCATTCACATCATGGACACTGAATAGGCCTTAGTTGGGGGCTTGCCCAGAGCTCAAAGTCAACAGTGATGTGGGGGTGGGAGCACAAGTAGTAAGCTATGGGACCTGCCATGCTACAGGCGGAACTCAAAGGTGAGATGCACAGAAATCACACAGAGAATTCAAGAAATACTCTGAAGAAGTACCAAGAAGGCCTCATGGTGCATCTACAGGGATAAATAAAAGGAAGACAAAAATCCCCAAAGTTTCTATCCATTTCTATCATTGGAAACAGGAAGACAAGTAAAAGACTAGGGCTTGGGATGATGATGATTTGAAAGCCCAGCCTTTTGAACCACAGAGAGAGTGACACAGTGAAGATGTCTTGTGCTGGGGTAAAGGTGGGAGGCGTGTCTTGGGCAGAACTTCCTGATTGTTTCCTGGGCATGCATGGCATGCACAGAAGATAGAACATCTGCACTGTGTTGGGGGGTAAGAGCTCTGTTGGACAACAGCTATGCCCCGCTGGAGCTCATAGATCCAGGAGAGTGGGCAGATGCAGGTGCTCCCTGGACTTTCCTCAGGGCAGAGAAATCACTATTTCAGCATATGTATCACCCATTCATGGTGCACTCTGATGGGAACTCTGGTCCAAAGGGGCAAGCTGAAGCCTTGCTCACCACAGCATTCCCACTGGTCCCAGCATACGGTGGCCCTCCATAACCATCTGCTGGTGAGAGAAGCCTACAGGTCATCTCTCTCACACACTGTATTCTAACATTTTAAGAATAACAAGGTCACTCCTGAAATGGATCAGACTCTCACACAGACGCTATGTGGTCTGTGGAGTTAGTTAACATTCAATTAAAAAGTTTAACCCTACCACTCTCCATTTCATGGCTACAACTTTCCTTTTTGATGAGTAAATTAAACTGTTCAAGTCTCTAAGTACAGACCGTGGGGATTTTTTATCTTTTGATCTGTCTTGTACATTCAATACCCTCTTGGGCTGATATTGTTGAAATACTAGTGACTCCTAATTAAAAGCAACACATTGCACATTACTGTATGCCTGCACCAGCCTGGCTGCTACTGTGTCAAGTTCAGTTGCCTACATTCAAGATGAAGGATGATAACATTTGGTACTCAAAGCATATTATGTGCTTTGGGAGACAAGCCACTTGTCCTTTATCATTCTTCTCCAAAGCCATTTATTTTATGTGACATTGTTTAAAGATACTATCATGCACAAAACTGAGTAGGGAAATTTCATTTTAAATCTGAAAAAAAAAACCAGTCTTTTCTGATAGATAATAAATGAACTTTCATGAACTTCTTGGTTGTAAGAGAAGAAATCTCTGAATTTCAAATAAGTTTCTTGAAACCACTCAGGATATTTTGGTGAGGAACCGCTGGGAATGATTCTCTGCTTCCCCTCACCTAGTACCAAGTATCTCTTTGATTCTAGTCTGACAGGATGAAGAGATGAGATTTTTCTTCTCAAGTTTGCTTCTTCTCAAGGAGCAAACTCTGCTCTTTCTGCTTTTGCCATTTCACAGACCAGCACCCCACCTTCTGGCTGCAGGCTTCCCAGAGGTGGGGCTGCACCTCCATCCACCTCCTGGGTCCCCAGCCTCTTGCCTGGGGCTTGCTATGTCCTTCTTCCTGAGATTGCTGACCCATCTTTACAATGGCTGCCTTCTCTTCCTTTTATTGCCTTAGGTGCCCTCAAGGACAGATCCACTGACACATTCAATATACGATGCCAGCCTACACGCCTTTTCTTTAGCAGAACCCCCAATCATGGATGTCCTTCCCTGCTCTGTAATTCCTCAACACCCAGTGCAATAAATACAACCAAACATAGCCCAAATGGCTAAAAGAGTATTCATCTTTAAATTCTATAACTATTTTCTAATCCACTATTTTTAGTATTAGAGAGTAAAAATAATGATTTCTTCCTACACGATTAAAACTTTTTTTGGAGGGGGTAAGGGAGAGAATTTGGGAGTCTACGTACAGAAGAAATACAATTTAAAAACATTTTCCTGCTAAAAATCCTTTTAGATTCTTAAGATTTGCGGTATTGAGGAGATCCATTTCATTTCTCATGTATTCTCTTCTTGAAAGCATTTTCTTCTGAACTGTTTGGCTAGGCATAAGATGAATGCCTGACCAGTCAGAATAAAGTTAGGTGGATTTTATTTCCTCTTTTCTTTGAGGTCTTTAATCAGAGGTCCTGAAATTTGGATCAACTGGAAATTTCAGTCACTTTTGCCTTTTCCCCACATGGAGTATTTCCAAAGGGCGAATCATTAAGGCTTGTTTAATAAAATAATTATCAGCTCTTCGATTTATTTACAAGTCCCCTTCCAAGCAATTCTTATCTGCCAGACCCAGCCGCCAAAATTCCCCAACAGGTGTCTGAAGCTAATTAACGAAGAACTCATAGCTCCGCAGGAAAGGAAGGCAGCATTCATGAGATTAGGCTCTTGGGTTTGGGGGTTCTAACAGACACCTAATCTGAAGATACCAAGTTTTGGCTAAAGCACACAGCTTTTCTGCTGCCTAGAGTTTGGCTTGTGAAATCAAGTTATTAAAGAGAGCCAGCAAAGAGTGCTCTGATAAATCACCTCGTCTGGGAAACCAGGCTTCTTTTTAAAATACTAATTGAAATTGCATGTGTTTTAATTAAAACAACATCTGCCAGGGTCTGAAGAAACACATTTTGAAAAGTAGACAAGGTATGTCTCTAAAATGTCCTCAAGCCTACTTAATAAAGTGATCCTTACACATTCCCAGGAATGAAAAAAACACATGGCCTCCCAGTTGCACTGAAGTCTCCAGAGCTTCTGGTGTTTCTCTGGACAAAGGTGGGATTCCCCAAGGTCAAGAACACGGGCAAAGGAGATACCTTCAGTGCTGTGAAAGGGCTGTCCTCCAGCACAGGAGGCCTATATTTCAGAATGTTGTCCCCTATGAAAGCCATCTACAGGAGATGAGAAACTGAAACACTCACATATTTTAATTTTTTTTTAAGATAGAGAGGGGAGGGGAGGAGCAAAAGGGGAAGGAGAGAGAGAATCTTCAACAGACCCCAAGCTCAGTGTGGAGCCTGACTTTGCAACCCTGAGATCATGACCTGAGCTGAAATCAAGAGTCGGATGCTTAACCCACGGAACCACCTGGGTGCCTCCTTGCCCCCGACTTTACCTGATGAGTGGGCCATATAGCTTTAGAGGCCTCTGTTCTCCGGTTTTGCTAGGAAGCACTGTGCGTGCAAAGTGATATTTTCAGTACATAGGGGATGATGACCAATATGTGTTTCAATCCTGGGCCAAAAGAATTCAGACAAACTTTGAGAAATGACTTCCTGAGTAATATTTGGAATGCTTCTTCTTGGAGATGGAGACCTTGCTTAGGTATCTCTTTATTTGCCTGAGAACATGGTGTCATGATTAGAGAATTGAATAAAAATGTAACCCAAAGTTTGGATCAAGATCAATACTGGCAGGTCTACAATTCCATGGATAGTCATTTCAAGAAATTCAACTGCGAGATCACTAAATAAAAGAAAATGTTTACAAAGCTATCCAACATTCAGGACAGCAAAGATATAATGAAGATATTTCCCCCCTTTCCCTCTAGTTCTCCAAAAGAAAATATACATGGATCCCTAGGTAACCATCCAGCTTGGAGGAGGTCATTCTATCGACAGAATTGATGATCTTCTTCTTTATTCAGCCTTTATTTTCACTTAAAAGGAAGTTTTTATGTTGTCCTTTAAATATAACCAGCAACCACTGTCCATAAACAGTCTTTACAGTGGTCAGATAAAATCTCTCGCCCAAATATTTAAAACCTTGTGGCAAGAAGGAAAAAAAAGCTAGGAAGGGAATGCCCCCAACCCCTTTCCCTGAATGAATGAAAAGGATAATCAGAAAACCCCAAAAGGGGAGAGAAACAGCAATGAATGGATTTACTGCTTAACTAATAATGAACTCCCAGGCAAGAAACTACCCTTATTTTATTCACAATTTCATCAGTGTGGGAAAGTGTGCGATGTGCACCATTAGGGTACACCTGGACATTGGGGCTCCTTTCTCCACCTCTCCTGGTGGTTAGAGCCAGCAGAGTTCTTTCAGGAAATGGCCCCCTCCTGAGCTCAGAGAGAGTCAAATTTTGCCTGGTGCTCCTTTGGAACTTGGAACCAATTGACAGAGTGTTGCTTAGATGGAAGCTCAGCTAGCTGATGCGGTGAGTAGAAGGTTGGTTGAATGAGCGGAATGTGTGGGGCCATCAGTCACAGCAACATTCTTGTGGATCATTCTGGATGTGGTGACCCAACCATCCAAATGATAATAGAGGAAAAGAGTCAAGCAAAGCAGAGAGGATGAGGTAAACCAGGGAAGGGCTAGATTGAAGGCAGTGGAAAGTCCTTCTCTTCAGTCCAGGGAGGGATGCAGGGGAGCAGGAAGGATGCTTCCAGATGCCAGCCCTAGCTCGCCTGCCAGAAAGTGTGGCAAGCAGCCACCACCTACCGGGGAAGCGTAGGGAGGGTGCTCTATTATCTCTGCCAATACTACCCGAAGGGGTGCAGCCACTCGCCAACATGAACTTCTGGCAATGATCAAGGCACACACAGAAAACGTTACTATTTCCTACCCAATCTCAGGCCTCTTCCCAGGAGGCAGCAGGATGAGTTTGAGCCTGACAAGAGTCCTGGATTCCAGGGGCCATCTACGCTGTCTTTCTATTCCCTAGAAGCCGTGGAAGAAGCTGAAACAGACATTTCCCCTACCCCTTCTTCTCTATCTGGGATTCCCCAAACCTCCTCCAGATCATTCTTCAGGATAAATACCAGTGTTTTTCACCCACCAGTGAGTTAGTTCAGCAAATATGTATTGAGTGCCTGTTACAGGCACAACAAGGTGCGAGTCACTGTAGGGCATAAAAATAAATATGGTATCTAATCCCTGCCTATTATCTCGTTAGGGGAAGATGCAGAGCATACATATGAAAACCTAACAGACATTGCAAACATAGGATTACACGATGGAAATCTCAGACAAATTGTCTCTTATCAGCCACCTACGAGCTACCTCTACTCTGAGTTCAAGAAGTAGCCTTCATTGGGAAGGCCACACCAAGTTGAGCTTTGAATGGTGGGTGGGAGGTCCATAAGCATGTAAGTGGGAATAGTGGTATGACAAATGGCATGGCTGAAGAATTCATGAAAAATCCACTAGACATAAGAGGCAGTTTGGGGTGGCATGGGCAGGGCTTCAAATATGGCACCGAGGCATTCACAGAGTACATCATCTTGCCTGTTGGGAAACTTACTTGCAGTGCCAATGTTACCCCTGGAAACAGTTTTGATGTAGTCTTGATTTTCTGGGCCTTCTGCAGATGCAGCAAAACAAAACGGTTCATTTGATGAAATGACTCTTTTTAATGATTATTTTCCATGGATGGATAGCAATGGGTTAATGACCACTGTTTGCCGGGTGATCAACATCTCTCTTGTCTAGATGTCTAGATATATGCTTTAAGTTTCTTTTTATTTTTTATTTTTTGAGTTTTGTTTGCTGGTTGGCAGAGAAGGTAGGGATTTGGCTAAAATAAATACCTGCCGAGGGATCCCTGGGTGGCGCAGCGGTTTGGCGCCTGCCTTTGGCCCAGGGCGCGATCCTGGAGACCCAGGATCGAGTCCCACGTCGGACTCCCGGTGAATGGAGCCTGCTTCTCCCTCTGCCTGTGTCTCTGCCTCTCTCTCTCTGTGACTATCATAAATAAAAAAAAAAATACCTGCCATCTTTATCAGGATTGAAAACGTGCTGAAATGCATGGCATTTTGTTATTGAAAGGATAATAATATTGTTTGCTCTGTTTATTGAAGCTAATTATTACCATTATTGATAAAAAACCTTCCTGAATGATGAAATAACATTTCAGTCAGGAGGATAATTAACATTTTGGAAGGCAGCAAAGAAATGTACGCATGTGCACAAATTTGGATGGTTGAACCAAATCATTGAGAAGAACAGGAAGGTCCATCTATAGATGGAGAGAGAGAGAAGTAGATAATACTTATTGCCCAATGGCAGTCACAGACACAGAACCATGGAAACTCATGGGAAGAGGGTGTTCCTTCTAGATGATCTTCATGAGACCTGAGGGTGTAGGAGGATCTTTGTTCAACAGTTTCTTGGGAGCTTTCCCAATAGTGGAATCCTGGAAGATGAACATTATTCCTTAACCGGAATGTGACAGCAGCCCCTCCCCTCCCTTAGCTAAAAGAACCATCTACAAAGAGTTGCAATTTAAACTGAAATCCCAAACCAGTGATGGGAAAAAACAGTTTCTTCTGAAATTGTGAGTGTCTGCAGAAACCTAGTAAATTTTAGGAGGAAAATGAACTAGTTTTTAAAGGCGATTTTCTTTATTAATATAAAGTGCTTTTCTTTAAGTTTACCTTAATTTGCTTACTTAATGTTTTGCTAATTGGGGTTCATCTAAAATGATGGCCAGACAGGGGAAAAATGTACTTCTGTCATTGATTCAGTGAAAATTTATGAAGTCCCTATTATGGATCCAGGTGCTCTTCTAGGTACATGGGCTACCCCAATAAACTGAAAAGACAGAACTTGCTGCCCTTGGTGGGCATACATTCCAGTGGTAGGGAGGTGGGCAAAAAGCAAGATAAAGAAGCATTATGCTATATATTAGGAGGTGACTGGTGCTGTGGAGAGAAGCAAAATGAAGAAGGAGGTGGAGTTTAAGAATGGTGGCCAGACAAGGTTCTACTGGAATGTAAAGCCTGAGTGAGATGAGAATACAGGTGCATGGGCACTTGGAGAAAGAGGACTGCAGGCAGAGGCAGAGGCCAGTTCAAAGGCCTTGAGGCAAATCATGGCTCACATGAACCAGTGACCTCAGCTTGTTAGTGACAGTGAGAGGGGAGAAGGTAAGTGTGGAGAGGAAACCAGAGAGTTGGATCATGTACAACCATATCTGCCTGGCAAAGATTTCACTCACACTGGGCCAACAGGAGAAGTGACACGCTCTGCATAGGGTCTTAACAGGACCACTCTGGCTGCTGTGTTGAGAGTGGACGGTCGGGGGCGATGGCAGGGGCAGAGAGACTGGGTAGGTGACATGGTAGTAATGAGGTAGCTGAGTGATGATGGGAGTTTGGGGAAAAAGCAATGAAGATGAGAAGTGTCAGTTCTGGGTGAATGCAGAGGGTGATCAGATTTGCTGGCAGACTGGATACAGGGACTGAAGAGTCAAAGGGCACTGCAAGGTGCCTATCCTGGACAGTGGCAAGGACACAGTGCCATTTGCTGTCCGGGGAAGACTGTGCAGGGAACGGGGTAGGAGGCAAAGTTAAGAAACTCAGGTCCGGAGGCCTACGTGGGATGCCCGATGGAGGCCCAGCAGAGATGCTGGGCGGAGAGCTAGACCCAGAGGTGTGGGATTCGCACAGGAGTCATCCACCTGGAAGTCATCAGAATACAGGTGATCTTTCACACCCTGAAACCACAGGAGGTCACCAAAGCTTGAGATGAGAAGTGATAGAAAACAGAGGTCCAAATTCCACTCTTTGCCATTGTCGCTGCCATTTGTTCAAAAGCACTGCAGTTTCCTTTTCAATATGCCAAGGTCTGTACAGCATTTCCTATAAAAATCACTGCTTGATACAGTATCTAAAACAAAGGAACTAGCAGAGGTCACATTCCCTTTCTCCTACATAGAACAGAAAGGTGTGTTGTCGTTTTGTTTTGTTAGATTCTGCTTTTCTCATTCAAGAAAAAAGTTATTGATTCCATAAAGTCAGTGACTTGGATATTTTCACTTCTATTTTTGGACGGCTGGCTCCCTTTCCTGTCTGGTGACATTTGATAGTAAAGGCTTAATTTAACATGGGCAATATGGAGCTCCAAATGTTCCTGCCTCAGAGAGAGTACTAGATAACTGGCTGCTGAGAAAGAAGAGATGCCTGCAAGCTAGAAAAGCAATCAATAGTTCCCTATTTTGTTATATTTTAATCCTGCAAAAGAAATAAAACACGCAAACACACAATACCTAGTAGTTAGTATCCAGGCAGTAGACTGATTAGCTATTGATTTTTTTCCTCTCTATTTTACACAGGAGCAACAGAATTTTATTGGAAGCCCTGGTTCTGTCCCGTCTGAAACGACTATGTGAGGAAAGAAAAAGTGGATGTGGAGAAGGAAACCTTTGGAGTTAATGGCCTAGTTTAAATATACAAAATCCACAAAGAACTTTCAAGTTAAATTCAAACTAAGTATAAATATCCAATTGTGAGGGTTTTTTTTTTTCATGCCTTATAATACACTGTGAGCTTAAGAAATGATTGCATTAATTAGACGCAGATTTGAAGTCTGGTTGAAGTCCCCATAAATAAATAAATGGATGAAGGTCTGCAAACATTTTTGTTTTTATTGGAGGATATGATGGGTATTATGAAATCAAAGAAAAAAAGTGGCTCCTTTCCAGATCACAAAGGACTTAGAATGCCATGCTCAGGAAGGAGGATAGCAGAAAGAGACCCACGTATCTATGTGAAATCTGTGTATGAAATTTGGACTCAGGCGTGATACTCCAACTGCCGCAGGAATGGAATCTTGCCCCTTTGTCATGCTCACCTCCTTGGCTTTCTCCCTTTCCCCAGCTCAGAGGCTGCATAATGTGAACCTCAAGCATGGTGGGTGGTCCAGCTCCTTGCTACCCAAACTCCACTGACACCTGTTACCTTCAAGCAGGCTTGCCAGGCTTCATGCTGCACTCACCATAGACCCTACTAAAATCATCTCTTTAATTCCAGAGGCCTGTGCCTCTCCCTGGGCGGGTCCCTTGGTTGACCACTTCTCCAGGCATCCCTGGGCTTGGCCTGGGATCTTCCAACCTGCAGAGAGAGGAGCCAGGAAGCCTCTCTCTGACTTGGGCTCCTACCACTCACTCTGCATCACACACACGAGACCCCCTGAAGACCCTGAAGCTATTACACAGCTCCTAGCTCCCCCATGGGAGGCTACCTGCAGAAGCTGCTCCTTCATTTTGTTTGCTCTTCCCCCAAGATATCCACATGACCCACTCCCACCTCTTTCAGGTCTTTGCTCAAATGTCACTCACCTTCCCACAACTCCTATCTTTGACCTCCCACTTAAAATCACATTCCCTAGGCTGAGTGAAAGAAGCCAGACACAAAAGCTCACATATTATATGATTCTATTTACATAAAATATCCGGAATTGGGATGTCTGCAGAGGCAGAAAGGAGATTGTGGCTGCCAGGGGCTTGGATGAAAATGTTTTGGAACTTGATAGGTATGGTGGTTGTAGGACATTGTGAAAATGCTACATAACACCGAAATGGGGCACTCTGAAGTGGTGAATGTAATGGTAGATAAATTTCAACTCAATGAAAAAATATTGCAACCTCATAATTATAGTTTCCTTTGCCTTGTGGAAGGTTTCTAACACCCCATTGGGTTCATGTGTATATTTTTTTCTTTGCACCTCTCCCGAATGTAAACCCCTCAAGGGCAAGACTTTCCATCTCTTTTGCTTACTGCTATCACCTCCAGGGCTGGGACAGGCCTGGAACAAAGCAGGTCATGGGTAAATATTTGCTGAATAAATAGATGAATATGTGACCTCCTGAATACTTCATTAATAAAAGAGCCTTCCTATTTTTTAAATACCGAATTAGAAGGAGATAAGTCTTTTAAAAATAGGATTAAAGAGCCATGTGGCTTAATCCAAAATGAATCTTAAAACAGACAGGGGAGAGATGCGGCGCGTATCCATGAGAATTCCAGCTCACCATGTAGAAAGCAAACGAACAACCCGACAGACATTCAGAGGCTTGGAACAATGGCATCCAGTGCTGAGCGCGGTGGTTGTTTTTAAGTGGCAAGGATTAGGAATGTCAACAGATCTCACATTTTCCTTTAACTTCTAAAAGATAAACCAGTGTATTGGATTTAAACTAGCAGGGGCAGCTAAGCGCCTCTAAGACGCACACCATTTCTGCAGGTACAGATGTTCCACCCATGGATTCAACCACATGCACCCCACCAGGAAATATTTTCCACTTATAGTCTGAGATGCTGTGAACTGGGGAGAACATACCGATGAGCTCCTTGTTTCTGACGTCCAAGGCCATGTTCCGGAGCGCCGTGGCCACCGCGCACACCACACGGTCGTTGTCTATTCGAAGCAGCTCCACGAGGATGGGCAGGCCTTTCTCTTTGCGGACAGCAGCTCGGATATATACTGACCACTGCAACAAGAGGGAAGGCAAAGATCTTAGAAGCTGAGGTGGAAAACCCTATAAGCAGATAGCACGTGTGCGTTTTCAGACTGTTGTTTACAGGAGCCAAAAAGTTGAATGATCAAGACCTACTCGTAGAATGGGTCGAATGTGTTAGGCACATGCTGAAATGTCTAAACTTTATTTTCTGCCTTCAAGATATGATAGAGGTTTCTGGGTTAATCGGTTAACCGTGCTTCATCTCTCTGCTACCAGCATTTGCAGTCCTTGACTTGGCAAAGCATTTGTAGGATGTGAGTGCTTGATGTTTTAGGATGAGGAGGTGGTAGGACAGGAAGGGCTGGTGTTTGGTATGAAATGGAATTAAAAAAAAGTCTAGGAAAGGTAGAGAATGTTAAAAGATGGAAAGTAGGTAATTTTTTTTAGGTTCTAGCATTTGGAGGTGGGGCAGGGAGGTGAGTTGGCGAACATACTGCCAATATGTTATTGGCTAAATAAGAAAGACATGAATAAGGAAAAGGTAGGGGTAGGGAGTGGTAAATGTGATATTTAAAATTTTAAAATCAAGAGTAAAAATTGTAAGAGAATTTCAAGGAAACACACTTAGATCAAAATATATTATGTCTAGGGCCACAATTCAACATCCAATTTATAAAGACATACAATTGGTTTTAGATTGGTGGCTCTTGGCTTTAGTGGAACACACTGCATCTTGCTGATGAAATGTACTTGCAACATCAGGATGATAAAGCATTCAGATTCATTTAATGGAATGTAGGTAGGCCCAGATTTTCCAGACATTTACGTATGTATACTTTATACTAGTGCTTGGTGTTCCAGAGAAGAGTACGCACTGTAAAAATCAAACATTATAAGGTTCTTATTCTGTTGCAATTTTATTTACAATCTAAGAAAATGACATTCATGACACAAAGTTCTGGATTCTGTGACAGAGTCCTCCAGGGGACCACCGAAGGTGCCGCAAAATCCCCACCCCTCCCCCGCCAGGCCCCTCCATCCCCCTTCCCCATTGGGGCAGGCACCCCAGAGCTGGCTCTCACCTGTGGCAGGCAGGGAGCCCCCTCTGGCAGTGAACGTAGGGCATACGCCATGCCTGCCACATCCTCAGCCCAGCCCTGCATGAAATATGAGATTAAAAAACACACACAACTTCATCCTGTCCTGCATCAGAAGTCACATTCACATAGTTTATCACCATCAACTCATACTGTCTGTTTTTCTCCTGCCCCCTCCCTGTCTCAAGCTCTAGGAAGCCTGAAGGGTGGGGAAACAGAGAGAACTTCCTAAAACACCTCGTGATTGCAATGAACTATTTCACAGTGCTGCTCTCAGGCAGTAAAGAAATCCACAGTCAGAAAGTCTTAGACATGGAAAAACCTCTAAGTTTGGAAGCTGCTTATTGGAATTTGGGTGTCTGGATGGGATATCCCCTCTGAGGGAAGAAGGACCTTCATGGAGACAGTACAAAACCTTCTTTAGTGTCATCGGAAATTTCACTTGCAGTTTGACATGCTGAGATATGATTCTCATCTACCTCTTCCACTACCTGTGAACCTCCTTGTCTCCAGTGCCCCAAAAAGACTAGACACCTGTGCTTATGCAGCCCACTCATTGTTGGTTTCCTTTCCTAAAACTAAGAAGGGAAGCTAGATAAAAGAAGATAATGGGAATCAGATGTAGGATTAATGTTTACATATTGTAAGATGAACATCAAACATAAACTTTAAGGCTGTGGAGATATTCTGGACCTTGTAAGAGACCATAAGCCCTGAAGCATAAGCCCTAAGATGACCTCTTTTTCAGTAGCAACTCATTCCAGGCCTGGGATGTTGACTTGTACATTAGTGATCTCTTCGGTTCCCTAGGAGGTTTGGCATTAGTAACCTTATTGTGCAGATGCGGAAATCTAGATACAAGGATTTTAAATAATCTGCCCACAGGGTCACTTATGCCTGGGCCTGTTATTCCACAACTGCTTCTCTTTATGATGCTGACAATACTCCCTTCTTTGCTATCACCTCTCTGCCACCTAATCCTCTGTGCTCAGGCCCCCAGACACTGCCTTGCCCTCCACTCCACCCTCCCAACAGAGGGGAACCTGGCCATATCTGAAATGAGCCAAGAAAGGAAGGATCTGAATTTCCTCTTAGAAGTTCAGCTATTATACCCTACCCATGTTGGATGGAAAGGTAATTTGGTGTTTGGAAAAAGAGTGACAATGCTTTAGCTTTCTGGAAAGTGATGTTAGAGTAACAAAAAGTGGCTGCACATGGCTGAAAATGTGTATGTGTCCAGGTATGCCTTTTTGGTATGAGAACATGGCCAACCATGGTAGGTTATCCCTAAGTGGAAAAAGATAATCAGATAATGGATTTGATTTTACATTACTGATAACACAGACAGTAACTTTTATTTTGAAACCTTTAATTCTGTGGCTTGCAGGTACAATTGAGCCTTGAACAACACAGAGATTGGGGCATTGACCACCTGTGTGGTCAAAAATCTGCATAAGACCTCTGACTCCCCCAAAATTTCACTACTAATAGCTTGCTGTTGACCTGAAACCTTACCAATAATGTAAAGAGTAGATCAACACATATTTTGTATGTTCTATGCATTTATACTGTATTCTTATTATAAAGTAAGCTAAAGAAAAGGGAATGTTATTCAAGAAATCATAAGGAAGAGAAAACACATTTACAATACTGCTGTAGTTATTGAAAAACAATCTGTGACTAAGTGGTCTTGCACAGTTCAAACTCATATTGTTCAAGAGTCAACCGCATATGGAAAATACTCAATATTGGCTCAATAAAAGACAACTCAGAATAAATTATTTACATTTCACTCAGGACATGTTGCAAGTTTCCACAAGTTTTTTTGACATGCAAAGCTATGTGACACTGATGGTTTCTATATAGTCTTGGAGTAGATCATGTGTAACCTATGTGTGTAAACTACATGAGACCAAGCAAGAACAAGTAAGAGTACAGGAGCTGAAAGAAAGAAAGGTATTCAGGAAATGGGGAATGTTTCATAGATGCACTCAACACAGAAAGCTCATATACAGCTCATATACAGGTTTTCCAGAAGGGAAGTGAGCTGCTTTAGAAAGCATGGCAGCCTCTGTGGTGGCAGAAAGATGTATGGGTTGCCCACAGTTTTGTAAAAGAAACAAAAGTAGGAGAGTATCACTGGCATAAAAATAGCTGAACAAGAGAGAAAAAATGTAAAGTGTATCATAACTCATTGTGGTTGAGGTGGAAATCTTTGGATGAGACCTCAACTTTCTGTAAGTGGAATGAGAGCATTGTGTGCTGAGCATGCCACAACAGAGGGAAGGGTGTGGACCAGGAGGATGCCTTTAAGAAAAATGGTCTATGAGCTGAAGAGAGGATGTTTCATGATTCAAAAAGAGAAGAAGGGAGAGGAGAAGGAAGAAGAGGAGGAGAATGACAAAGAGAAGATGGAGGAGGAGGAGGAGGAGGTGCTGGTCCAGGAGAAAAGAGCACAGACATGTCTCCAATTGTTCCTGGTGACATGCTTTCCCAGTGATGATCTCAGGGGAGTTACAAGCCTTCAAAATATTTCAGCAAAAACAAACCTAACACTTAAACCAACTGTCAGGTACTGCTCTAATGTCTTTATATATGTTAACTCACTTAATCCCCATCTCAGCCCCATGTGGTATGCACTACAGTTCCTTCCATTCTACAGATGAGGAAAGGAAATCACAGCAAGGCATCACAGCCTGCAGATACTCATCCAGGTCTTGAACCTAGGGAGCACTGCCCCAGAGTTGGTGTACTTGACCATCATTCCCATCTGCCTCTCAGAAGGCAGTGTAAGTTATATACATCTGCACTCGTAGTTGATATAATCCTTACAAATGCACCAATTAACCTTGGTTTAATAACTGATGTTATTACTTTGGACTTGGAATAACCTGTTTTGCACTCCTTGAAACTCCTGAGTTAAAGACCTTTTGAGTGCTGTTAATGGAGCTACTATACATTTCAACCTCGTCTTGAGAAACAGCTTTCCCCAATTTAGCAGACCTGATACAATAAGTTGTATATAATTGGAATTACAAAGAGAAAGGCCTTGTTTGTGTCAGGAAAGGATCGCTTCTACGCATGTGATGGGACAGCAATTCAAACCACTAAATGTTTTCCTCCTCCTCCTCCTTCTTGCTCATAGCTCTTTCTGGAGAAAGGCCCCACCATTATTTGGCCCAATGACAACTGCTATTGTCAGGATGGGACACAGAGCACAAAGCAGTGAAAAAGCAGTGAATGCTGAGAGGTTTTTGTTGTTTTAGATTCTATCTATCTATCTATCTATCTATCTATCTATCTATCTATCATCTATCTATCTATCATCTATCTATTTATTTATTTAGAGAGTGTGAGCAGGGGGAAGGGCAGAAGGAAAGTGAGAAAAGTGAGAGAGACAATCTCAAGCTGACTCCATGCTGAGCACAGAGCCTGACACAGGACTCTTTTTCACAACCCTGAGATCATCACTTGAGCGGACATCAAGAGTCAGATGCTCAATCAACTGACCCACCCAGGCATTTCACTGTGAACGGTGTGGACAGTGCCTGCCAGGGTTAAGGAGAGGATGTGGCTGCATCCCATAAGGGCTTAATAGTTGGAGGGGCAGGTGTGGGCCAGGAGAGCACCTTAGATCAAAGACAGTCCATTCACGAATTGTCATATCCCATCTGAGACCCTACCTAGCAGGACAAGGAAGTTTGTCCTGGGTAAGAGGTGGCTTAAGACAACAGATAACTCCACACTGAGAAATGGACACCCAATCCCTGTTCCCTGCAGGGATATGCCTGTACAACATGACCCCCACCCCAAGTTTAGCATCAACTGCAGGGGGCAGGAGAGGATGGAGGCTGAAAAACAATATGGCCAAGTGTTAAGCCTGAAGAGACTGAGAAATAAATAGCTGCATATTATTGAGTTTACCTAGAAAGATCTAGATGTTCTTTTTTCTTTTTTCTCTTTCTGCATTGGACAAAAGGAGAGCTCAGAGATGAACCCAAATTGAATTACACAAAATAAAGTTACACAAGCTTTTGTCCAATAATGTTCCTTGTTGTTCATATGGAGGGTTTGGTAATAAGGTGAAGTCAACACCTTCTAAACCTTTCAACTCAGGCTACATTGATCCCATGTGGATTATCAGGAGCTTTGCTTTTTAAATATTTTATTTATTTATTTGTTTGAATGACAGAGAGAACATCTAGGGAGAGGGGCAGAGGGGGAGGAAGAGAGAGAATCTCAAGCCGACTCCCCGTTGAGTGCCCAGCCCGAGGAGGGGCTCAATCTCATGATTCTGAGATCATGACCTGAGTGGAAGCCAAGAGTCAGACTCTTAACTGAATGAGCCACCCAGGTTCCCCTGGAACTTTACTTTTTAAATTCCCAGCCCAGCCATAAACAGGATGGATGGCTACAATTTTACCAGAAATTTCTGCTCTGCTTAAACTGATTTGGTTAAGGGTGATTTGTGTTCAAAAAGGAGATTAATACTGTAATGTAGCTAACTTCTCCCTCTTGAAATCCCAATAATTTTCTAAATAGGGATAGTGTTCTCCTTTCAGTACTAAATTTTTGTATTAAGAGGCTGAACTCATGATTGCCAGACTCCTGAATTTTTTTATTAATATCACTATTCATATTAAATATTAATATTTTTATTAATATCTTACAAGTTCTCCTGCTTTAGAAGTATAGTCTGCAATTAAGTGGTCTTCTGTTGCATGACTGTTTTCCCATTGAATTCCCTTACCAAATTCCCCATTTTTTCTTTTGATATGGTAAAGAAAAGTCACATTTCCAAACCAAACTCTACCAAACATAATTTCACCTTTCAGAAGCATTTTAGCATCCTGTAGTGTCAAGGACCACAATCCCACAGCTGTAAAATGTAATGAATTTCACACAGGTTACACAAGATTTTGAAATTTGTTTTTGAATTTGTTTATGATATCATGTTATCTACCGCGGTGTCTCATTCTCATGGCAAGAGGGAAGAAAGTACCAATTTTTCTATTTATTTATTCAGTCTCATTTTACTATAACAAGAATGTTCAAAATATTCAGAAACATGGAGATAGGGCATGGCTTTTGCTGCATGCCTCACATTCTTCTCTCTAGCGTGGACCTGTATCTCAACTACTGTGTTCATCTAGGAGTGCGGTTGGTGATTATAACGGGATATATGAAGCAACTGGGCAATTTTACCACAAGGCCATTTAAATGCTTTGTTGTGTTGTGGTTGGACATAGGACTTAGGTGTCTACTGTTTAAATTCAGATCTTGTTGCAGGATTTTATATTTTTGTTTTCAAAATCCATTTTAAAAAGTTCTATCTGTAATAAGGAGGACTAGAGAAGAACTCCTTTGTGTCATTAAACCAATAAATTAGTTTAATAAATGAAATTTTAATGAAGGTAATGGCAGCTATTGCATATCTAAAGTGTTTTTATTTTTAAAATGTAAGTCAGGTTAGTGCAAAGACTGAATTTTATTGCAAGTGTTTATGCAATGCTGGAAATATTAATGTCCAAGCAAGACAACTTCCTGGGGCAGAAAGCATTTAGATATGCTTTTGTTGTAAGAACAAATAAAGAAGGTCAAGCTCACATAAAAGTGATGTAGAGGAAGCATTCATTCAATCGACAGCAACAAGTATACTTGTCCTCCTAACTCTCAAACCATCTCAAGGATCAGTAATTCTCAATGGAAAAACATACCTCTTGAAATCCCAAGAATGAACTTTTCTGAACACAAGAAGGTTTTTTTTTTTGGTGAATGTTATCAAGTATGTTATCAAATGTGTCTTCACGGTGTACAAATGGCATTGGGAAATGCCTTCTGGGCAATAAAATGTGACCGTTAGATCACATGCGTGGTGTCTGAGAGGAAGGATGCCACAGATCTTATTCCGAGACTCCTGCATGTTCTCTAGTGACAGGGCTGTGTAAACATCCTGGAGAAGGCTCCACTTCTGAATCCCCTGCACAAGAATGGGAGCTCAGATCATACTTCTTTTTGAACAATAAGATGATGACTGAGAAGTACAGGCAGGGAGGACTCAGTGATTCTTTATTCAAAATAAGAAAATAGAAGTAATTTAATTGTCTTTCATTCTCACTTATTAGACCCCAAATCAGAAAGCCTTTCTTTTAATACATCTCTCCTTTTTTTCTTTATAAACACAGTGGCTCATAGGGACAGGGAGTTACATCTCGTATTTTTCCTTTGGAGATAGAAAGCACATCATTCTGGGGATATTACGCACAGTCCAGAGGGACATGTTGATATAAACCCTTTCAGTCTTGCAAATATACGGCATAGCTTTTGTTGAAGCCCTGGCTAGTAAGGTAACTGGGGTGCCATTGGTTTTTACTACAACATTAAGTGTTTTATTTTATAACATAAATTAAATATATTAGCAAATCTCTGTCCTTTTACAATGAAGACTTTTACTTTTCTTGAATCTGGACTCAGTCTATTTTATGTCTTAAAATTCAGTCACCATCGTCAGTCTGAGTGCACGGATAGCATTTGTCTGCTGGAGGCTAGGAGCTGAGCCCAGATTATAGGAGAGGAACATATAAAGTGTGACCTTGACTGTAAGAGAACATTTCTGGTTGCAGATCTGTGTCCTCTTTCTGCTTCCTGCTGGTAGATGATGACCACAGGAGTAGCCTGAAAGTAACATGTTGAAGATGGTAGAACAGCTTTGAGCATAGGTGAATTAATTCATGGAGGGAGCTTCCCTCCTCACACTCATGCCCTTACCTGTTACATCAGAGAAAATAACTTCTGTCTTCAATCTTGTTGTAGTCCTTGCATATTTGAGCCTCTGTTACAGCCACTAGCATTCCTCTAAATAATGAGATATGCTAATGTCTCATCACTGACTCATAGTCCAAAAGTGTTAGCTATGATTTTAGAAGTGTGCTTCCTTATTCCAGGCCTCTTCTTTACCAAAATGACTCTAGAGACACCCTCATGACTTGTGTGTGTGCATGTGTGTGTGTGTGTGTTTGTGTGTCTCCTTGTGTATATATTTCTATCACAGCATCTATTATGGTTTTTGAACTTTTTGTTTTCGTGTTTTGTACTGGAAGGCACCATGGGGAAGATACCACATCAAACTCAGCTTCTTATGTCAACTGTCTTCCAATTTGCTGCTCATACCTGGAGATTAAAACATGTTTAGCTGATGAAAGACAAGGTTTATTTCTAGAATCCACGTTTATTATTTAAGAACAGCATTCTCCGTTGAAATAGAGAAATATAAAATGAAATATAAAAAGGATCAAAGCTCCTAGCAATTCTCATTGTAAAGGGACAGAGATTTGCTAATATATTTATTTATTTTCGATTGAGCCAGCAAGTTCTAACCACTTCTACAAAAATGCTTTTAGAGCTTGAAGTGATCACATGTTCCTTGACTAGTCTTTTCTAAAGCCAAACTAATCCCTTAATCCTGTTGTCCCTGTGTGTGGGTTTAGAACTTGATGCAGAGCCTATGAATACTTGCTTGTCCTCAGGACTAGAAGAAGAGAATACAGAGCTCCATAGCTCTCATCATGCTAGAACAGTTAATATGAAGTTTTTATGTTTGAATCCCTTCTGACCCAACTGCTCGGGTAATTAATAATGCAGTTCCCAGGTTATCTCACATCTTAAACTGAGTTCAAATGGGGATATTTTTTTACTGCTTGTTTTGTAACTTCTGTGGGTATAATGTGCCTCAGGGGTTCCTTTAAGAACAGGATGTGCCTGCTTGATACCAAACCAGAATCAATTTTATATGTAATGGGGCCCAGAAGATTCAGTATGTTGCCTGGCTGTCTTCGCACTGACATTGTTGCTGATGAGAAATCAGCTGTCACTCTTCTCCTTGTATGTACAAGTCTTTTTTCCTCTCACTGCTTATATATATATATATATTTTGAACAGTTGACATACAATGTTATTCTCCAGCTGATTTTAAGATGTTCTCTTTACTACTGATTTTGAGCAATTTGACTATGATGTACAGTTTCTTTATGCTGCTTTTATTCGGTTTTCCTTGAGCTACTTGGACTTGTGAGTTTATGGTCTTCATAAATTTGGGAAATTTTCAACTATTAAGACTCCAAAGATTTTTTTTTCTGTTCATCTTTCTCTTTTCTTTTGGGAATTAAAATTACATACATATCAGACGACTTGAGGTGCACTGATAATTTGTGATTTTTTTTTCTTTGTGTTTTGTTTTGGGTAGTTTCTATTCAGTTCATTAATCTTTTCTTCTGCAATGTCCAACCTGCCTAATTTAATCTCATCTCATGTGTTTTTCATTTCAGACATTGTATAACTCTGGAAGTTTTACTTGAATCTTATTTATTTTCCATGTTCTAATTAACTTTTTGAACACGTGAAATACAGTGATAGCAACTGCTTGTCTGCTAATGTTAACATCTGTGTCAGTTCTGAGTTGATTTTGAATGATTAATTTTGCTCCTTATTATGAATTACATTTGCTTCTTTATTGGCTTGTAAAGTTATTTTCTTTTTCTTTTTCTTTTTTCTTTTTTTAAAGATTTTATTTATTTATTCATGAGAGACACACACATCCAAAGAGAGAGAGGCAGAGACACAGGCAGAGGGAGAAGCAGGCTCCACACAGGGAGCCCGATGCAGGACTCGACCCTGGGTCTCCAGGATCAGGCCCTGGGCTGAAGGCGGCGCTAAACTGCTAAGCCACCCAGGGATCCCCTGGGTAAAGTTATTTTCAAGTAGATGTCAAACATTCTTAATTTTAATCTGTTGGGTACTGCATGTTTTTTGTATTCCTTTAGATTTTTTAAAGCTTTGTTCTAGGCTTCAGTTAATTTACTTAGAAACTATTGCTATTTTTGGATCTTCTAAGATTGATAGGAAAGACTGTATCATATTTAGTCCAGGGCTAATTGTATGTCTAGTTCTAGGAGGCAAGATCCTCCTGAGCTCTCATTCAGTGGTCCATGAATTATAAGGTTTTCCTGTCTGGTACTCGGGAAGCACACTGTACCCATCCCTATGTGAGCACCAAGTTTCTCTCTAATTGCAGGAGATTCTTTTCTCAGACTTGGGTGTTTCCCTCACATGCATGCACTCTGATAGTTCCCTAGGAATATTTGTTGGGGATGCTCTGCAGATTTCTAGGGCTCTCTCCATGTGTGATTTTCTCCTCTCTGGTACTCCATCCTATGAACTCCAGTCACCTTTGTCTCCCCAGATTCCCTCCCCCATCTCCTTAGCTCAGAGTTTGCTGAGCTCCTCTGGGAGTTCCAGTCCTGGTGCCATGGTGGGCAGTCTCACTCAAGGCAGTGAGCTGGGCCATTCAGAGGGCTCATCTTGCTTGTTTCTTGTCTCTCAGAGATCACAGTCCTTTACTGACTCATGCTTGGTGTCTTAAAAACCATTGTTTCTTCTATCTCTCTAGGTTATGTTAGTTGTTATTCTTCCTTAAAGGGATTGTAAACCTGAACCATCTTGGCTGGAAGTGAGAGTCCCTCAAGTTTAGCTATTTCTACAGCTTCAGAATGGAATTCTATAACTTACGGCTTGGAAAATTAGGTCATTCAATGACAATGATGAAAGTAATGCCAAACTACCCAAAACCATGTTTATTCTATAGTCCATTTGGATGCATATGGCATTTACAGTATAGGTGCAGTCCTTGCTATCCTTACTATTTACTGGGGTCTTTGGAGGAAAAAATCAATAAGTCAGTCACGTGTTATTAGAGTCAATGACTTGGTTATGGCCTGGATCTTCTCCATTTCTTCCTCCTTAGGTTGGGCCCATCCTTGTCCTGCCTCAGGCTCATCATGTCCATCATGTCCAACTGGGCGAGGTCCTCATATGACTTCTGTGTTTATTCTGACTCAATTCCTAACCTACTAGGGATCATGCTTAGAGCTCATTTTCACCATAATCTTTCAAAACTTTGGTTTTTTAAAAAACTTAAACCTTATACTTTACATCACATCACTAACTAGAAAAAAGACACTATCAAACAATGATTTCTACTTTTATTGGTTGCACTCCACTGATGCCCTGGTTCACTTTTACATTATGCTCCAACTGCTAAGCTATGCTAAATTCATTATCCTTCTTCCCAAGACTGTTGGCCCTGACTCTTGGGACAAATCTCAAATTTCCTAGTTCTCTTATTTTTTATTCATTTTGGCCACATGGCTGGAGATTCTGTTTCTTCCTTCACTACATCTATGTTGCTATCATGTTACTTCATTAAATATTAACAGCTTGATATACAAATGTCTCTTTATTCTATCTTATTTTCAAAGTAAATGGGCAAAGAATAGCTTCTTTGAAAAAGGCCACATAAAAAAAAAAGAAAAAGGCCACATTTTAGGGAAAAATGGACTGTGCAAAGATACCTGAAATATTTGACTTAATAATAAGTACAGATATATTTCTATTGTTCAAACCCTAGGTTTTCACAAAGTTCAATTACAAAATAAATAACCCATAAATGGGAGTTGAAAGAGCATCCATGCACATTTTGGAAGTCTTTAAACTACTATATCCAATTGTTTTAATATTTTGTGACAAACAAAATAATTGTACTGTAAATGAGAAAAAAGTAACTGAAGTCCATGTTGGCTTTGAAAAAAATTATCCCTTTGCTTCTGCCATAATACTGTTCTGTTTTTCTGATGCTCATTAACCAAGTAATGAGTCTCTTAAAGTTTAAAAAGTATTTAAGACCATATGAAGATCTAGTTTACTAGCCAATTTGTTGCAGAAAAAGAGTATGCATGATCTTCCTATAAAGAGAAGTTATAGTTTCAGATGATGAGGTCTATAAAAACCTGTCTCCATGTAAAATTCTGGTATTTACCTTCACATTTCTGCCTTTGTTTGGGTCATAAAAAGTTAAGGACACTAAAACAAATGCCACTAAATTTCAACAGGTGCTATAAAAATGCATGCTTAATACTCTAGATTTCAGATGATGGCACTGTCCCCCATAAGACTTAATGGTGTTGTGTGTCTTAAATCAATCTTTTTAATCATTTAAGATTTTTAAAGTAAAACCCTTTTATTTTAAAAGGAAGGAATTTTCTGGTTTTTGTACAAATTATTTTTAATCTCTTGAAAATGATAACAATTTATCAGTGTTTGGCTTAATGATAACCTTCTTAAATCATCCCTATGGATTGTTTATTTTCCCTTCCCATATATTTTCTTCCATTTAATATGGCATGTTTATAAATGATGATAATGTGATTAACTATTACATATGCTTGTGTATTTTATTTTGATTAAAAAATTCTCATGTAAATATATATATACATATATATATTTATAACTATACACAAATGTTCTTTAGCAGTCCCTTGCCCTACCTGAGGATCATCCCACTCTTCTAGAGTTATTAGGATAGCAAATGCTCCTTATAAGTAAGGCTGACAAACCTTCTGGCCATATGTAATGACAACCCATTGGCCTATGGCATCCTGCTCTCATCTTTGCATCTAGTGCCATGACTGGTCTGCACGCTGTGAGACAAGAAGCAGCCACAATCTTTTTTGTCTAAACATGACACATCTGAGACAATACAGTGCTATAATTTGCTCAGGGTCACAGAGCTTAGAAAAGGTAGAGCCTAGGTTTGAATTGTGATTTGAAGCAAAGCCTCTTAAATTTAGAGGGAGGTAAGATCTAAGGGTTAGTTCAAGGAAGTGATTTCCATTATTATCTCCTTCCTTGCTTGCAAGGCCCTACTCTGGAATTCTGTCTCATGTGACTCTGCTTTTGAAGCTTTTCTCTAGTTGAAAGCAAGAGATAACTTCACTTCAAGCCTAGCCCACTATGAATTCTTTCAGTACAACACTAGGGACACCTATGGATAGAGGAGAAAGGGACGATGATGTTAATTTCTAAGACTCTCAAAAGAAGGGATGAGCCTGCCCATACATCAGCAGCCAGCTTCTGGGAAGTGTTGTCAAGAACTGGGCCCCAAGAGCTGGGAGGTCCCACAAAGAAAGAAGGTAGTGCTGTAGCTGGGACTTCAGCAGTGGAAACAGAATGACAGAGTGAGAGGTGACACGAAGGCAGATGCTGGAAGCTCGTACAAGAAGGGAGGAGGTAGCTGCATGACAATGCTGAGGACAGTGTGTGCAGTGCCTGTGGGACCAAGCTGAGAACTCTTCGTAGCCATGTGTCTTATTAACATTGTTTTGAAGAAAGTGAATGCTAGATAGTGATTTATGTGCATCCCAACCCCCAGGCTTTGATATTAAATGAATGAAAAATAGATAGCGGAGGTCCAAATTCCTCTCTGGATATTTTCCCCATATGCCCTCATTCTAGGTGGTTACACTTTTTCTCTTCTTCTTCTTCTTCTTCTTCTTCTTCTTCTTTTTCTTTTTAATAAGACAAATTAGCTCATGTAATAGTTGGTGATCAAACTCAAGAATTCTTTGCTATGGTCAATCCTTTTCGACCCAAAATGAGGGTCGTGGAAATTTTCCATGAAAACCAATCAAGGATAGTATGTGTTTACAAGAACTCAGAGGAAAAAGCCTTCCTAATCTCCTTCTGAATCGTACATTTTTTTTTTTACTTTTAACATTCTGGCCAAAAAGACCCAAGAATACTATTCTTCTCTGTAAGCCCATAGGTTAAAAATGGTTCTTTTCCTTTGGAGACAGGACCAACTACAACATTAGAGGGATTCACAGGGGTTTTGATACAAGGTGCTTGAGTATTAACTCTCCTAACAGTCAACAATAGAGCTTTGAAAAGCATCAACATGTTATATCTCCCCTGAAAACAAAATAACTCAGCTACACAAATAGAGTGGAAAGCATATCACAGCATTTTCAATGACTATACTTACATCTGTTCATCTATATTTTGTAGAGATCTTCAAGGACCCCTGAGCCCTTGAGAATTTTTAAAGGAATATTTTTCTGTGTCCACAAGTTCAATGTAACTGGTCTTTCCCTAACATTTTCACAAACTGCATTGTAATTGCAGATCTCAAAACTGGACTTCTATTCCTTTCTAAGGATGTGCTCATAATTCCAGATCTCCTCTTTATTGTAATGAACTAGTCATACCTTCCAGCTCCCTGCAGCCAAGTTCTGCAGGGCGCCTGCCGCCCCTTCCAGCGTGTCTGCGTTTGAGCACTCAGAGAGCAGTGTGAGGTAGGGTTTGACTATTGATGGGTGCCACAGCATCTGGATCCCTTTTGGTGGTTCTGCACAGTCTGGAAGAGGTCCTACTCCATCCCACTGGTGAAAGAAAAATAAGAGAGTAAACATCTTTAATATCATTACACTTCCCAACTTCACCTTTTGTAAACACTGTAGCCAAAACCGGAGCAGAATGTTTAAAAACTTGGTGACCATCTATTACAGGTAGGATAATGCCGTAGTAGGGCAAAAATAGGATAGCTACTCCTGCCCACCAAGAGCTTATGATGGAAAGTGGAAGGTGGTGGAGCAGGTACATAAGTGAATCTAATTGCCAGCTGCATGCATAAGCTCTCTAAGAACAGTGCCAACATATTGCTATAAAAAGGAAGAAAAAATAAATTAATTTTGATGGGCAGAGTGGAAGAAGGTTAAAGGTCAAGGCAGCATGTCTTACAGTTAGCATGCTACTGGCATAACACTGTACAGAGTAACATCAAACACCCTCACTTCTTTTTTTTTTTTTTTTTTCACCCTCACTTCTTATGCCAACTGATAAATTCTTAGGCAACTTATAAAAAATATTTGTTTGCTTTTGAATTATATCATGGCATTATAGGCATCAAACAGATCTCAGGAATGTACAGACAAGAGAAAATTGCTATGGTTTATTAGATGCATTGACCTAGCTAAAGGCAAATTTAGATCTTACAGCAATTCTGACAGTTCAGTTTGCTTTGAATTGAGTCTAATGAAGAACAGGAGAATGTATAATTAAAAATTAATGGAAATAATTTAAAAACTATTGCTATTGCATAAGGGAATATCAGTAGACCATTAAAAATGATAGCTATGAAGACCATGTAGCAATGTGGAGAAATGATTACAATAAAAGTGAAATGAACAAAGATGCAAAGTAGTATGGAGTTTATGCTTAATATAACTCAAAATGCCCCAGGACAACATGTGTGATAATAAAAACTTATTAACAAAAATGCTTATGTCTCTCACATTTTTCTACATTTCAAATTTTCTGTTACTCTTATCATTTTAAAAATATTAAAAATCATAAGAGTGATTCTGATGTTTGGTCAGATACAGCCTTTGTCTTTTGGGAAAAATGAAGCCAGTAAATATAATGAGGGTAGAAATGAAGTAAACTCTATGTTTAGAAAAAAATACTCCCACATTCACTTCTGAGAAAAATAATAGTAAAACAAAATAATCCTTTGTAATTTCAGGGTGGGAGTGTTATTTAACTGCTTATTTGTGTTTATTAATGGTGGCTTAAGATATAGTCTATACGACATTTACTAAACTTTCCTGCAGATACTCATGTATCTACATATATGTGCACTTGTGTATATATGTATGTATAAATACAAAAATCACAGCCATAATTCAAAGTCTGTGTTTCTTAGTTTTGAAATTTTTACTGGAATATAGGCTTACTTCATATCCTTGTAACATAAAAATGGAAATGCTAATGGTAAAAATGTAACATTACTTACTATCACAAGTCACTTCAAGAATTTCATTATTTTCCAAGAAAAAAATTAAAGACCCATATCTTCTTTTTCTCAATTATGACACAACTTAGTTTAAGTGAAGGCTAAAGCTCAGAGATGAATTTCCCATGGATGGATGTTGGACATCCCACGAAAGGTTATTTTCACTGAGAATGTCACTCAATTTTAACTCTGTGACAAGGACACTCAAGGTCGGGGAATCTGCTTGTTCTGTTAATCAAAGCTACTTCTAAACCGTTCTGAAATGACTGCACCTGTGCAAGCCTACTAATGAAACCAGCAAGCATGTCTCTTTTAAATATGAAAAATAACAAAGTGGGAAGTGAACAGTCTTGTCACATTGCTCCTGGCTCATTCTCTGAGATGAGCTCACTACACTGGACAGGAAGATAGCACCAGGGAGAGACTAGTTGTTCTGTAGATTTGCTGACTTCAGTGATGGAGCAGGGGTAATAGTGGCTTGTCTAGGGAGATCAGCTTGGGGTGCTGAATCTTTCTGCTGCTGCAACAGGAAATGGGAAATTATTTCATGTGGGTTTTTTCCATTGTTTATTTTGTCATCTCCTTAGAAGTCTTAAGCTATTGTTTTCATATAAAGATGTGATAATATTCAGAAATATCAAACTATGAAACTTAGAGCTCAATAGGGATGGCATTTCCCTCTCACGTTGGGAGAGCTAACACAACAGCGGGAGGTGCACAGAAATAATATTTGCATGCTCATTACAAAATGTGAGAGCCAGACTCTAAGAGGAACAAGAAGCAGCTGTGCTATCATTTGCTGGGTTTCATCTTGTTCTCCTCTCCTAACTTCTCCCCAATAAAATAGGATAAATGGCTAAATCAGTAGACAATTTTCTTCTGCTCTGACATGTGATCTATGTAGCTCTTAAATACCTTTTATTACAATCCTTCCTTAATGGCTACAGAGAGAATCTGAAGGAAATAAAAGGAAAACTGAAAACTGATGTGAATACAGATAATCTTTGATGGCAACTAGAAATGGAGTTCAAAGGGGATTCTCTGCTATTTCAGAACACTGATGGCACCCTAGTATGTCAATACTGAATAAAAAGAGTTATTTCAAAGCCAGTCAATGTATCTGCCCTTTATCTGGGTATGCTATTTCAACCTTTTACTGAGTTGATAGAGAAAGAATTACCAATTGTCCATTAAAAATATATTTTCGCCACCTATAAAAAGACCAGGAGTCTTCTTGAAGAGTGTGCTGACATGCTCAACATTATGTCACCTGGAAAATCAACAATAACAGGATCACAGGGTGAAGGTGACACCAGTATCTGACCTAGGTGATGAAAATTCTGCACATGTAAACTTTTAGTGCTAAGCTTATTCTAGAGTGAGGATCCATGAAAAGTCATGGGATATGCAACTTTATCAGCAAAGTGGACATACCCCATTTATAATTTTAAATACAAGACACATCTCTTAAAATCTGAAATGAAGGGACCAGAACTTTCTCTTTTCAATCCTATAAGGACACAGCAAGAAGAGATCATCTGTGAAACAAGAACAGGCTCTCAACAGACACTGAATCTGCTGTCACCTTGTTTTTGGATTTCCAGCCTCTAGAACCATGAAAAATAAATGCCTGTTGCTGAAATCCCCCAGTCTACGGTGTTTTGTTATGGTAGCCTGAGCAGACTAAGCAGTAATCACAGTAAGCATTAAGTAAATTCAGTGTAGCAGGATCCTGTAGCTACTCTACGACCTTTCTGCCATGGAGCTCTCTCGGGGCAGGCTGTCAGCAAAGCAAGGAGACAGTGTGGCAGGATTATGTTGACAGTAAATCACAGAGCAAATCAATTGATTTTATCACCCTAAACAGTGCCACACTCAATAACATACTATTAGCACTTTTCTTTACTGGTCTTAAATGTATAACTGTAAGACTAACACTAATAACACAAATCAGTCAACAGTTTGTATCATTCCCTTTCTAAAATTGTATTGAATTGAAAATAGGTATTCTCTGTTCAAGAAGGTAGTTCTCAAAGCTTTTTGGAAAGGAAGATAACAAGCCTCCATGTTAGAAGCCTAGGAACTGCTGAAATCTGGACATGATGCTTTCTGCTATGGTCAGTCAGGGGAGGAGAGAGATGCCAGCCACTGGTAAGAAATGTCTGTCTGCTTGGGAAGAGAGTCACACATGTGTGGGACTGTGTTCAATGTGTGACTTAAAAATAAACAAGAAAAAAGTCTTTTCTTTGGACTTGTCTTTAATACTTTGCTTCCCCGTACTGTTTAAATTCTACTTAAAAGATTTCTTAGTTGGCTTCAGGATGGAAAAGTGGAAGCCATTTGCTCCTTATATGAAGAGAAAGATGCAAGGTAGGGACAAAAACACAAAGTCCCCAAACCAGAAAGTAAAAATGCCCATCAATCAAGAGACTTAGTGAACATGGTCTTCCTTCAGGGATGGTGGCTCATGAGTGCTCGAATTACTGCATCCACAAAGCCCCTGCTAATGAGGAGAATTAACAAGAGACTTTCAGCTCTTCCTCTCCACCGGGCTTACACCTGCCCAGCCTCCACTTCCGCCTCGCCTGGCTGGGTGCCACAGAGATGCGGAGAAGGGGTGCTCCCCGGATGCAGGGGAAGGATCTACAGCCCAGAGGCACTGAGAGACTGCGCTCCTCTTTCACATTTGTCACAGCCATGCAAATCCACGGAGAAGAGCTTCTCCGGCTCATCTGTATCTTTGGAACACAAAAAGAAAAGGTTTCTTCTCCGGAGCAATGCAATTCTGTTGCCCATATTTCTCTCCCAATGAGGTGGCACCGTTGTCATTGCCCATGTGCAGGCTGCTTGTTTTAAAGGGATTGTGCTGAAATAAACAACAGGCCAAGGAAACTGCATCATAAAGGGCATGGATCTGCAGCAACAGGGAGACATTCAACTTTAAAATCCCACCCTTCCCTCTCAGCTGAAGTCCCACTTCGCACCATGTCAGAAGAGGAGATGACTGGAAGATGGGAGGTGTCAGGAACATTCTCTCACACAGGGCTTGGTTTAAGCAGGCTCCAGCCTGTACTACATCCTTTAAAAAAGCAACAATGGACCTGCAAGTCCATCCCCTATCTGCCATCTTGGCTTGGCTTGGGTTGAACAGCGGAATTACTAATAGATTCTCCCTTTACAGAGTTTCATGATCACTTCCATCTTTTTTGAGGATGAGGGAAAGGGAGGCAGGGAATAGAAGTGATGAAGACACTCTGAGCAGCTATAAAAAGCCAGGGGTGAGATGACTCTTGTGTTGACTCTTGGGAATTTTGAAGAAGAGGGTAACTCAGGTATGTCAAGTCCCCTGTTTAGAAGATGGGTGCTGTTTAGAAGATGTTGATGACAGTGGGGCTAAGTGTGTGCAAAGAGGGGACAGAGCTGGAGCCCAATGAGCTGCATTTATGTGGCACACATTGTCTCTAGGCTCTCCTTGAAGAAGATATGAAGGGTTTTGCATTTGAGAGATTAGAAACCTGTGTTAAAGGGGGAGAATATACTTAAAGTATAGGATTTAAAGAGATTCAGGGATAGCCTTGCTGATTCATTTCTGTTGGTGTGGAGCCAAGCGACACACATCTCTCAGAAAGAGGTGGGAGGGAGACTGGTGATGCTGTCTACTTCAGGGAGTGGCATGAAGAGCCCACCGTGCTGTGCCCCACAGGGCTGGTCCACATCACCAGGCTTGCCTGCTCTTTCTCCTACTCATTGTGATGGAACCAACCAGAACACCACTAACACCCCTCTAGAACTCTCTCTGCTCTTATCTTCTCATCCACATCTTGGGGAACCTGGTCCAAGAATCTCTCCATTGTCCACCTTTTATTTATTTTTTCCATTACCTTCCTTTTAAAGGGGCTTTGTCCTTAACATGCCATCCCCCCTCAGATTATCCTGAATGCAGTCTTATTTTTTTTTCTATCTTTGGTGATACATGTCTCAAAGCCAGTCTAATACAGTGATTCTTGACTAAAGGGATTTTATCATCCAAGGGGACAACTGTCAATGTTGGAGACATTGCTGATTGTCACAACTGGGGGAGGGAGAACTATTGGCACCTACTGGGTAATGGCCAGGAATGCTGATAAAATCCTACAACGCACAGGACAGCCCCCACAAGGGAGAATTATCTGGCTTGAAATGTCAAGAGTGGCAAGGCTGAGAAACCCTGATCTAGTAGTATAAAACTCAGAGCATTTTTTTGAGATTTATTATTTTTTTTTAGAGAGAGAGGAGGAAGAGGGGTAGATGGAGAGGGAAAGAGAGAGAATCCCAAGCAGACTCCTCACTGAATGCAGAGCACAATGTGGGGCTCAATCCCGTGACCCTCAGACCATGACCTGAGCTGAAATCAAGAGCTGGACACCTAACTGACAGAGCCACCCAGGGATCAAAACAGAGAGTATTTATTAATGGTATGGAGCACTGAATGGTTAAATGTCAATGTGGAAAGTAAATGGGAAGCCTAAATCAGAGTTTTAAGTCTGTAAAGTTGCTGAAAGACTTTACAGAAGAATAGCGTTTTTAGGTGATGGGATATATTTTCTCTGAGGTGCCAAAGTAGGAGGAGAATCTCATTCAATCATGGGCAGTGATAAAGGAGAGTCACTGCATGAAAATGGACAGCTGTGATTTTGCAGGTTTGTGTGACTTGTTGCTTTGAGGACATGAAATATCATATGTTGAGTCACCAAGCTCCCAGCATATGGTGAGGTGAAGGCACAGTGAGACCGAGCCGGAGCCAGCCATGAGGAATGAGCAGCAGCTCAAATAACCAGATGGCTGGTAAAGAAATGGTATTAAGCAGCAAAAGAAAAGTATGCTTACTAATAAAATAAAAACTGGAAGAAACGCAACCTGTGATATTAAGAAATGAGAACTTAAAAGCATCAAGAATGTCAAGAAGGGCAGATACATCAGTGATGATAAATCAAATCCAAGTGTACTTCAGCTATCACTGCCATCCAGCGTGATTAAGACAAATTTTGGCTTATGTATCCAGATTCATTTGGTCTCGATATTTCACTTTTAAGGATTTATCTTTGAAAGGCAATTAAGGGTATAGGTGAGATTCAACTACATAAGTGTATTACAGTTTACATTAGTTAAAATTTGGAAGCAACCAAATTTTTTGACCATCAGGGACTGGATCGCACATCATGGTACACCCCTACCGTGGAATTCCTGGCAGTCCTTCCCCAACCTTGCTGGGAATCATGTGCTGGCAATGAAAAAGGTCATGCTGAGTCAGAGGATAAACTATTGTACAACAGTACTCAGACTGAGACAGGTGGGTGTTGTGCCCACACCTGTTCTCCTTGTCCATGCTGTGCCAAGGTGGGCAGTGGGCACGGTCATCGAGTGCAGGTAATCAGGGGCTTCACTGTTTGCAGAGAATTTGAAATTTGTTGTTGTCTCACAAATATAGTAAGCTTCCTGCCTCCCTCGCACTTTGGGTTTTAACTTGATCTGATATAAACCAAAGGGTGGGGGGTGAGCAACAGTGATGTGTATGACTTTTAAGTGGGCCCCAGAAAGAAGGACATGCTCCCCTACCCTGTCTTCTTTGCACCTTTTCTGCTCCTGGACGATGGACAGGAAAAGACATCATGGACCATGAGAAGGAGGAATTATCCCAAAGAGGAGAACACGATAGATCTCAGAGCCTCTAAAGACTACAGATCAGGGCTGCCAGAAGCATCGACCTTCACATTAGTGGGAAGGACACTTATCTACTCTCAGGACACTTAGAGGCTCTAGGAGTTTGGCTGTCTGACATGCGCCCTAACTGATTCTAACATCAATGTAGAAAAACTGTATTTTTGAAGGGTTAAACAAAGCTGTGCATAAATATGGAGAGAGAAGATTTGAAAGGATATATGCCTGCTATAAGTTGCAATCATTTCTGTCTAGGAGGGGGATGGTGGAGGTGTGTGTATTTCTTTCATTTTGTAGCTTATTGCTATTTTACTCATATATAATTTACATGTTATATGTACATGTATCTACATGCATGTTTATATTTGCTTATAATCAACATCCATTTTGTCCAAAATAAGGAGAAACTTCTTTAAAATTAAAATCTCCAGTGTCTTTTAAACTAGCAAGAAAATTCATTTGTGCACTTTGAGATATTGATCACCATTTAGTGTCAGAGTCTCATTTCTGGGCCAAAAGCAGCCATTCATTGCAGTGGGCAATGTGTGATGCTCGTGGTGAAGTGATAGCAGATATAAAGTCCTGAAAAGTCACAGGAAACCTTTCAGGTGACAGGATTTTGTGACCTCTAATACCATTTATGTGTGTCTTGTGTTAACACCTTCAGAACAAGGCATTTTTTAGTTTGGCATGATCAAAAGTACTGCTTCTCCAGAGGTACTGTGAGACACACCTGTATGCACTTGTTGACATGAGTCCTAGTTCTCAGATGATTATCGTGATACAGAGTGCTTGTTAGGTAGGGTGGTCCTTGCAGATGCAGAATGCTGACTCACATAATAAAATGCAGCACTGCCATGAGAAGCTGGATGAAGGTTTGAACCGAAACCAGAAAGAGGTCTACAGAATACTCTAGGCTCACAGTGGCTCCTGGAGGCAGTCTCATCAAGAAAGAAATGGACGAGGCCGGGACAAGTCACCTACTAGAACATCTACTGGAAAAACCTCCCTAGCAAGGGGTAGAGGCTGCCATGAACCCCAAACTGAGTGTCACTCAGCCTCGCTGGTTCTGGGTGTTGGGCTAGATGTCAGTGACATAAACCAGATCCTCTGTCCTTCCCCGCAGCAGATTCCCTCTTGATGGAAGTCCACTACTGTGCCAGATCGGCACTAGAGGGCAAGTTCAGATAAAACCAGGTGGAAGTAGATTGGAGGATGAAGAACTTTTTCCTTGGAAGAAGTCTTGAAAGGATGGAGGTGATGTTTTATTTGATCTTAATGGATAATTTTCCCAGTAGTAAAAGAAAGGGAAGAGAAGGCCAGACGGAGGAAGAGCAGGACCCAAAGCTCAGAGGCTGGCCGGTGTGACAAAGGATGGGCCAGGAGAGTGTGCAGGGGAAGCCCTTGGAGGTTCTGCCAAGACATGTCCATTATCATGGAAAAAATAAAAGGGCATTACGGGTTTTTTTTGAAGAATCCCGTTACTATTGCTTCTGTGTATGAAATAGCATGGTGATATCCTCAAGGAAACCTCGTGCTGTCCCATGCATTTGGCATCTATGATGTCAGGAAGTGGTGGAAAGAGCAACAGTACTTACTCTCAAGTTGACCACAACTCACTAAACTGTGAAACAAAGATTATCAGGAGACAAGCAGTCTCCACACGAAAATACCAAATCAGAATCATCTCTGAATTCTGATAGGTGTATGTCCTCACCCACGAGAATACACAGATACCCACATGAACTAAAAAATTCACAAGTGATATTCAAGCAGAAAAAGAGAAGTTCTGATTCTAGGGTATCTTGCTTGTTTTTGTTTTTGTTTTATTCTCTCAGCAGTTTCTCTCTACTGTCAAGTTCACACTGAGTGAGTCTTGAAGGCTCAGGTCTGCTCTGGCCAGCAGCCAGCAGTACTCTTGCTCTCAAATCCACTTCTGAGTACCAGGAATCCCAGGATATCATCCCAAGGAACCTTGGCCATATCCCAAATTGAAAAACAAAAGATGCTGATTTCTACAAAAGGTGGAAAAGTAAATACAGCAATTTCATCTACTTGCACTTCCCTGGACCCCAATCTTTGGTCTGTGGCCCCTACCCTGCTGTGCCTAGCGACTGGCACAGAGCCCTTGAAGATAGCGGTGGAGCCCCTGAGAGGTGAGATGTGCCTCTTGGCACATGACGTGCAGGCTGTTTGGTGGGGCAGGGGTAAGGTTCTACCTGAAAAGGGCTAGAGAAACCAGGAATTTCTTGTAATGTGGCACAGAAATTAATAAATTTTCAAAGCCATTTTGGATCGGGATATGATGCCCAGAAATGTTAAAAACTATTTAACTCATAGTCTGATGGTTCCAGTACGATTCGATAGCAACTATTTCTTTCTCTTATTTTTTTAAAGTTTTTATTTGTTTGAGAGAGAGAGAGCACACAAATGTGCAAGTGGGTGGGGGACAGAGAGGGATGAGCAGACACCACACTGAGTGTGGAGCCCGATGCAGGGCTCAATCTCACAATCCTGAGATCACGAACTGAGCTGAGATCAAGAATCAGATGCTTAACCAACTGAGCCACCCAGGTGCCCCAATAGCAACCATTTCTTAAAAGAAGAGCATGAATGAAGCATATCTTTGTATCACATATTTTCCTGAATTAATCCGATTAAGAATCTAAAGGATAAAGTTTCTCTAAGATTTTTATTGTAATTAAATCTGACTTTTACAATATCACAGCATTTTCCTAAGGTATAGAATAACAGTGGCAAAGGTAAGAATCAACATAAATTCCTGAGATACAGCAAGCTCCAGAGGCAATCATTAAACCAATTACTATTTGTATCACTTTGGCTTCTTGCTAAAATCTCTGGCTCCTCTCTTAGGAAATATCTGTTGTGGATTAGACAACCTTTCATTTTACACAGCTCCTTGCATCCCTTTCTCTGGACATCTTAAATTTAAGAGAAGAAAATGAATACCGGTTATAAGCAAGCTGACTTAATCAGCTCATGCTTTCTAAAATATTATTTTCTAAATGGTATTTGAAAAAATTACAAATGTAATGCCTGTATAAAAAGAATCACTATCTTCTGTCTTTGACGTTACTGTACTTTCTCTAGAAACACACACATACATATATACACAAATAAAAATATTAAAAAAATATATTTTATATTTGCATGTGATACACATTTTGCAAAATTGGCCAGGTTTTATCTATATTATATCTACAGCTCTCTATATATACTCCTGTTTTTCTCTTCTTTTTCTTCACTTCACTTGGTATTACATATTCTAATTACTATATGTTCTTTGAAAACTTGACTTTATTAGTAACAGAGACTCCAGGGAATGGATACCTGACCATCTTTAAAACTGTAAACCGGGATCCCTGGGTGGCGTAGCGGTTTGGTGCCAGCCTTTGGCCCAGGGCGTGATCCTAAAGACCTGGGATCGAATCCCACGTCGAGCTCCCGGTGCATGGAGCCTGCTTCTCCCTCTGCCTGTGTCTCTGCCTCTCTCTCTCTCTCTGACTATCATACATAAATAAAAATTTATAAAAAAAATAAATAAAACTGTAAACCTAGAACTTTCTGGAAGCTTCCAGGTGAGTTAAATCAGTCTGCAGTCTCTGAAGGTAACCTGCTGTTCTGGTGTTAGCAAAGACAGGGATGCTTTGTCCTAGCCAGGCCTGTGCACATTTCCATTTCTCACCTTGCTGCAACCTGTTAACCGTGATGAATTAGGGCCTTGGTTCCTCCTCTCACTTTAGACAGCTGGCTTTTAATTCCTTTAGATTATTTGGAATGGCCACCTGCTTTCCCCAAGTGCAAAGCACATTCCTCAGTGTGAAGCACATTCTCCCTGCGGAGACCCCAGGCTGGCGCAAATGCCCATCCTCCCCAGCAGGTGGCACCATCTAGATTCAGTTCTCTCCTGGGGACCACGCCCGGGGGGGGGGGGGGGTGGCAAGAGGATGTGAGATGCTCACCTCCCCATCTCCAGACCTTTCAGCTGTGCCTCTTATTGGTTTTCCATACAAGATGGTTTTTACTCTTGACTGTTTTCACATATACTGAACTTGACAAGACATATGAAATGACTTTCAAACAACCATAATTACTATCTGTTTACATAAAAATTTTTCATAAAATATGTTTGTATTAGAGCACAAAGGTCTTTTACAAAACATCATTGACTGAAACCACGACTTTGAAGTTTCTTTATGAATAACAATATTCTATTGTACTTTAACATGGTTGTTTCAGCAAAACTTTCTTAAAGAAATCCTTTTTGCTTCCTTAAAGAATATCGTTAAGAAAAGGATGGTACAAATGACCCTTATAAATTTTCACTTAGACTTTTGGCAAAAAGATGACAAAATTGAATTAATCTCTGCATCTTACTCAGCTTAGAAAATAGCTCATTGATGTCATAAACCATGGTTCAAAAATACAACATTCTAAGGTGGGAAGTTGCTCATCATAAGGTTCTAAGGAGTTAGCTAATAGCTTGAAAGGAGGGCTGTATTTTGGGGTGAAGTCCATGAATATTCTCTGACTTCTCTGGACCCAATCAATATCTAATCTCACCTGTTACTTGAAAGACTTCAAGCCATGTAAACACACCTTGGCAGAGTTGGAAAAAAGGTTCAGGGTTTGGGGCCAACTCTTACTGATGGGATACCAGTGACAGGTGCAGGGGTCATCAGAAGGATGTACTTCTGAATCCAAACAACAGACTGGAAAGAAAACCTTGAAATCAGAGTGAATTCAAGCTCAGTTCAAAGTTTTGTGTTTTTTAATTCATTTTTTTAAACCAAGGCTAACATGTTAATACAATTTTCCAAATCTGCCTTCTAAAGTTGCCTGGGCCCATCCCGGAGGTTCTGAGTCTATAAGTGGTGGATGAGACCAGGAGATTATGATAACTGGACAGACTGGGAAGCACCAATGCTGTTTTCAATCTTTATTATGCTCGTGCACTTTCTGGGATAAAGCAGTGAAAGGACAGAGCCCTAGGTATACAGTACAGCAGCAGGAAACCATGAGAAGGACCCATTATACCTTTGTTAGGCCATGTTTCGTTTATTTGATATTAAAAAAAGTTCAGAAATCATCATGGTCTGGGTAGTACCGGGTAGGAAATCTGAGGTATCTGACATTATTTGGCATAATGCCTGGCATATAGCCTGCTAGTTAACCACTGCATTCACCTGATAGGAGGTTTTTAAGTGGCTGAATTAAGAAGTATGGCTCAATCCTCATAAAGGCTACTGAAATTTGAGGAGACATTGGACACAGCACTGATCCACAACAGGAGAGAATTCAGGGTTGGGAAGTTCGCCAAGTGGAAGGTCACCATCAAAAGGGTAAGCTGCATGTATCTTTTATATTATAGGTATGTTGATGCTGGAACATACATATCTAGAAGTTGCAGATGCGCCTGGAGTAGACCTCAGGGGCCTCAGACAGCAAGAGAACCAGAATCTAAAAAATACTAACATCGATACAGTCAAGTAAAATTCAGGAATTATTAAGAGTGCATTCCCCGGAATCCTTACTTCAAACAAAAGAGCTTCTATAATCCTTACTTGAAACAGAATGTTTTTGAAAATACTTTTTAAAATGATGTGAACAGATACTTTTTCATATTTATCTTGAATTAAAACCTGCTAAGAGAGAATTGTATGTTCCGCCCTGCTTGCTTAGTTGTTCACTCTTGAAGATAGTCAGATCTTGGGTCTGTATGACCCTAGCGTTGGGATATGACCACAGTGTCCAAGGAAGACTGGACGCATGACCACACCGCCCAGACCACAGTGAGATGGGACAACCTCAGTAGCAGGGGTTTCAGGCCAGCAACTACCACTTGCACTACTACCTTATGTGGGGGGCAATGGGTGAGGGGTGGAGGCTGTCTTAATTCCACCAAGGCCAAGAGTGGTTGCCTATTGGCCTTTACCTCACTGCAGGCAGCCTCCGTACAGCTGCTTGAGGTAAAGTCCATCTATTCTGAAGAGACCTCTCCAGCTGGACAGCTTTCTGAATTTATCAGAATGGTTCGTGCAGGCTAAGCTCCTAATGCATCCTGTTGGAGCACTGTGAACCTGAGCCACCAGCCCCCTATTTCTAATAAAGGCAAAAGTACATACCAAAAGGTTTCAAAACATGCAGTAAACTATGTGTTGGGTTTTCGTGCACTTCTGTTCTGCTTCCCTTCCTATACCACACCTATGGTGCATCTGCACCACCTGCAAGGCACCCCGCCTCTCCCTGGCAAGGACCTCCATCAATGTGCAGATGAACACACAGAAGAGTCATTGGCCAGGACAGACTCTACAAGCTGGGACCTCAGAGCCTGCCTGGGACTCACGAGACTCTCTTTTTCAAAAGTCCTATCTGGGCTGGCCTGCAGGACCTGGGGGGAGCCGTTTGAAGCTCTGAGCTGTGAAAGCCCCATAGGAAAATTCTGTGGATGTGTTCGTGATTGTGTCACACATTGCAAGTGCAGAGCCCCACAGCTATATATGCAGAAGAAATGTGAACGTTGTAATTAGGGACGGGCTAAGTGCGTGCAGCTGCAAGTTGCCTGTATTACCTGATCTTGGGATTTCTTTTTCTTTTTCTTCTTGCCCCAGCACCCAGAACTCTCCGCGTCTTTGCCATTGGCCTCACCGCAGAGCAGCCCGTCTAGCTCATCCGTGCCCATGTGCTGTCCCTGAGACGTTTCTGCTGCCAGCCGGTACGACAGGTTCCTTAAAATGCACACACAGTTTTCAACGGTCTGGAGAACCAAAAACAAAAAACAAAACAAAACAAAATAAAACAAAAACAAAAACAAAAACCAAACCAAACCAAAACAAAACAAAAAAACAAAAAAGGGGAAAGGAAACAAAGAGGAATGAATAAAAACCAACCGGCACTCCTTCACTCAGGAAAGCAGTAATTCCCACACCTGATTCCTTCTGGATACCTTTGGCTGCTGGTTCCTTAAGGCTCCCTTGACAGCCGCGGTGGAAAGAATTGAGAGAAACCCGAGATGGTCTTAATATCTTTCCTTATCCACAGTAGTTACTTGTATAAACACTGTCATTGTCAACAGAAGTTCACTTGTGGGAAGAGAGTCCACAACCACAAGAGGTTCCAAGTGTGGCTCATGCACACACCACCCCCACCTGGGGACTGGGGCTCACAGTCACCAAGAGTGTGGCTACTCACATTTCCATCAGCTCTGGGAAGGAAACACTGGTATTTCCCACCCATCGGGCCACTTACTGGGAGTAAAATGAGGTGAGAGATACATATAAAGTTGGGGGGGGGGTGTCCCAGGCAGCCCGAGTGCCGGGATCACTTGGGGACATAGTTTCCATTCTGTTGACTTGATTTGATGGCTGGTGCTTCTGTTTTCGTAGCGTGGGGGTGAAACAGTGCTTCAGGACACACTGTGTGCAGCTGGATACCTGGAGAGTCCTTGGTGTGTGTCTGTTGGTTGTGTGACTCAGACAGTACCCCCAACATCTCCGCAACTCAACTGCTTCCTCTGGAAGATGGTCATGACAGCACTCATGTATTAATCTCTGTAAGCTGTGACTCGGCTCAGTTAGGTTATGTGGCCAGGGGGAATGGAGGCTGCAGACCTTTAGTCAGGTAACCCACTGGGTTACCCTAGTGGGCCCACGTACCCCTGAGGGTCCTAGAAGTGAGAGAGGGTGGCACGAGAAGTGGTGTGACCTCTCACTGCTGGCTTAGAAGACGGAAGAAGGTGCCACAAGCTAAAGTTTTGTGGGCACCTCCAACCAATTCTCTCCTGAGCTTCCAGGAGGAATGCAGCCCTGGAGACACACTGATTTTAGCCCAACAAGACCCGTTTGGGACTCCTGACCTGTAAAACAGTAACAGGATAAATCTGTGTGGTTTTAAGTTACCGTGTTTGTGGCAATTTGTTATGGCAGCAATGGAAAACCAACCCCGCGCGTGTGTACTGAGCAGTGTCTGGTCCACAGTGAGCACCGTACGAGCCTTCACACCGTGAGCAGTGGTGCAGACGGCACGGCCTGCCAGTCCAGAGCATCAGACCCCGAGCCAGCCAGTCTAGGTTTCGGTCCTGCTTTGCCATTTCGTGAGCTATATATGACCTTGGGCAAAGTGCTTAATCTCTGTGTGCTTCCACTTCCTCCCATGACTCTTCCTCTGGAATATCATCACATTGAGACCAGGTTTCATACATGAATTTCAGATCAACCTTTTGACCTTTGCTTTGCATTTGATGAACAGTGGGAAGAGGAAAAATAACACTCAATTAAAAAAAAAAAAACACCCAAAACGATGATGGGGAAAACCTGTGCTAAGTTTTATTTTTAAAAGCCTGCCACTTTGGCCCTGGCTGCCCAGGCACCTGCTGTGTGCACCAGCATTTGAGCCAGGGAACATGGTTCCATTCCACAGATGAAGGGGATGAGACCTGAAGCTGGTGGGGATGCCCAGCAGACCGGGCCACTTCTCTCTGGTCCTGGGCCAGACCTGCGAGGGGCAGGGCCCCACCATTCCCCTCCCAAGTGGGAATCTGGGAAAACCTGCGCACGTGTCCTTAACTGGGGGCATGACAATCAACCAGGAAAAATGGTTTTCTGGGTCTATCTCTGGAGCCTTTGCCATTCCAGACCTTTCTTGTCAGCTTTTCAAGGTTTCATGGCTGCTAATCCCACAGGCTTTGAGTCAACTTGATTTCCTATTTCAAGCATCCTCTCTGCATCAAAAAAGGAACAGGCATGAAAGCAGGTAAACACAGGACGATGCATGAAAGAGAGAAAGTCTCTCCCTGAAAGGGAAATGTTATGGCATAAGTCAGAACGATTTTTAAATCAGCTCAAACTGATTTTTCTTACATCAAAGGCCTGGGAGAATCAACTTCTTTCTCATCCTGCTGTTCATCTTCCCTGGGGGCATCTCCGTGCCTCTGTTTAACAAATGACTGCTGGGGAACACATCCACAGCAGTTTCCAGAAATGCTTTATAATCTACCTGTGGCTGGGGGATGTTCTGGGAGAAGGTAGGGGTGGGGGGATAGAGCAGGGTTGGCGGAGGAGGGGGTGCAGAGGGAAGGAGGGGTGGCCCAGGGTCCAGGGACTGACCTCATCTCTCTAGCTCAGCGTGGTGTGGGAGGGTCACCCATTCAGGCCCTTCCCTTGAAGGAAGTGGGAAAGAGGGTAGGAAAAAAAAAAAGGCTGCTACTGCTCTTCTTTGGGACGCCACCAGGAGGCATGTGGCAGCTGGTGGCTCTGCTTTTGACATCCATTGCTGTCAACGGCGCTTTTAGCAGTTCCTCTTGGCCACCAGGGTCATTTTGACTCTTTATTTTCTATTAGAAAGGGCTAATTTGGAAGTTGTCTGTAGGCTGCTCTACCATATGTTACCCATTCAACAAACTGTCCCAATTACAGGAGCTGAGCTGAGAGCTTGCATGGATTCCAGGCTCTTTTATTCACTAACTTTGCTGGTCTTAAAGAGAATGTGGACCCATTCCCCCTCTATCTTGTCCTTGGGAGAGCTCAGAGGTGACCACGCAGAGGGCCACGTGGGACACTGTGGGACAATAATACATTAAAGCTCATGGCACATTCTGGCCGGCCAAGCACTGCTAAGTAACCCTTGGCGTCTGATCCTTTCAGAAGCTCTGACCGTCCTCCCAGTCCTGAAGTTGGGGTATTCAGGTATAGTCCTTAGTGAGCAGGAGGTTGAGGTGGCACATCTACCCAAGCGTGGTGCCCTTGCTGCTTCATCAGAAATAGCCACGTCTTCTGATTGCTGCCCTCAACACTTCCATTGATTCCAGGTTCCTCTTCTGAATAAAATGTGGACATCCCCCCCCCCCCCCAGGGGGGACCACCTAGGGGTTTCAGGAATCTAGCCACCGGCCACATCAGGAAGAAAGTGTGGGGCCTCACAGCACTTTGTTTTGGGGCTATCCTGCTAATGGCTACCTTCCTACCAGTGTTGACATGGGCACTTGGCCAAGGCAAGAGGCTGTGGACTCTTATTTTCTTTTCAACTGTAAGGCCCAGACAGTATAAAGCTCTTTTTGTATCCATTATAGTAGGAGGCTTAGTGCCCGGATGTTGTAGTCCTTACTGTTCTGAATGCTGAGATCCTCGCACCACAGGCTCCGTGAATTACCTCCAGCAGCTCTTTTAAAAATCGATCATCCGTTGTATTAACAGACATCTATAAATACTCAAGATATCTTGACTGATCATTGTTGTAGGGACTTATTTTCCTATCAATGATATTAAAAGTTCTAAAATGGCCATTAAGGGTGTTTACATGAGGGGTTGATTAAATCTTTAGCACATCATAGTGCCTTCGAAATTGGTAACACTTGCAGAGTAAACTAATGATGCCTGTGTAACTCAGTGGTGGTGATGAGATGATAAACCACGTTTATAGCCGCAGCAAACTAATACTCAAGAGGGCTGGAGTTCCAGAAGGTATCACACATCTACAACTATGGGGAGAAGGGCTTGGGTATGAGCAATTGTCTCAGTTTCTTAGCTGTTCCACTGTGTAGTCAAGGTGGAGAACTGTTACGTCATTCTCCATGCCAGCTGATAGCTAAGAGGAAAAAAGCAGTCTTACTTGTTCTTCATCTGATTTTACAACTAAATAACATTTCATCGGATTCCTCAGAGCTGTCTCTCTAATCTACTATGGTGGGTTCTCAGTATAGGACACACATCAAATCACCCGATAAACTTTTAAAGGAACACAAATCTGAGACCAGAGATGGACATTCAGAGTCCAAGGGCTGTGATGAGATCCGGGCACATGGCCGTGGTTTACAACCAGGACCAATTCTGCTCCCTTGGGCGACACTGGGCAATGTTTGGGGACATTTTTGTTTGTCACAACCGGGAAGGGAGATGCTATTGGTATGTAGTGGGGAGAGCCCAGGGATGCTGCCCGACATCTACAATGCACAGGACGTCCCCCCAGCACAGAATAACTTGGCCCAAAATGTCAGTCATGTGGCTTTGGAGAAATTCTCATTAAGATCTCATGTTTATCACATGGGTCACTTAAAAAGCATCAGTAAAGTCTGTGTTTATATCGGGATATTATTACTTGACAACTTTACATTTAGACTGAATCAAAACTAATCAAGAAACAAATTAAGGCAAAACAAAATACCTCCACCACTGGCAAAGCTCACCCAATTCTATTCTGGTTTGTGAACTCAGACACTGACTGGACTCTGAGGATTAACGTATGGCCAGTCCTGTTTATTCAGATTTGGACAGAGGTTCTTCAGTCTTCATAAGACATTTTTTTTAAAGATTTTATTTATTCATGAGAGGCAGAGAGAGAGAGAGAGAGAGAGAGAGGCAGAGACACAGGCAGAGGGAGAAGCAGGCTCCATGCACCGGGAGCCTGACGTGGGATTCGATCCCGGGTCTCCAGTATCGCACCCTGGGCCAAAGGCAGGTGCCAAACCGCTGAGCCACCCAGGGATCCCCATAAGACATTTTTAAAATGGCATTTGCTACAATTAACATTTGAAAAAAATTAATGTGCAAGAATATAGAATTATTCAAAGCTCAGGTAGTTTTAATATTTCTCTTTCTTTTGAAAGCATATTTTATAAACTAAGGCTGGAAACTTGTGGGTAATGTGGTATGTAAAAGTTTATACACTCATCTGGTCTGAGTAACTTAAAACAATCCACATTTTAATTATTAATCGAGACTTAGGTGTCTAGTTCTAGGCTAGGATTAGAAATGCATCTAGAAAATGTTGGATTCCTATGGGGAGACAAGAGATATTGCAGAGTGAAGGTATTAAGCAAAGCATTAGCTCTCTGCTGCTGTTAGCCATTGCTTAGTCCCCTGGGCATCTTTATTCACTGAGATGTTTAATCTATGCAAACACAACCAACCTTGCTATCGATCTCACTGCTCCCCAGCGCGGACTGGATCACGTAGAGCAGAGCATCTGTGAGCCCGTCACATTCCCGCATCCTCCTGCGAGCCTCCTCTCCGGCTGAACTAACATTCCTGCAAAGCAAAACAGTGGTGCATCAGCTACCTCCGTGGTGGTCCCCACAAAAACCTTCTTCTGAGCCTGCTTCCAGAACGTTTACCAAGAACACAGTTTGACCAAGTAGGGATGGCTTCACCAAATGCATCCCAGAACCAGCTGGGCCACAGGTATTTGCCATACAACTTGCGAAACAGAGATAGAGATTTCCAAACGTGTGATCTGTGGAGGTCCGCCGGGGATGGAGACTCCCAGAAAGTCTTCGAGGTTTGCTTCCTTGACAGTTGAAGAGGGAACCAGAAGCTTCGAGAAATTTGAAAGAATGTTTTTCAGAGACAGAGCTTCCAACTTACTGAAATATTTTAGTGATCTAATTCCACCTGCCTCAAAAATATGCCTATCTTGGTCCCACCAGAAGTAAACTTCTGGAAATTTATTCTCAGAACATAGGGAAGGGTTTCTGTGAAAATGTAGTCATTGGGGTGCCCATGGCACCTTTTATGGGCAGGAGTGGCTCAAGCTCCTTCTTGTACCAGCGCATGCTGAACTTAAGCCAACGGCAGGGGATGCCTCTCCTCAGGGGACATGGAGCTGGGAAGCAGAGACCTTCTACCCCTACAGAAGACATAAGACAAGCCTAGTCAAGGGTGAATCTTTGGGGTTCCTTTAGTGACCCCATCACTTGAGAGTATGTTTTTTCTCTCCTACCAAGGGTTAGGATTTGGTTCAGGTAAAGAACTTGTACAGCAACTCATGGAAGATACAGCCTGTTGGAGGGATGCTGGAAGTGAGTGAAGAGAAGGTATAAGGGGCTGAAGGATTTTAGAGACCATGAGGAAGAGTGATCTCTCGAGAATGATCTCGGTAGGACAATGGCTCTCATGCTTGGCTAGTAGCAGAATCATCTGGAGGAGATTGCTCAGTCCCATTTTGGGCTCTTGGGCGGAGTTGGGTAACTTCATAATCGATGTTGCTGAAGTTGAGAACTACCACTCTGATTCTGGCTCTAGGGAGAGGGTTCGGTCGGGGAGGGCAGCACTCTGGGCTGACTGCTAGGCGCTACCACATGGCAAACCCAAGAATCTGTGGCCCTGGGCAGAGGCTGCGGGAGACACTGGATAGACCGAGTCTCGCGCCCACACTGCAATTGGCACAGGTAGTCCCATTTCATTTTCAAAATGTCCTCCAAGGTTACATTTCATTCTATTTTACAGATGAGGACATTGAGGCGCAGAGGCTGCCCATGGCCACCAAGGCAGTGAGTAGAGCAGCTGGAACAGAACCAGGTCTCTGAACGAGAGGAAAGCAAGGCCTTCAGGCTTGATGTGCAATACAGACACACCACTATTTTTTAGGAATTAAAGTAGGCCTAACACTAAAATGTTACAGAACCTAAATGTTCTCTTCGATTATCTAGAAGGTTCTGTAGGATGTGTTTACATAGGATCTCTCTGCATTTTAATGTAAGATTGGGAAAGGTTATTCAATTCAAATTAGTATTTTGGCATTTGCCGATCTTAAAATATAAACAAAATTTCTCAGTTCCTTAGATAATATAACTGGGCAAATATTGACGGGTATTTTTATATAAAGTGCTATGACTCCCCCTTGGGGTGACTGACCCTCATTTCTGACAGGATCTTGGGAGGGAGGAAGAACCAGCTTTCTGCAGGAAGTAGCTGTGAGAGCTGTGCCGGTCTTATTCTAAACTGGAAGGACTGCCTTTGTGAGGGAGCATTTTTAGACCATTCCTCCTTGAAACGATTTTCACCAGGTCGAGCTTTGAGGCAGTTAGAGTAATAGGCTTCTCAAAAATTCCAATCATATCGCTTTGGCCAGAAGAATGCTGGATGGCAATGTCTGCCTGTATGTTTTAAATCTTGCCTCTATACTTTGAAGAGGTCATATTTCCAAAGACAAAATAAGGAATAGCTATTCTTTAGAAATCATCTAATAATCTTGATTGAATTGTCAGTTTACATGTTATTTGGTAATTTCTGCTTAGGTTAAGATCTACGATCTTTTTATCTAATTGATAAAAAATGAAGTAATTTATTTTTATTTCTTACAATTAAAAGGTATAAAATCTCTACAGTCTCTTTTGTTCCAATGTAACTCGTTAAACTGCCTTAGAGGTAGCTCTGTACACCCTAGTCTGAAATCCTCTGCCCTCCTCCCTGGCTGATGAATGTTCAGTCTTTTTCTTGAGTAGCTTTATAATGAGGATGCATTCTGATTCACAAATACACTTCAAAGTGATCAGTCTATTTTCATTGGTAATCAATGAATGAGCAGGGCAACCATGAAAAAGACCAGGAATTAACAACTTTGTCAACATTACAAGTTGTGAATATTAATCTAAGCAGTATTCTTTACTCTGTTTGATTGTAGTCTAGTTTCCTCCAAAATTAAAGTTATTAACTGGCTGCTATATTACAAAGTGCAAGATATTGAGGGATGCCCAACTGGTTCAGTGGATAGAGCATGCAACTCAATCTTGGGAGTTGTGAGTTCAAGCCCCACATTGGGTAAAGGATTACTTAAAAATAAAATCTTTTAAACATGTGTAAGATACTGAGAGACAAGAAAGACTAATAAGTTAAGGTCCCTGTAGAGAAGGAGAAATGAATGGGACACACACACCTATACACATATATGCATGTAAATACACACATACACACACCCCTATGATACAGAGTGGAAGAAGGAGTTATCATAGCATCTGCAGGTATGATGATACCCAATATATATTTTTAAACAGACTGAGATGTGCAGAAGTCTCTTAAACAATGGATAATGGTGTTCTCCAAATCTTTGGGGTTGGGTTCACTTTTAAGCAACTCCTCCTGAATGAGGAAGTATATCAGAAGAGTACCCTGGGTTTTTCACTCTGGAGGAGACAGAGTGTCCTCTTTCTTCTTGTCCCCCACAAGACAAAATCTACTATATTATTCATGCTTTACTATTTAAAAATAAAAAAACCAACAACTGTGTGTTTTGGTCACTATAACAATTAATTGAATTTACAGTCTAAGTAAGTGACAATGAACCAGTGTTCAGCCTACAAAGTCCCTCTCTCCTGTTACACTTAAAACCATCTTCTGCTCATGTTGACAGAGGTGATTTTCATGTCTGACAAGAAACTGGTGCAGCAAAATTTTATGCCTAAACATAACATTAAAGCAAATACTTACAGAGTATTTGTATAAAGCACAGAAGACGGTACAATAGCTCTGCCTTAGAAATCATCTAATAATCTTGATTGAATTGTCAGTTTACATGTTATTTGGTAATTTCTGCTTAGGTTAAGATCTACGATCTTTTTATCTAATTGATAAAAAATGAAGTAATTTATTTTTATTTCTTACAATTAAAAGGTATAAAATCTCTTACAGTCTCTTTTGTTCCAGTGTAACTCGTTAAACTGCTTTATTTTCCCTATCTTCAGTGCTGTTTGACATCCTGTTTCTCTGAGCTTCCATCACTCACTGAGCTTATTTAAAACAAATTCAATATACAGAGCTCTCCTAGGATCCTAAGTGGTTCTTGTACTGCACATGCAAAGGAATGAATGCAGCATTTCACAAGAAAGACCTCATTTCATGTGTCTCTACTTCACATGGCCAGGATATGGAGAGTGAAACTGTAGAGAAAACCAATGGATGAGGTTTTCAGCAATTAACAATTTGAAATTGGCCTCTCTCTTCTCAGTATTGCCTTTGCTCTTTGAATCTCTTACTGTTCACCACTGACTTTGGATTAGTTCCATGCTGCACTGGAACCTTCCGAAGGGTAGAAGTCATGTCCTTGTTGTTTGTATCCCCAGCATGATACAACCCTCAGTGCAAGTTGGTTATTACATGTGCATTCGGTTCTTCCATTGGACTGGAATTCATGTGACTGATTTATCTCTGTGCTCCATACTCACTGGATAGTATCAGATATCTGTTAGATCAAGAATCAGGTTTCTTATACTATAGCTTGTGCTCTGTCACTATAACCCCCTTCCTGGATTATTCAGGTCACTCTCAATTTGGGAAGAAAGGAGAAAAAAAAATCCCAACTGAACATAGTGTATGATATCTCAAAGTAATATCATACTTCACACTAAACAAGTTTGAGATCAAAGCTTTCTTCTGGTTGATATTATTGTTCATACATGCTGAATAACTGAAGGGCATTCACAGTTTTGCCGCCTGGAGCCAATCGGGTATTCCTGAGCCATAGCCACCTTCACCCCAGGCTGGTAGGCTCAGTTTCTCTTTTTGTGCTCCCTGTTACCTCCTTTCCTCTCTACACCCCCTGCTCCTTGGCCTTTATAGTCTACCCCTCCCTGGGGTCATCTCCTACCAGGTCCACCCTCATCACCTTGAGCCCTGGGTCCTTCCTGCACATCTGTGAGCTGGGGCTCACTGGGCTGCTTTGTCTCATCTCACCAGCAGAGCCCAGATGTTGGGTCTCTGGGGACCTGAGCTGAGTTTCTGAGACTATACACCAGTGTGAGGAGTGGGGCTGGGATTGCCAGAGTCTTCAGACAGCAGAGCTTAGACTGTTCCAAGAAATACAGGTGGTCCCAAGCCAAAGCTGAAATACAAAGCCACACACTCTGTAGGCTTTGATGCCAACGCAGCAGGGCAGGCAGAGGGAGAGGCAGAAACCATAATGGTTGATAGCACAGAGTAGACAGGAGTGCTGGACCTGGGTCTGGGGATACCAGGGACTCCCAGGGTCTCGAGCCTCCATATACTCAACCACAGATAAGGAGAATCTGTCTGTGGATCTGAGGCTGTGCTGACCCCTCACCCTGCAATGCTGTTGCTTCTGCGTCTAGGCCCACTGTCTCTGAGCAATCACACTGCTGAGGCTAGCTCAGACCTCTGCCTTGTCCCCTTCACTCCCTCTTTTGTTGCTCCAGGGACAAGCTTTTAGGGCACCTGTAACACCTGATGTTTGAGTCTGGGCCCTCCATGATGTGGGGAGGGGTGGGTACCACCATCTTATTTTGCTGTCATTATCCTGGTTCCACGCTGGATGGCACTTAGTAGGAACTCAGTGAGTAATAATTAAATGCAATGGTGCGTGACTGCAAGCCTGCCTTCTCCTGGACCAGTGGCTCTTACCTGGAACCATGCTGCTACCAGGGAACATATGCCAATGTCTCAGTGTCTGGGAACACTCCGCTTCTCACAGCTGCAGAGGAAGGGGGTGATACTGGTATCCAGTATGGAGGCAGCCAGAGCTGCTGGGTGGAGTGGAGGCAGCCAGAGCTGCTGCTAAACATCTTACAGTGTTCAGGACAGGCCTCCGCAACAATGCCATGTGTGGAGGCTGAGAAGCCCACTCTAGTTAGCTGGGCTCCTTGAGGGTCTAATTTGTAGGTATATTTCCTAACACCAGAACTCTGTGTAGCCCAGATGTTTTCAAATCTCCACTGCATCTAAATCATTTCTGCAACTTGATCAAAATGGAGAGGCCCAGGCCCTTATTCTACTCACTGTGTCTTCTTAGCTCCCTGGGTGATGCTGTACACACCAGAGTGTGAGAACCACTCCCTTAGTAGGAAATCTAACAGCAGGAAATTGAAATACTTAATAAATGACCATGTAATTGTCATTTACATCATAATTGAGCTACATGTTACATAAAATCTTAAAGATACTCAGCTTCTTCTTCTTAATGGGTGGGGGCATCATGGCCCCACATACAACAATGATTTATTTATTTATTTATTTATTTATTTATTTATTTATTTATTTATATTTAAAGTCAATTAATTAACCTATAGTGTATTATTAGTTTCAAAGGTAATTTAGTGATTCATCAACTGAATGGAACATTCATGTAACACCCAGTGCTCATTCCATCACGTGCCTTCCTTAATGCCCATCACCCAAGTTATCCCATCCTTCCACCCTTCTCCCTTCCAGCAATGATATATTTAGACTGATTGCCATAGGCTCCCAACATGGAACCTGTGAAAATCTTGCAGCTACACTAAGTTTTTGAGGGAAATCTAAGCAAAACACAAATGTGCATCATCTCAACTTCCTGACCATGTGATTTCCAATAAAATTTGTAACTTGCCATAAATTACCTGATCTGAATAAGCTTGGGAATGGGAAATGGTACTGATCATACTCAAGCCACTCTCCTGCAAAGTAGGTTTGCTTTTGCTTTAGTTAAAAACATTCCATTTTAAAGAGATCCATCTATCCACCAATCTAAATCAAAAGTAGAGAAGTTTTTTTGTAAGGAACCAGAGAGTATATATTCCAAATTTGGGAACCCCACAGGTCTCTGTACTTTCTCCTCTTCCTTAACAACCTTTTAAAAAATGTAAAGCCCAGTATTATCTGCAGCCATACAAAAACAGGTCATGGGTGGGATTTGGCTCATGGGCCATAGTTTTCCAATGCGTGACTTAGATTCTCATCTGAAGCCTATTTGTGGGATTCAGGAGGAGTCTCTGAACCCGATATTATGCTCAAAATTTCATATATATATGTTATGTGCATGTTTTTTCTGTGATAAAGGAATAGAACTTTCATAGTATTCTGAGGCTGGGACCCCTAAAAAGTTTAAGAACCTCTAATTAAAATCAGCAGTGCCCTTGGTCTGAACACTGCTCTCCTAAATCCAGAGCTTGGGCTTCAGGATTCAGATGCATTTGTCACCATGGGTAAACAGCAACTATGCCTTGTTCTTTCCCTACAAAAAGCCTTGGGAAAGCTTGCCTGTAGGTTCCAAAATCATTGACCAAAAAACCCTGAATCTCTTCCTCCATGTGGGAAATCCAAGCATGCAGGGTTGGGGAGGAAGGGCTCTTCTGCCCCCAAGCTGGGTCAACATAGTGACAGCTGTCCAGCCAGATCCTCTCACTCTAGGTCAGTAGCTACAGAGTCCATGGGGCAGTGTGAGCCCTGCCAAGTCGGTCTGTCTCCCTCTTCTTCACTCAGAGGAGCCACCACCATAGAAACCATTAGGGCTCATCCTCTTAATCTGTAGCTTCTCTGCAGAAATGGAGAGCTTATTCCCTTCTTAGTATTAAAAAACTTCAACAAAGATGGGTTATCTTGTGCACCTGCCATGGTCTTGTACTTAGGTATGAAGGCACATGCCTTGCCTTGGTCTAGACATCTGAAATGTGCTGATGGGGATGTCTAATGTCACCAGATCGTGTGGTGACACAGCCCACTACTCAGGGCCTGGCATGGATTTTTCACAGTTAACTGTTAACTCCTCCAGCTGCTTCTCACCCAGAGACTCCCATCCAAGAGGGAGAGAGACATGCGTTGAGGCGGGGGTGGGGTGGGGGGTGGTCTGCTGCACTGCATGGATGGCAAGCATCCAGAGAAGACAAGGGGATGAAGATAGGAAAGAGTGGAAGGTTTCACAGGGACAATGATAACCTCATCGTTTACATCTTCATCACTAATTTCCAAAAAACCTGAAACCATTTGTAAAGTATCCAAACAATGGGAAAAATATATGAGTAACAGTGAACACTCTCACTCTTTTCTTCCCCTCTCCTTTCTCTGTCCAAGGGGCTCATTGTGGCTATGGGATGTTTACCATTCAAGATTATTTTCTACTCATACAAACAAATGGTGTAAATATGGTTTTGCTTTTTTGACATAGTAGTTAATCATGCTCTTTGCTTGATTTTACCCTTTTTTTCTTTTTTAAGAGAGAGAGAGAGAGTGAGTGGTGGGTGGTGTACGGGCAGAGGGAGAGGGAGACTCTCAAGGAGACTCCATGCTCACTGTGGAGCCTGACACAGGGCTTGATCTCATGATCCTGAGATCATGACCTGAGCTGAAACCAAGAGTCCTTTTTGACATCCAGCTGCTGAGCAGCCCAGCCAGGCTGCTCTGAGTGCCAGGAAGCAGACCACCAGAGGTTTTCCTGCCTACTGTGGCTCTGTAGGAACGTGCAGGTAAATGTGTGTGACATTTGACCAATAACCAATAGGGAACCAAAGCAAGATTCCCCTCACTTGCCTGGTGAATTCAAGTCTTTCGAGAGGCTTTTCCAATGGCTTTCTCTGACATCTCGCCCAGAGTGCAGAGCCGACGATGACAGTAGATAAGTCCCTGGCTTTGAAACATACTGGAGTTTGCTAGGCTGATTTCCAAGCTGCTTTGAACAAGTGCTCTATTTTATTTTTCGTTTCTCCCCTCCTTGAACTGGCATGTCTATAATTATTATCCTATGCCTGTCCCATCAGTGTTGTTAGGAACAGATAATCCATTTCTTTGGTATTAATAGCCACACAAGATGTTAATGTCCTAACGCCTGGAACTTGTGAATACGTTACTTTACACGGAAAAAAGGACTTTGCAGAGGGAATTAAGGTTATGGACTTTATAATAGGGTGATTGCCCTGTGGACCCAATGAACATTAGAAGCAGGGAGCATTCTCTGGGTGGAGTCAGTGAGATGCAGTAGAAGGGAAGGTCAGAGACATCTCAGGCATGTGGATCAACTCCTCATCGCTGGTTCGGATATTGAGAGGGCCACATGCAAGGTTGAGAGAGAGGCTGCTAGCTCTCAGCGGCAGACAGCAAGGAAACAGAGACCTCGGTCCTCCAGCCCCAAGGGATTGGATTCTAGCCACAACCTATAGAAGATTGGAAAAGTCTTCTCCCAACACAATCCTGCTAACACCTTGATTTTAAACTGGTAAGAACTGTGTGAGACTTCTAACTCACAGAAACTGTAGGATAATAAATCTGTGTTGTCCCAAGTCACTAAGTTTGTGGTAATTTGTTATAGCAGCAGTAGGAAACGAGTACAGAGCCTTCCGCTTGTTTTACTCAAGGGTAAATTAAAATCTTCTTGACACCCCGTGTACCTGTTTCACACCACCCTTTCCCTGCAAAACTGCTTATCTGCAGTGGACTCATGCAAGTTTCAGGAAGATATTTCTAGATGACCAAATAATTGAATTGTTTTGATCAAGACCAAAGTGCCACCTATTTAGGAAAATCAAAATTCTTCCTTGGGGGCATGTGTGTAGGGACCAGGGTGAGGTGGTGGCATAAAAAGCCTCTGCCCTCAACTACACAAGGCCAGGTGATGTTCCAGCTACTTCAGAGCAGGCTAAAGCACAAGAAACACTGTGTGATGTGATGATGATGCACTTTTTGAGGCAAAAGTACATTGCTTTAATTTGTTTTGCCTTATCCCCAATCTGATTAGCCACAAGAGAGCTACCAGATATGTGGGCGTCAGCTTGCATCAGACTGCTCTCCTGCTTGGTTGATACCTTCTACGTCTGTCAGTCGTCTCACTCTAGAAGAGGCTCCCGAAAACCTGAGTCTCACAGCTTCCACTGAACAGAGAGTGTCGTGGTTGGTGTTCTATTCTGGGGCGATAATGAGCACGCTGGATTTTAAGGGAGAGAAATGGGCGATGTCCTAGCTCTGCTTGAGTGAAGTCTGTAGTGGAGACTCATTATTCTAAGTGAATTCCTGGAACATTATCTGAAATGCCAACCATAAGTACCGAATGAAAAGTGCAGGTTTCCTCTGCTTCGCAAAAGTAGGGAGCTCCTGTGAAACCTTTCATGAGCTGACATGTGTAAAGCAGACGCAATTACCATTAATTCATATGGAAACATTTTTGAGCATTCCCAGATCGCAGAATCTTAGGCTTTCTTGTTTGTTTGTTTGTTTGTTTGTTTGTTTGTTTGTAAAAGCAAAGTGGCAGAGCAAACTTTTGAAAACCGAGGGACACCTGTATTAGGATGAGCCACACCTCTGTACATTTTTACTGGGTGCAAATAACAGAAGGCTGAATTTACTTGAAAAGCTCTTGACTTCTCTTTATACATATGTGTTTCTTAAGCTGGCACTTTATCACGGCCAAGTCAGAACAATTGCCAAAGAAACAAATTTTCCTTTTTATTTTTTATTTTTTTTAAAGATTAGCACAGTCTCACTTTTGGATTCCTGCTATGCACCTTACTGTCTTCTCTCAAGGAAGGCAATTTCTTTCTAAATCAGGACAGTGATGGCTTGGTAATTGCTTTGTTGAGCTGCAGGGACAGAACGCTTCAGTGACCTAAAGACCAACTACCTACCGGGCAGCAGTGAATATGGCTCCCAAGCTGTCCTCAGAAAAGTGGCCCCTACGCGTTGACACCCCTCCCACCCTCATAAATGTAAACCAGTAGAGAGAAACAGATGGGCTCCTCTTTGGTTGACTATTCAACACTGCTCTTTTAAGAATGTCTAGATCTCTAGATCTGCCTTCTGGAGCTAGCCATGCATCAGGGCACATTGTTCTAAAGCAGCCAAGAGCGGAACCAGAAATGCCTAGGTTAAAAGATGCCCTATGGCTGTCAAGTACTACCTAGGGTTTTAGCTTCATGATTCCAATTAAAATTGATGGACACCACAGAGTTAACTGCTCTATGAAATGTCTGCTGAAAGTTTCCCATCGGGCTAAATTATAAGGAAATTACAGAGAAAAAAAAAAAGAGTGCTGTGTGGCTAACACCGTTAACTGTGAACCTAATTGTGCCTGCAGTCCTTTGAGCTCCATGAACATCTAGCTGTTTTTCCCTAACTTGTAGTACTTGGGGGTGAGCTGTACGCACCGTGCCTTGAGTTTGTAGTTACCAGACCACATGTCAAGCTTGGAGCACTGCCATGGGGCCCGATCGTTGGAGCCAATGCCCACTTATCCCACATTCCACTGATGCCTCAAATATTTCACTCTGGCACATTCTGGCAGGCCCTTTGTGATGACTCAGAACCAGGGAGCATCTCACGTTGCGAGCCTGCATTTAAGTTCAGTCCCGGTACCTCTGCTTGCCATCTGGGGCGGTTCTCCATCGAGTGTATGTCCCACCACCACAGCAGGCATTCCCACAGAACAAAAAGCATTTGCCAGCCATGGCCCAATTACAAGTGCAACAGCAAAGAGAAAGTCTGGTCAAAATGCAAGTTAAGTTAAAAAATGAGTAAAAACGCAGCATTTTCTTCCCCTTTTCTTGCTAGGCCAAATTATTCCTCATCAATCCAGACACAATTGAATATAAGTCACCAAACCTGAGCTTTAAAAATACACGCAATCAATTAATCTGCTAGGAAACACTGAAAACTAGAAACACAACATTCACTTCACCAATGGGTGGCTTCCAGGAAAATGAGCACTGTGGCTACATAAATACTGAGCAATCCTGATGCCAACCAATTCCTTGTAATTTGAGACCTCTGTCTTCTAAGAAGTAGGAGAACAAACCGGACTAATAAGGGATTATAGGTAATTGGCTACTTGCCTTTTAAATGTCAGATTGTGGGTTTGAAGACTTTCAAGATTTGGCCTTATGTTCTGGATTATTAATAGCTATTATTAGAATAACCCTTCAAACTTTCATTTTAATTCATCACCCAATTCCCCATATGCACTCATGTAATCTTTCAATTTATTTACTGGCAGGAAATTTTAACAAAGCATGCTTCAAAGACATATTAAAGCTAGGATTGACTCAATGTGATTTCTAAAAGTTCACTTGTCTAGATGATGAGTCGTCGTCAAGGTGCATTTCTTATTTTCATGATTGCTTTGCTCACTCACTGATACTTTGTTCTGTACCAATAATAACAACCCAAACCTGAGAGTATCTTCAGAAGAAAGAACGGTATTTACTCTCGGGTCTCAACCCCTCCCCCTATTTCTACCCTAGTCAAGCTCTTGCAATTCCTGAGCTCCTGCCACATAGCCTTTTATTCTGGGTATTCAGGGTTGGGCTGACCTCAGCAGCATTTCTCTAAGCTGATGATCTCTCATGGTCCTTGCCCAGGACCCTAGAGTGAGTGATGAGAATGCATGCAGCCACAGGATAAGAAAGGGGGAAGAGGAAATTCCTGTCATTCCACTGCCCTGGCCACCTAGGGTAACAATCCCTCTGCTTTTTTTGGGGGGGGGGGGAACTTCTTAAATTTCTTCTTTAGAAAAAGTGTCCTTAAGTTTGTGGCCACAATGCTAATAAAAATAGTCCTTGGGTCAAAACAGCTCAATCTCTGTGTGCAAAGGGGAAGAAAAGTTTTAAAAATAAAAACCGCTTTTCTTTTAACCTCTTAAAAATGCTCCCATCTCTCCTAACTGATGTCCTGGGAACTTAGAAGTTTTGACGGCTCACTTAGTAGTTTTTTACTTGGACCAAAGAATGTGATAAGTGATAAAAACAAAAACAAAAACAAAATCCAGACTCTGATTACTTTGGCCAGAGATTATTGTTTGGCCAAAGAGAAATTAAAGCTGCAGAGGGTGTCTGTGGACAACTCTCTTCTCTCCTTGTTTCGAAAGGGAAATGTTTAGTGTAGGGGTGCTGGGTGACCAGGGGGAGAAACCATAAGAATCCATATAAACTTCTATAAGAAGAAAATATAGAGAGAACTCAGTAAAACTAAGATCAACTGGCTTTGTTACTTTCTGAAAGGGAGAAAAGTATACATTTATTCCTAATTATTGAAATATATTTTTACATTTTGGAGGACATTTCTGGAAGGCTTACTGAAAGAAAGTGGGTGCCAGCTTCTGTAAGAAAGAAGCTTAGGCATTGGTCTGAATTGCAATTTAGGAATAATTGGAAAAGTCAAAGCTGTTCCAAGAGTCTTTGCATTTTAAAACCAAGGCTGCTGACACCTGGGATGTCTGCCTCCACTGTTGTCAGGACTAAACTTTTCCTTCTTCGTTGTGGAAGGGAGAATTTGAAAGATATCCCTTCAAATGCCTGCGCTGTGGTGGTTCAGTCAAATGCTCATCTCGGCACTGCTGTGAACGGGCTCTGTGGATAGCAGTAAAGTACTAATCCCGGACTTTAACGGTAGGGAAATGATCCTGGATTATCCTGCCGGGTCGCGTGTCATCTCAGGATTCTTGAAAGCAGAAAAGTCAGTCAGTCCAAGACATATGGCTGGAGAGGGAGCAGACAGATGAGGGAAGGTGAGGGGAGAGGGCCTGATACCCTGACGTTGCCAGCTCTGCAGGACTAGGGAAGGGGCTGCAAATCAGGGAATGTGGTGGCCGCCAGAAGCTGAGAACGACCAAACCACCACCAGCCAAGAGTCAACAGCCAACAAGGAAATGTGGTCCTCACTTCAAAAACTGCAAGAAATTGGATTTGGCCAACCATCTGGATGATCCAGGTAGCAGATTCCTCCCAGAGCTTCCTGAGAAAAACCTGCTGAGACCCTGATTTTGAACTTGTGAGACCATGCCCCCCTGCACCTCTGATGCATGCCACCATGAGACACCTGCGCTGTTCCAGCCCACTGGGTTTGCTGCCCTTGTGATGGCGGCAATGGAAAAGCTACATCTGCACGTGCACATAAGACCAAAAGCCTTACTGTAGTATTTTGCCATCAAAGCTCATTTTTAATATTTCTGCTAACGTATTTCAAAACCTTCAGACAAACGAAGATGCTCTGAGTAACAGGATGAAATGCAGTCATTAGGACTTTTAGCTGCTTCTTGTTGCAGGAATGTTGAATGCAATGAGATCCTCCCCGACTCCAGGTAACCTAAGAGTGACTGTTCTTGGTTTACTACTACCAGATGGCTCGCGCTTAACTTGAGTGTAGGATAATGGCACCACTGGGTGCATGATTTCCTTTTACTGCTTTAGCTGTGAAGGGAGTAATGTTTCAAAAATGTAGGGATTATAATGCTACATAGGAAGGTCATCTGACAAGGGCACTTCGAGGAGCCTCACAGCATCAGTAAAACCAGGTCACAAGTTGGCCAGGGAAAGTGTAGTTTCATTGTTTATCCTAGTCACACTGAAAGAGTGCTGTGGTAAAAGCCTTCTCACCTGTTACGGGACTGGTGTTACTCTCTTTGATGTTGAGCAGGTGTTAAAGTTGAGTTTAAAAACTGTGCACATATGCAGCTTGGTGGACACCTCCAGAATAAGTAGAAAACAAAAGAGAAAGCTTGTGTCTCCACCTCTGGCCCAGGGTGCATGTGTTGTGCTGGCTTCACTGCTCATTGTGAACGAAAATAGTTCTTGAAACTCCGGAACAGACCATATAAAATCACTTCTTGGAGGGAAATGTCAAGGTATCAATGCACCATGAAAATAATCTAGAATATATAGTCTAGAGAGGCCAGGTTTTTCTGAAGCTCCTCTTACTGCAATTACTCTTATTATCAATCCTTTTATATGTGCTAATATGGAAAATTTGGAGGTCTGTTCATCAGTAAAGAAAACATAGTTTTGGAAAAGATGTAGTAGAATGAGTCAATTTTTGTACAAAATGGAAGCAGAAAGAGCATCTTTATATAGTATGCAAACTGCTATTATACCAGTAGATCCACAGATCAAATCCAGTATTTCCAATAATTTATTATTTCCCTAAAATTCTCCCTAGAGATACAATGTACTATTTCAGTTTTAATCACAAATACTTATCATGGATTTTTTTTCTTTTTTTTTTTACAGAATGTGCTAAAAATCAAACATACGGCATTAGTTTACTCCAATGCCAAAGAAATTCTGAACTGTTGCACCCTTAGAACATGGTTCCTGCTTTCACCACACAGAGATACCTATGGGACCACGTACAGGTGCCTAGAACCATTAGCACCGGCCACTCGCAGTATAGTAAGATGAATATGTGAGTTAAGCAGTTACAGCCAGCCAGCCTCTAAATGAGCTGGGTGTTTTTGTTTGTTTGTTTGTTTGTTTGTTTTTAAGATTTAATTTATTGAGCAGCCCAGGTGGCTCAGCGGTTTAGTGTTGCCTCGGCCCAAGGCCTGATCCTGGAGTCCTGGGATCGAGTCCCACATCAGGCTCCCCGCATGAAGCCTGCTCCTCCCTCTGCCTGCGTCTCTGCCTCTCTCTCTCTCTCTCTCTCTCTCTCTATCTGTGTCTCTCATGAATAAATTTTTAAAGATCTTAAAAAATATATTTTATTTATGATGAGAGACACAGAGAGAGAGAGAGAGAGAGAGAGAGGCAGAGACACAGGCAGAGGGAGAAGCAGGCTCCCTGTGGGGAGCCTGATGTGGGACTTGATCTTGGCACCTGGGGATCACAACCCGAGCCCAAGGCAGATGCTCAACCACTGAGCCACCCAGGTAGGTGTTGGTTGGCTTTTTTTGGCTTGGTTTCAATGCTGGATTTTTCTCATATGGAGTTTCTGAATTCTCCTGGGGATGAACAAAATGGGTATGATGATGAGGGGGACAGGGACCTTCACAAAGTATATTTGTGGTCATAGTGATCAAGAGAAGTGAATAGGAGGAAATTTAAAAGACAAAAAAAGAGATAAGAGCAAAATGGAAGAAAAGAAAAGTAGTGCTAAATGGAAGCTGTTTTGGGGTTTCCTTTAAAGGCTATTTTGTTGTGTGCTGAGATGCTTTGATTGACTTGCTGGGCAAATATGTTGTCACTCACCCTGGACTCAGTATTTGCCATGCACTAACATCCACTCAGTTGGCACACCCAGGCTGCTCTGACACCAAAACATCTCTAATCACCCAACATGGCAACCAACAGTTCTAGTACCACTGTGTTTTGTCTCTTAATTGAGTCCTGTACTTCCACCCTCATCCCCCATCTCCCAAGAAAGCGCCTGTGATTCTTCCAAAATGTGCATTAGACCACTAATCCTCCACCACAAGACTTTCCATTTCACTCAAATTCCAAGTCCTGAACATATAACATGCCTGGGACATGCTTCCCCTTTTCACTTGGTTAACTCCTACTCATCTTTCCACATGTTTTTAGAGGAAGGCTTCCCTTGTCCCCCTAAGCAAGTTAAATCCCTGTGTTCTGTGCTCATTCAAGTTTCACTTGCATGTTCTCACCCACCTATATCACTTGCTCACTGCCCGCTGGCATTCTGTGCTCAGGTCACAGGGATTCATGCTGCTTTGGGGAGGAGCTAAAGGACAGGCAGATGGCTGGCAAGAAGGTAAGCTGTGGGGCGAATGGGCAGCCAAGCAAACTGACAAAGTGAAGGCAAACTCAAATTAGGGGGAAGAGGACCAGGACGGATGCCCATGGCCAGTTGAATCTGCACTCAGGAGCCCAGGTTGGCAGCAGGCAGCCCACGATGGTCCCACATATTCATCCAGGGCCAATCTTAGTCTGTGACCAAATCAATATGCATGGCTGCCTGTGACTGATTCCTTTGCTTGTCAGATAGATGAGAACTTGCTAGAATGTGAGGTGACTAAAGGACTAAGTGACACCAAGACTAATGGACTCTTCCCACGGAAGGAAATACAATTCAAAGGTAGCAATAGAACAGCATCTCTTGCCTGCTCCTTCTCCAGCCCTACTCCACAGAGAGTTTACAGACAGATCAGATGACATTCTCATCTCCAGCATGTTAAAGGAATTTCAAGCAAGAGACTCTGCAGTTGAAAGCAATGGAGATTCTTGAAGAGCCTGGGAAAAGGACAGGAACAGGGAGAAGAACACACCAGAGATATTGCCACACCCCTACCTTAGCAGGGCTTGATTTGTGTAATATAATGTTTATGAATATCAGCATTCCCTTAAGAATGGAGATATTTTATACTCCAAAAGGCATCTAGAGGAGTAGAAAAGCTTTGGTGTCCCATTTCAACTCTGTTCTGATCAGCCTGGCCTTGGGCAATGCATTAGCATTTCTGACCCTTGGTTTCTCCACCTGTAAATTGGGCTAATGTTTTGGAAGGATTTGCTGAGGCAAAGTCTGTGCAGTATGTAGGAGCCAGACCTATAGTCACCCTTTCCCCCAGACATCTGCTCACTTAGCACAGATACCTGAGCAAAGGACAGAGGGAACTATTTTAACAAAAGAAAATAAGAACAAAGCACAGGAAGATCCTAGCGCAGTGCACAGGAGGACTATAATATTAGTTTTTGGAAGAGGGGAACCTCTTTTCCTGGCTTCCTTTTTCTATGAAACTACCCAGCATTTCCTCTCCCCTTTCCATGTGCTTTCTCCCCTATATTAGTCTGCTCAGGCTGCTTTAGTGACAAAGCACCACAAACTGCTTTTGCTTGAGCAAAAGAAATTGATTCTCTCATAGTTCTGGAGAGCAAAGTCCAAGATCAAGGTTTCAGCAGGGTTGGTTTCTTCTGAGGTTGTGAGAATCTGTTCCCCACTTCCCTTGGTTTCTTGCAGTTTTCCAACCCTCTTTGATGTTCTTCAGCTTGTAGAAGCATCACTCTCATCTCTGCCTTTACCTACACATGGCATCCTGCTTTGTGTGTCTCTGGGTCCAAGTTTCCCCTTTTAATAGGGACACCAGTCATCTTGGATGAGAGCCACCCTAATGACCTCATCTAATGTACATCTGTTGTACATGCTGTACATCAGTAACGACCTACTTCCAAATAAGGTCACATTCTGAAGTCCTGGGAGTTCAGGCTTCAATATATGAACTGGGGTGGGGGAGATCCAAAAGTTAACCCATAACAGCCCCCGGCAGAGAGAGTGAATTGTCTTACTTGCAGGTGACAAAGCTCTGCCATCCCTTCGTCGAGATTTCTCACTCGGTGGAGTTAATCCACCCACAAACCACCCAAGGACTGAGAGGCAGGGATGGCGGATATGTTTGTTAGCTCTTCAGATCTCGACTTTTCCATGGGGTCAGTCCCAAGGTCTACAGTGGCAAGACAGTGCCATCAGTAAAACCATAGCCTGCCTCTTGGCTGCGGATGAGAAGGCAGGCTTTCCACTCAGCATTCTTCAGAGGTAAAGAGACTGGCTTCCATCACGAGTTTTCTCTGTCTTATTTTCACTTGATTCTGAACTTGGGAGAAATAAGAATTATGTTTATTGGGCCCTCATGTCCTAACATAAGCCCTCAAGGAGGCATCAGTGAGGCTCAGGGAGCCTTGCAAACAGCTGGGAAGGTCATGGACATTGCCAGAGGTTCCATCACCCCTCGTTTAGGTCTAGGCTGCGAATGGGAGCCCTGTTGTTCCCAGTCAGATGTGCTGGCTGTTGCTTCCTTTCAGGACCCACTTGTTACCCTCCTTGCGTCCTGAGTGAATGAGAGTAAGAAGGGTTCTTGCAGCTAACAAACAGAGATGTGGAAACCCTGGGGCTGATCCTTTTGGGCTAAAGAAAAGAAGGCACTAAGGACGTGCATTAATGCACCATGGCTCGGAATACCTTCTATCCTTTTAGGCCATATGTAACATGTCTTATTCATGTTTGCTTCTCTGGTACCTCACAGAGTCCTGGGCAGACATGAGAAATTCACTGTATGTTTGTGTGGAATAAGAGACATGTCACCCATTTTGCCAAAGTGTTGATTTAGCATGGACCGAGGGGGAGATGGCACAATGGTTATGGCTGTCCTTGTTACTTATATGCTGGGTGGCCTGCCTGTAGGGTTTAGTGCCAACAGGCCAACTCCAAGGCACATGACACCATCACGCAGAATTCCATCTAGATTCCAAGGGTCCAGTACTGCATCTGGGTTCACAGCTTCCCACCATGGGCTCTGGGACAAATTGATCAATGTCTCCAAGTTTCAGGTTCTTCTTATTTAAAGTTGTAACCTGGGTGGCTGAGTGTTTGAGCATCTTCCTTTAGCTCAGGTCATGATCCCAGGGGTTCTGGGATCAAGTCCCACATCAGGCTCCCTTTAGGAAGCCTGATACTCCCTCTGTCTCTCTATAACCCTCATGAATAAAAATAAATAAAATCTTTAAAAAATTGGAACCCTGATTTTTCTTCTTTTCTTCTCTTTTCTTCTTATTTAAAATATGGATCACGTAATTACCTCTCATTTATAAAGCTGTCATGAGAATCAGGTGATGATTGGCAGTATTAAAGAGTTTTTATCCACATTTATTATTTAACTGTGCTGAAAAATCAAGAGTCCAGCAGCTTCTTTCAAATGAGGTGGATGATGGATTCGGTATCATGAGAACCAAGGGTAATATGAGTAAACTTCAAGGATAGAACCCACTACATGGGCTGCTGAAGACTGTCCAAGAAAAAAGATATTCTGCTGTTGACGATAACACTAATGGATGCAGCTGTTTTATTTAGCAGAAATGTCACAAACACCCACACTGGAAAACAGTTATATGACTGTAACCAGGAGATTGATCTCATGGTGACACTGGTGATCATGCAAAGTAATGTTATCTGTGTGACTGGGAAGATTAGTAACTGAGAGAAATGAAAAAGATCCTTGCTTTGTTGAAAATTAGCACAGGACAGTTATGAGGAACACAGAAAAGTAGCAAGGAAAGGGTGACTCACCGGTTCTCTCATTCACTCACTCATTCAAGAGCTATTTCTTGGGGGTCCATCTTGTTGTTCTAGGGCTTAGTAGGCCAGGCTGATAAATACCTAATCCTCATGTAGATAAGAAGGTAGCTCTCTGGCCTTAAACACACAAGCACACAGGCAAGAAAGTCACTGCAAATCATCAGAAGGTTGGATTTGTAAAGGCATCAGGGAAGGTCTACTTTATATGAGAGGAGAAGGTGTTGAGGAAGTCTCTCTGGACAGGATATTTCTAAGCTGAGATCTTAAGGTAAAGGGGAGAGGATAAAGTCCTCTAGGTGCTGGAAGTCACATGTGAAGGTCCTGAGGTAGCAAAGAGCCCAGTATATAGAGCAATGGAAAGAAGCCCAGTACTGCAAACTCATTAAGGGCCAAGGGGCCCAGCACATGGCTGGAGACTTGGAGGACCTGGCCAACTTTGCCCACAAGCTGCAATGAGTTGACATCAGTCCTTAGAGTTTTAAAGCAAAACCATAACATCCACATAGTACCTTTCTTCTAAGGACTCATACAGAGGGATATAAAGACAAATGGCCTTAAAAATCTAGCAGCTGGAGAGAAAACTTCTATGAAACAAAAAGGCAAAAGAAAAGGCAAATACTATGAGAAAAAGAAAATAATCTAAGCCACAAGGGAAACAAAACCAAAAATAAACTATTGGGTCCTTCTCAAGATAAAAAGCTTCTGCACAGTGAAGGGAAGCAATCAACAAAACTAAAAGGCAGCCTACAGAATGAAAGAAGATATTTGTAAGTGACATATCAAATAAAGGGCTAGTATCCAAAATCTATAAAGAACTTATCAAACTCAGCTCCCAAAAACCAAATAATCCAGTTAAGTAATAGGAAAAGACATGAATAGGCACTTTTCCAAAGAAGATATCCAGATAGCTAACAGACACATGAAAAGATGCTCAACATCACTCATTGTCAGGGAAACACAAATCAAAACCACAATGAGATACCACCTCACGCTGATCAGAATGGCTAAAATTAACAACTCATGAAACAACAGCTGTTGGTGAGGATGCAGAGAAAGGGGAACCCTCTCGCACTGCTGGTAAGACTGCAAGCTGGTTCAGCCACTCTGGAAAACTGTATGGAGGTTCCTCAAAAAGTTAAAAATAGAGCTACCCCAAGATCCAGTAATTGTACTACTAAGTGTTTGCCCAAAGGATTTAAAAATACTAATTTGAAGGGGCACATGTTTATAACAGAATTATCAACAATAGCCAAATAATGGAAAAAGTCCAAATGTCCACTGATGAATGGATAAGATGTGATACACACACACACACACACACACACACACACACACACACAATGGAATATTACTCAGCCATTAAAAAACGAAATCTTGCCATTTGCAATGATGTGGGTGGAACTACAGTATATTATGCTAAGCGAAATAAGTCAGAGAAAGACCAATACCATATAATTTCACTCATATGTGTGATTTTTTATGACTATATTTTGAAGATTTTATTCATTTGTGTAAGAGAAGTGGGGAGGGTCAGAGGGAGAGGCAGAGTATCTCAAGCAACTCCATGCTGAGCATGGACCCTGAGATCATGAACTGAGATGAAACCAAGAGTCGGACACTTAACAGATGAAGTCATCCAGGTGCCTCACTCATATTTGGAATTTAAGAAGCAAAACAGATGCACATAGGGGAAAGGAAGGAAAAATAAGATAAAAACAGAGAGGGAGGCAAAGCATAAAGAGACTGTTAACTATAGGGAACAAAGTGAGGGTTGCTGGAGGGGAGGTAGGTGGAGGATTGGGCTAGATGGGTGATGGGCATTTAGGAAGGCACTTGGTGTGATGATCACTGGGTGTTGTATGTGAGTGATGAATCACTGTATTCTGTTCCTGAAACCAGTGCTGCACTCTATGTTAACTAACTTGAATTCAAATTTAAAAAGAAAGATAGAGAATAATCTAGGCCAGTAAACATAATAGAGAGAGATGTGCAAAACGTGAGTGTGGCTGTGGAAAATAGTTTGTTCCTCAAAAAGTTCTGTATAGATGAACCATATGATTCAGCAGCTCTGTTCCTAAGGGTGCCCCCCAGAGAACTGAAGACAGGGACTCAGACCATCACATGTACATACATGTTAACAGCAGCATTGGCCACAGCAGACAAAGGGTGGACACAGCCCAAATGTCCATCGATGGATGAATGCATAAAAAAAAATGTAGTACAGGGATGCCTGAGTGGCTCAGCAGTTGAGCACCTGCTGCTGGCTCAGGGCGTGATCTGCGGTCTCAGGATCGAGTCCTATATCAGGCTCCCTGCCTGGAGCCTGCTTCTCCCTCTGCCTACGTCTCTGCCTTTCTCTTTCTGTGCCTTTCATGAATAAATAAATAAAATCTTTTTAAAAAAATAAAAAATAAATAAAAAAGGAATCTACATCACAGATGAACTTTGAAGGCCCCATGCTAAGTCAGAGAAGCCAGTCACTAAAGGCCCTAGAGTGCATGACTCTATTTCAGTGTAATAGGCTGAACAAGTAAATTCATAAAGACACAATGCAGATTGGTGGTTGCCAGGGCCTGAAAGAGGGAAGATGGGGTGTCACTGCTTAATAGATACAGAATTTCCTTTTGGGGAAATGAAAGAATTTTGGAACTAGATAGAAGTGGTTGCACAATGTAATGAATGTACTAAATGCCGCTGAATCATTCACTTTTAAATGGTGGATCTTAGGGGCACCTGGGTGGCCCAGTCAGTTAAATGTTTGCCTTTGGCTTGGGTCATGATCCTGAGGTCCTGAGATCAAGCACCTCATCAGGGTCCCGCTCAGCAGAGAGTCTTCTTCTCCCTCTCTCTGTGCTCTTCCTCTCTCTCTCTCTCAAATAAATAAATAAAATCTTTTAAAAAAATTTAAAAATGATGGATTTTATGTTATGTGAATTTTGTCTAAAATTTTTTTAAATGAAAGAAAAAAAGAATAGGGAAGAAAATGCTGGGGAGGAGGAGGCTTATGTTAACATCAAACAGAAGGGGCCCCTTGGGTAGGGACATATTTTTGCTGCCAGTCAGATTGACCTGTGGGTCAGGTTAACCCCATCTTCATGATTTATTGTGCTTCTTGGCCTCTGGCTTCACTTGAATTAAAGCCTTCAGAGTGTAAAAAGTTTCTAAAGAAAAGAGGAAGCTTATAGGCCCTGGAAGGTGAGAGGTTAGGGATTTCTTTCTCCAACTGGGTTGTTTTACTGGTGGCCCTGTGAGTACCTCAGACCCACAGCTTGGCCTTTCTGAGCTATTGTCCCTGAGGGCCTCTTCTGAAGGTGTCCCTCTAAGGGGTTACCGGCTGCAGGGGTTACCGGCTGGGTTCTTGAAAGGAAACAATAGGATAATCTGTTTGAATTATCTCCCCTCAAATAGGAATGAGCCCTGAAAAAATGGTAATAAACCCCAGCACCAGCTCCTCTGTGAGTTATTACTGCTGGTCCTGGCTGAGGACATTCAGCTCCATCTGATTTGGGAAGCATTGCCCTCTTAATCTTTTTCAGCTGCTTAGGAGTGACAGGGGTCAAGGGCAAATGACATTTAATCATGTTTGCTAGTCAGGATGACAATGCTGCTTGCAGAGGAGAAATAAGTAAGGTTTCTTTATGTTCTAGGAAGAGACTTATCAGTACTGCTTTCAAAGATACTAAAGAGAAGGACCCTTCAGGTCCTGTCAAGATTCTAGCAAAGGACAAAGCCAGTTTTCTCCAAAACATGTGAGCACTTATTCCCTGCAACAGACCATAAACCATTCTTCCTGGCAGGCCTTAAAAGGACATGATGTTTTTTCTTGCTTGAAATAATCATTTTTTTGCAGTAAGCGCCATTGGCTCCAAACACTTGACCCAAACTTGTACAAAATAGAGAGCTCCTGGAGCAGTAAGTACCAATCACAGTGACAATGCTTTCATTTAGCAGGACCCTCGTTTGTTTATATAAATTAGCCTGCAATTACCAATTACATTGTTGGTCCAAAATAAGGTCAGGGCAAGTGTAACCCTGGGAAGAACAATGGTCTGGACACAAAAGTCCAGACAGGACTATTATGGAGAATTACGGGGGACGATTAATCAGCTGGCCTCTTCCTGAGTATTGCCACTCTCACATAAAATCTTTGTGCTAACACAGCTATTTTCTGGTAATAAGTTACCTTAAGAGAAGTGTAATTAGTTGTTGGGATTCATTAGCTCCGGTCAGCGCATCCACGGCACAGCATCTTCCTTGCTGGTTGAGTGCTTGTTAATGGGGAATAATGATGTATTTGTACCTCTCCAGGACAACAGTGAAGGACGCTGGGTTAATCTGAAGTCCTGGCATGTCTGTCCTTTTACTTAGCAGACTGAAAAACTGACAAAGAATCTATGACACGGACAAAAAAATGCACAGTCCCCTAAAACTCAAGTGTTGAAGGCTGTCAATCTGTTAGCGCGTGTTGTTACGACCAACTGCTTCTTCTGCTTAGATCTTTCAGAGGCAACACAATGTAGACCAAAGCATGAAATCTAGGTAGGGCTGCCTTCCCTCTGGCTCTTTGCCTAAGGAAAACATCTCAGTGAGTACTTCCAGAACCTTCTGCCAGCTCAGAACAAGGACTTTCCAGTAAGAATGAAGAGCAAGTTTTACAATTAGTAGCTTCCCCAATTCTGTTTCCAGAACGAGCAACTTGCTAGCAGATGGTGAAGATCCCACCATAGAGAGGCAACCAGGAGCTTCCTGGTTTAGTGCAGAGGACCAAGTGGTACTTGTATTCACCCCACCTGCACCTCTGCTTACTGTGATTCCTCTACCCTGCTACAGTTTTCTGAGTCAGAGGCCCCACTTGTCACCCCTCCGTGTCATAGCTCCAAGGGGAAGGGCGATAGAGGGGAACCCAGGGACTGGGCTGCCTATCAAATGCCCCGAAGCAAACACTCATGGATAGCTCCAAACTCTGGCTCTGGGACAGGAGGATGTCACTAACCCAGGAAAGGGGGGCCAGGAGAACAGGGTGGCGATTCAAACACTTTCTGCTCTTTTATTTCAAAGAGTCCCTTGGTCAACTAAAGGACAAGTGAGACTAACTTCCAATATCTTTGGTCTATTAAGGAACATCTAGACTCAAGAAGAAGAGAATGAAAGCAGCAAAAGACTTTAGAACCTTGCTGTGGAGAGGAGAGTTGTACATCCAGCTCTTCACTCTGGAGTTCATAGGATGGGGGGGCATGATCTCTGCATTGGTGCTTTGAAAACGCTACTCATGGCTCTCATTGGTTTTGTTTCTTTTTCCTCCAAGAGGAATTGCAACTGCAAGCTGGAGATCTTCATTAACACTACTGGGTGTAGGCTAGTCTCCACTTGTGCTTGCTTGTTCTCTTACGAGTTGTCCTCATCTCTCTGGTTGTTTTGTCACAATTCTGACAAATGCTGGCTTTATTTTAAAATAAGTGCCACTTTGAAAAGGGAAAGGAGAGATGGTATGAAAATAGATGTGTTAAAATACTGGGGAGGATTAGCACGTAAGTGAAACTGTTTGGTGAGCTCGTTCTTCTTCAATTTATGGATAATAGACTTGTTTCTTTGCTTCTCCTCCAGGGAAGCTACTTCTGATGCAATGTAATATAATTTGGGAGGGCAGCAGTAGGAAAAATTATATTTTTAATATCAGGAAGTTATGAAGTATTTGAAGAATGATCCATCTCTTGCAATTTGCTTTTTATTTATCAGAGAGTTAACACCCTACAACCCAATATTTTATAGGGATAAATATTAAACACCATTGTCTACCGATTGGGGATTAACTAGATTTTTTATTTAATCTTTTTTTAAAGGAAGTGATTTTTTCATACTAATGGAAAGATTTGAATATTCATATTCTAATAGGAAGAATGACTACTCATACTGAAAATATAAAATTTAATATTTGCTTGTCCTTTAAAAGAAGCCCATATTTGCAATCAAATTGTAGAATAAATAATTCAAAACAAGTTTTAGTTAGATCCTGCAAATTTTCATAATTAAGTCGATCAAATTTTGCAGAAATAAGTCATGGAAACTTTTAGAAGGAAGAGCATGATAGGGCGTCTTATATTAAAAGTTTATATTTAAGGTGAAATCATTATACTCTCACTTCTTCTAGCTTAGGGAAACAAGACAATGTTTGGGGAGAAATGATCCCTATTACTGTTCCATGGGACATAAATGCCAGAGAGGACTTTGGAAAATTATAGTTAGTCCTCTAGAGGATAGAAATTTCTCCTCCTTCTTCCTCCTCCTCCTCTTCTTCTTCCTCTCCTCCTCCTCCTCCTCCTCCTTCTTCTTCTTCTTTAAAAATGTCTTCTGATAGAATTAAAAACTGAAGTTTTTTCAGACTTTTCCTAATAGAAAAGATATGAGAATGCAAAACCCTGAAAAGAGAGAAAGCTTTAAGACTACAAGATGTTGCAGTCAATCAATTAACGGTAAGCAGCTTTTTATGTAAAGAAAAATTGTGTTAGTAAGAGAGAGGTAGATTAGCCAAGAAATAAAAAAAATAAAATAAAAAATTAAAAAAAAAGAATATGGCCTTCTGAGGCATTATTTAGGAGAGACACACTCCAATTTTTCCAGTTCTGGGGCAGCCTAATGGGACTTAGATTCAATCTGGTTGTCTTAATGACATTATGCGTTCTTTCAATGGCAAACCCCACAGACTGTGTCTATCTGCTCTTCATCACAGCCCGCATGCCTACAATAGGGCCAAGCACAGAGTAAGGACTCAAAAGAATAGATTGAGAGAATGAAACTTTTAGTCAATGTAACTAACTCCTCTAGTTTGGATTCTGTATCCCCAAGCATCTTTCCGATTGTCAAGTGACTCCTAGTGGCTAGCCTATAGAAAATGAAAGCACTGGTAAAGGATTAGGCTTATGTAATGTCCATAAAAATGCACCCACTTAAATCTCTCACTGCAGGAACATCACTGACTGATGTTCCAGCTTCTGTGCCCTAAGATGTGTCACTGTGTTTGCCTTCATGCTCAAGCTTCACTCCCCAGGGGTGCTTCCAGCAAGTGACCCAGCTCAGCAGCAGTGATAGGGCAAGCCTGGTCCAGGGTGATGGGGGACTCCTTGGAAGAATGACTTGGGCTTAAGAACTCTCCAGTGATCTTGTCAAACTCCCTGAGATCTTAAGACAATTTCACCCACCCAACCAACATTCCTTCCTTCTTTTCTACTCCCCTTCACTTGGGGTCAGACCTGCTGCATCATGGTGTGAAGGCTCTTCCAGGTTCTCTGGTTCCCTCCCATCATCCTCTCTAGTACTGCTCCTAATTAGATACCTCGCATGGACTGCAAATTCTGTCTTCACGTCTGCTTCTCTTAGGATCTGGGCTGAGCCAGCATCCTAGCCTCAGTGTAAATATCTGTTGGTGTTCTTGTGCTGCTCCTTGTCTCTGCCTAATGGAACATGGTAGAGTGGGAGGAATCCAGCTGAGGCATCACACAACCTTGGATTTATAACATCTTTCCTTTCCTAATTAGCTGTATGACTTGGGTCAAGCTACTCTTATCCTTATGAGCATCAGCTTCTTGATCTATAAAATGGGATAAGGAATCCTACTTCACTACATTATAGCGACAATTGTATAAAACAGCACGCACATTAAGGGGGCATAGCATTATAATGGGCTCTTAACAGATGTTAAACCAAAGCTAATTTCCTCCTGATGCTATTGTAGCTGTAAGGTCCAGTTTCTGACCAGGCAAGGCCAAAGGCCAAACCCTAGAGTCTGTGGTATCCAAGGGCGATGCCTCACTTGGAGATCACAGCTTGGAGATTTATAAGAAGAGATCAGGACACACAGACACAAAGGGAAGACCATAGGAGGACACAGCGAGAAGATGGTCATCTGCAAACCAAGGAGACAGATCCTTTGAGAACCAGTCCTGCTGACATCTTGATCTTAGACTTCTAACTTCCAGAATTGTGAGAAAATACATTTCTGCTGTTTAAGCCATCCAATTTGTGGTACTTTGCTATGATAGCCTTAGCAAACTCATCCAGTATAAACTTTGTAACCTATTAATAGAATATAAACTTATTATTATAAACTAATAGAGTATAACCTGCCCTGATTGGGTGGCACAGAGTGAGCTAGAAGCTTGAGGTGCTCCATGGGAGACTGAAGCCCTTGTCACCAAAGGAGCTGCTGAGAAAGGCAGTCCAACTGTCTTCTCTGATGGGGCCCTAACCCCCTTGCTCCTTCTGCTACCCCACCCCCAATTCTGCTCCTTTCTTTCAAAGGGGCCCTTCATTGCTGAGTTAGGACTCAAGAAAACCATTCACTTTGCATCCATAAAAGGCACAGTGATCTGAAAAAGAGAGCTGCCCAGGTGAGGAATATCATCTGCTTTAGTACTAGGCGTGGGAAAACCAAGTGTGAGTGGGTTCTCTGTTCACAGCATCCACATAGAGTAGGTCATTCCCATTTTAAGTCACTGGATAAAGAGTGCTCAGTTCAGCTGCAACACAAGCCTGGGATAAATCCAGAACTCATTATACAAGACTTTTAAAAAAACTTTTTAGAACAGATTTTTTTTTTTTTTTTGACTATATGTTCTATCATGAAGTAGGTCAGACAGTGAAAGACAAATGCCATATAAGTGCACTTACATGTGGAAGCCTAACAAACAAGCAAACCAAAAGAGCAGAAATCCCCAGCCCATCAATACAAGGAACACACTGATGGCTGCCAGAGGAGGGTATGGGGGAGATGGGCAAAATGGGCGAAGGAGGTGGGAGCTACAGGCTTTCAGTTATGGAGTGAATAAGTCATGGCAGCAAAATAGATTCTTTTTAGTGGTCGAATAATATTGGCAAGCAATCAAACATAAAAGTAATAATAATTCCTCCTTTTACCTGTGGCTAATGTAACAGACAAACCAGATAAAATAAATGTCCTTGGAGCTTTCCAGCCAGAGTGTAATGATCACTAGGTATTACTCTGTGAAAGGGTTTTCTCAAGGTCACTCCAGAATTAGTGGCTCCATGGGACCAAATGCTCATCCATTATATGGGTTAAAATGACTAATTGAGGGTCTGAGTTTAATTATACTCATAAGCAAAGGCGCAGTGCAGCTCCTTTGATGGGCTTAATAACATTTTCGTGTATACGAGATAGATAGAAAAATTAGGGTTGTATATTGTTGTCCTTCAGGACAAGATGTTGAAGTGGGAATAGAATAATAAAAATAAATAAATGACTCAGGGGCTCTAGGAAATGAGCTGTGGAGGTTAGCAAAGCCAGCCTTATGCAGATATTTTGGCTGGAGATAGAGTTCTAAGCACGCATGACTAAATGGAACACAGCCATACAGTAATGGATCAGGGTCGTCTTATTGAGCATGCAGATTAAATGGTAAAAAAGGATACTCAGCAAGGCTTCACCTGTAGTTCACTCTGAAATGATGATCATGGCCATGACAGGGATCTTTAGGATGTTGATTTGTGATACTTTAAATGGGAAACACAGTCAGGTTTCATGCGAAACCCAGAAAGCATTCATTCTGCATCAGCTGCGGGAGGCAACTTCCTTAGGTGATCCTTCTATCAGGTCATGTGCCCTGCTTGAGAATCTAGAATGACTTCTGGCTGTCCATAGTATTAAATAGATCCGCAGAACATTCAGAAGGTAAAAACTGGAGGAAATGGGTGGTGGGTTCATAAATAGAAGCAGAAAACACAGAAACCAGATTCACATGTGGGGAGATGCTTATTTAACAGCTACCCAGTCGAGAGACTTCATGTGGACCTTCTTTGGCTGAGACAGCCACACCTGGGCTTGCAGACCCCGATCCTCTGCAAGGGATGTTTGGCCTTGCACCTGAGCTATGGCCTAGAGCAACAACAGCTCCCTATCCGGGTGGTTTGTTCCTGTGCATGAACACTCTTTGGGTATGGGCAGCTTCTCTGGGTTATTTACAGTCCCCCTTGCTCCCCACTATGTTTTATGGCAGCTTTCTGCCTTTGGAGGCCCCCTCTGGATTACTTTCTGGGGTGACTGCAGGCAGTTCCCAGTGCTGCCAGAATAAGGTACCACAAACTGGGGGGAGCTTAAAACAACAGAAACTCATTCTCCCACAGTTTGAGAGATTAGAATTCCAAAATCAAGGTCTCAGCAGGGCCATGTTCCCACTGAAGGCTCCGGGGAGGAATCCTTCTTTGCATTTTTCTAGCTTCTGGTGGCTTTCTGCAATGCCCATGCATTCCTTGGCTTACCCCCACATCACTCCAATCTCTGCCCCTGTCTTCACATGGCCTTCTCTTGAGTTGTGTTGCTCTTGTTTGTTAGGCTTCCATATGTAAGTGCACTCATACTTGAGGTAGGTCCTCTTCTTATAAAGACACCATCCATTGGATTCAGGCCCAACCTAAGCCAGTATGACCTCTTCTTGGTTTAAATAATGTATCTGCAAAGACCCTATTTCTAAATAGGGTCACATTGTGAGGTTCCTGGTGGACATAAATTTTTTTTTGGCAGGGTGGAGGGGCATTCATTTAACCCATTACAATCATCTCAGGCAAAACGAGCTTGTCTACAGGCTGAGCCAGTCTGACCTTCACTGTTTAGCCATCAGGCTGTGGTTGGCCAACACACATTTTGGTTGAAGGTGATTATTTTGGCCAGAGCTAGGAAAAGTGTGATTATACATTGTATGATGGAACAATCATGAGTACAGAACTCAATCTCTTCCATGGTCTGACTTGCCTGGTTTAGGCCAAAGGAGAGTAGTCTTCTGGAGGACTCCTTAATCCTAAAGTGAAGGAAAAAGAACTAACCCAGTAACTTCATGCACCTTATAGCCTAAGCCTTACAAATAACATTTGGCCACATTTTTTAGGCCATATTTTAAGATGGCTGTTATTAAAAATTGAAGCTTAAATTGTACAGCATTGGAGCAAAAGACAGACATTAGAAAAGAGGCAGGGATGAGGAAGAAGGGGAGTATGAGTGTGTGTCCAGGGTGGGCATGGGCAGAAGGAAGCTTGCGGAAATGACTTGCGCTAATTGCTGGCAGCTGTAATGCCTGCTGGCCCCACCTGCCACTGCTGCCTGGAATACAACAATCTAGCCACCATCATTCTTATCAACTCGCTCCTCCAACAAAATCTGATTTTTTTTTTCATTTCTATCATCTTTCCTCAGTGACAGATACTTCAGAAACAGATTCGCTTTTGAAAATTTCCATTTCCTACCCCCAAATGAATTTTAAATGGAAAAGGACTAAGGGCATTAACTTTTCATTTTTTATTTCATATGTGCTTAAATTTTTGCTATGTCAACATGATATGACACCTTTCCGTGAAGATTTACCATGCTTTTTTAGCAAAGGAAAAGGCAAGAGACTCATCTCTTCAGAACATTTCCCGTGGGTGTGCCCCATGCTGGGCTGGTGGTGGGGTAGGTACCACCATCGATATTGGTACGGCATCACTGCCAAAGATAAGGTCTGAAAAACTGAACAGAGTTTATTAAGACTCTAAGGAATTATCTAAAGGTCGGACAGTGTTAGCGTTCCAGATCTTAGCTTAGGAAGGCTTATGCTTTTTTTGTCTAACTTAAATTTCCCTCTGATAAGCTTCTGAACATTTACGAGTGGTACAATTTGCATTTATAATACATTTTTTTCCTACTGAAATATGAAAAGGTGATCTCTTTCAGAATACTAATTGCTGAAATTCTTAAGCTCAGCTTCCCACCCTGAAATGACACAAGCAAGTTTGAATCCTGCTACAGACAAAAATTAAGAATAATGTTGTTCTCCATTAGTGATCAGATGAATTTACTTTCACCTACCAGAAGCTCCCACTGGAGCTGCAAGCCACCCGGTGTAGGAAATACTACCCAGGAAAAGGAGTAGAGCCATCAGTAAAAGAGAATTAAATGATCGGTAAGAGAATGGAGAAATCTGAGCACTGGAAAAATAATGTCAAGTTTATTATCTAGGGTATGTCTTAAAATATAGTCTTATCTTAAAAAAAAAAAAGTATCCATTGCTCTGACTAATTGCCTAAATTAAGATTTAAGGTGGAGGTGGAGAGAAGGGGCTGACGTGGGGCTCCATGACTAATTCTCCAGGTGGCCTCCCACTCCATACTTGAGGCTTTAGGAGAGAAGAATGAGAAGTAGGAAAAGATGGAGGAGGGGGAAGACAGTTGCCAACTACAGGCAAGATGGATGGATGTTGGCTGAGAGGATGCCACTTAGGAGCTGTCAAGAAGCATATTAAAGCAGCCAACACAAGAGAGAGTGAGTCCATCTGGCAGTTGGGTGCTCAGTTGGTTGTGTTGCTCTGAGCATAGATCTGTTCCTGTCACCTCACAGGACCCTGTGTTTCCTCTCCGTGTGGAATAGTGGGAGTGGTGAGTGCAAGTAATGACTTCCCAACCTACTAGACATGAGCTACTGAACACACAGTACATACAAGAATAAATGATGTACTTGAAGCAGAAATTTATGGTCCTTGAAAGACAGGGATATTCAATTTATCTTATTTGAAAATCTTGTCTCTATTGACAAATGCATAAATTTACTTAATAAATATCATGTGGCCAGGTCAAACTTTGGAATGAACCAACATACCCACAACTCCCCCAACACACACACACACACACACACACACACACACACACACACAGCTCCACTGTTCAATATTTCTAGAAATCTTGAGAAAGGAGAGCTTCCATTCCAACTCAATATCAGGGAAATATCGCCCAAGGAAAGATAACTGAATTAAATTTAACTGACATCTCACATATCAAAAATATTTAGTAAAAAAATATATTTAGTGACTCATGTACGTTGCTACTTGTAATTTTTTTAATTCAAAGTGTTATTTGATAATGAATGGTAATGAGAAAATCACACTCTCAAAATAAATTGATTAAAATGTATAATTATGACAAGGATTGAATTATATGTAATTCCTGATCCTTAAAGGCTGTGGAGGATTTCTAGAAGTTGACATACATGAAAGTAAATAATTAAAAAGAATTTTGATATAACAGGATTGTCCTCAACAATAATGCTTTAGTTTTAAAAATACTTCCCTAATAAGGAATAAGATCTGAAAAAGAAGAGAATAAAAAATAGTGCACATATTTTATATTATTTTTTGAAGGCTACTGATTTTCTTTGCCTTCACAGTGAAATATCTAGAAATCACATAAAATGAACTGAATTGTGTGTGAGTTGTGACACTTAATGTGGTTTACACCAACTTAGTCACAATTCTTTCTGAGTTGTCTGTTGAATTCCTTACACACCCGTACCCAGGCAGGTACATTCTGTAGGCCAAATGCAGTGGTTTTCTGTTACCAGCTAAACAAGGTCCTAAATCATTCTAGCCAAATTTCATGGAATATGATAGTGGCGGTCATGAGGCATTGGAAAAGAATTAGAACGTATAAATTTGGCATTTTATATAATTCAAGCAACTTGCAAAATCAAAGCTATAAATTAATAGGTCAGATCAAAGTATGAAATTGGTATACAAACTTACTATATCCTTTTGTGTATAAATTCACTGTATCACTTTATATACAATATATGTTTAGTACATGAAAAAGACAAGAACTGCTGTGACTTTTTTTCTTTAAGAAGTGTGGAAGCACCAAATTCTTTCTAAATATTTTGATAGAAGAAAATGTTCCTTGCAAAGGTACAAGCCCAGATCCAGTTTATAAATTGAGACAATCTGGTTATTAATTTACATTTTAAGGAGTATATTCACATCTTTTCTGCATTTTCAGGAGGAATTTTGCTGGGCCTTGTTTATTTCTGCCTCTAGGTCCCTCCCAGGCACACAGCAGACACTCTACAAATACTCATGGTAAGACTGCTGAAAGGACGGAATAGCACAAGAAGTAATTTCTTTAATGTAAATAAAAAGCTAGGGTTTCTCAGAAAAATCAAGAATGTATCTAACCTCAAAAATTAAAATCTAGACCCTTCCATCAGGATAATAACAATTGTTACTATTCTGGTGCATTGCCAACACTGGTTGTAAATTAAGTGGCAAATATTCTTAGAAATTTCTGGAAACTTTGTATCCACCTAGGATTTGATAAATGCATTTTAGCCTCTTCCCTACACTATTTTCTTCCTTAGTTCGACCTGTTCCTCACTGTGGAATGATTGACAAACACATTCAAATAAGAGGAGAAATTATTCTTTCTTTCTGTAGAAGGGCAAGGGGTTCAATGAATTAAGGGGATGAGTTAAGTATTCACTACATACTGATGGATTTTGCTTTGCCAGTCACATGGTAATTCAGAACGAAGATATAAAACCCCAACTCAGTTGCATCTTGACTAAAGAAACCCAATCTGATTATGTGAAACTCTTTGCAAATCAGATATCTCCCTTTCTGGCTCCCTATGATGTGGTTGCTCCTGGTCATTTTCAGCAGCTGAAGCACTAGGCCAGGCCGCTGTGTGTATGAATAGAGAGGGATGGAGAGTCATCCTGATTGACCTATCTTCGCTCTAGGTCACATCCCAGAACCTACTATAGGGACCCATCAGCCTAAGCAGTCTAGCTTCTTCATCTGACTTCGCATTAAATGGTGCTGAATGTATGCTCTTAACAGCAGTGGCCTACATCCAGAAGTCCAACAACTTGAATGTATAATTACATTACTGTATCACTCAGAGAGAATTTTAACTGATAGCGTTAACCAGGTCTTTACTGACCATACTTCTACAATTGATTCTTTTTTTTTTTTTTCTACAATTAATTCTGAGGGAACTTTTCCATGATTAGGAGCAATAGTTCCTTTTCTTTCCTTTTTTTTCATTTTATATTATTTTATTTTTTTGATTCTTTATAAGTCGAAGATGCTCAGAAGGGAAAAAATACCTATAATAGTTGCAAATAACTGAACTGGAAAAATTAGGTATAAAAAGTCAGAAGTACCTACAATTTTAGCTTTGGAAAGAGTTATATTTCTTCTGGTGGGACAGGAGATTTCTGAAGGATAACAGAATGTGAGAGGTTATAAAATGAATGTCTCAACAGGGAGTTTTGGAGAACTGTAAATTTGCCTTATGGTAAAGCTTTGCCAGAGAAATAATGTCCAAAGATCATTATTTTGTGACCTTGAGGAAAAGCAAAATCATTAGAGGATTTCCTATTCCTCTCTGTGAATGCATGTCGATATTTATGGAGGCAGACTCACTTTATCTTCCTCTATGCACGCACATTTACACAAACACACCACCCCTCTCTACTGGAGGTTGGGAGCACTGTTATAAATATTCATGAGATAATTATTATTAATGTCAGCAAGGTGATTTTGTTCCTTCTCAGTAGGGACTGGTTTTTGCACCTAGAAACCAATCAACTATAGGAGAAATGACAGCTTGGAGGCAGCCCAGCTAAAACAATCTCGTACATTTTATGTTTGAAATATAGATTATTTGACTGGGTATTCTGAGTCACCCTTTTGCCCTCATCTCATCATTAATTTTATCCAGCAGAAATTTCCAACTTTGGTACAAAATACAGCATCCTTGGGAGCAGAGTTTCCAGAATTTGGAAAAACTGTATCTTGATTATTACCTTCTTTTCTAAGAGCAAAAATTAAACAAAAATAAAGATGATTCTAAGACTTCTTAATATATTTCTGGGGGATGATTTTTGTAAAAATTAATTGAGAGAAAATTAGAACATATTTGCTTTTATTATTTAAAAAGAACATTTCATACAACAAGTTTTGTTAAAAAGTTATCTCTAAGCAATTGTAGTAACTGGCAGTCACACAGTCAATTTTTTAAGAATAAAAAAGAAAACTAGCGATGACAGTTAACTAGATCCCTCTGTGTATATCATAGACCCTCCCCCAACCAACTGGCCTGCCTGGGTATTCTGTATGCATGATATAATATAACATGGAAAATTATTGGAAACTATTGTCTTTAACATACTAATTATTTTGGGTTGGAATGAAAATGTTTATTTTTCACCCAAGACACAAAAAATGTTAAGGAAGTAAGAAACTTATAGTAAAAGATGCCTACCCCTCCTTGCTACCTCATTAGAAGTGGTTTTTGCTAGCTTCTTATCCTCCTTTACCAATGCTCATCTTTCTGGGACGCTCTGATCCTCAGTAAAGGTGCAACTGAATTTATAGAAACAGAAAGTGTATGATTGCAGGAGGAGCCATCCCGGATGAGACTCACCTTAGGCATCCAGTGGCATTTCGCAGCACCTGTGAGGAATGCAGCTGTATTTTCCGATCATCCTGAAGAGGTGAATTTTCCCAGCCTGAGTGGGGAATAATCACGGCATTGGTCAACACTGCCAGAGTGTCCTGGATGATTGGCATTTTGAGTGCGTCGCAAGATGAGAGGTTCCAAAGGACTCCTGCAAGACACACAGAAACAGAGCTTTGGGATGATCACTCTTTTTTTCCACCTCCAAAGCGCTTTCCCTCATCAAATTAATAGCACGGGCAGGATGGACTAAGAGTGTGAGCACATGTCCTAGAGCATACCCTTACTTTTAGAACACCTGTGAGAATCCCTAAAGGGGTGCTGTGAAAATCTGACAAGTGGGCAGAGGACTTGTGTTATGATTGTCTTTGTGCCATTATGACGAGTAACAAGGCTGAGATCTGGTTTGAATTAAGGATACCAAGCAGACTTCTGTTCACTATTAATATAATGGGCCCAAGGATCCAAAATCTAACCAAGATGAAAGAGCTGTGGAAGTTAATTTGAGTGACAAACCAGCAGGACATTTTGGTTTTACCCGAGACCTCAATGTGCATATATGGACCGTCTGATTGACTTGGCCTCCATTTAGAACCATACACCATTACACAGGACCTTATGAAAATCCAGCATCAAGTCTGATGACAACGGGCTCAACAAGGAATTTAATTTACTGTCCCTTGTGACAACGTTGTCAATTTTTCTCAGGAAGCAGTGCTCGTGGAGGACACAGGGATTGGTCTTCCTTACGTAACTAATGACAGGGAGCAGGAGAAAGTGGAGGTTATGTCTGCAGTGGATAGACTACAACAGTCATTAATGCAGGCAAAGCAAAAGCAAAGGTTTTAGGTTGGGTAGGATTCTTTAGGGTTTTAGATATTTTTAAGTGAAACCTTAAAATGGGATTAAGTTAGAAAAAGTCATTAATATTGCATGTCAGTTATAATACTTGAAAATGCTTTTAAAGTATTTTTTATTATTGTTCAAAGCAGAACACATAAAAGTAAAAGAAAGAATTATATTCTACTTTTTTATGAAAGAAAGATTGTATTTTCTCTCAAGACTAATCTAAATAGACATCGTCACAGCAGATACTGAAAAAGAATATCATAGTTGTCTTTAGAAACGTAAGTTCCATCTTACTTATGTAATAAGATTTCAATAAATTTTAAGACAAGATTGTGTTTCATCTATTGTGTTATGAATAGAACAAATAAAACACAGATATTTCTGAAATGTATTAGTATCTTTCATGGCATATGTTGAACTTATCAAAGGCATTAGTAATATTAATCTGAAAGTTGATAATGTTGGATTCCTAATAACTAAAGGGAGTTTTAAATCGGCTCTATAAAAATGTGACTGCAGAGACAAACTCCTTTCACAGCTGTCTTTTGAAATAGCATTTGCTGGGAATTTTATTGAAGTAAATACAAAGGAAAAAATGTTTTTGGTGCTCACTATGTATAAATCAATCCTTTAATACAGGGGTTTGGCTTGAGGGAAAATCCTGCCTACTTGTTTTTATAAGTAAAGGTTTTTTTGGAACACGGCTCTATGTATTTGCATACTTGTCTATGGCCTACAAGGGAAGAGTTGAATTTTGTGACAGACTGGGCCACAAAGGTTGAGCAATTTACTATCTGGTTCTTTACAGAAAAATTTTTCCCACCCTACTTTAGCATATAGACCATTTTTTATAAACTTCTGTGAGCAAGTTTGTCTTGCCATTAGTATTGTAAATTGGGTACACAATACACAGAAAAGGCTCAGTGGTACACAGAAAGTGCCCAAAAATATATTCTGATTTGGATGAATTTGAAATCTAGCAATATTATCATGTACATTTATCCTGTTTTAAATAATATTTAAAGTTGAGTATTCATTCTATTAAGAAATGTTTTATTACATTTTAGATAATCAAAATACGTTCATTTGTAATCCTAGCAAAAATTCTTTTTTCTAATAAAATAGATTTTCAAACTTAAAAAGCACATTAAAATGAAATTAATATCTACCCTAGTATTTGAGGATAACTTTATGAAGTATCACATTCAAGGGTTTATGTCTATTCTTCTATGCATATGATGCACACATACAGACAGAAAATTTAAATTTTTTCATTCCAAAATCCTGATTTGAAAATACCAATCCATGAAAATTGAGGCATGTGAATGCTCTAAAATACAGGTGGTATGTTTTGTTGTAAAATACATTTCTTCTAAAAGCTAAATAATAAAAAAGAGACTTTTGCATTTTTGCATGCAATGAATTTAAAAGAATCTAAAGGCATCCTGTGATAATAAAGCAATTTTTACTCTTTCCTTTTTTTAAATTAGAGGGAGTGAGTGAGCGAGTGTCGTGGGGTTTGGGCAGAGGGAGTGGGAGAGAATCTCCAGCAGAATTTCTGCTGAGTGCGGAGCCCGAGGCAAGTGTCCATTCCATGACCCCGAGATCATGGCCTGAGCGGAAATTAAGAGCCAGACCAGACCCTTCACTGACTGAGGCGCCCCTGTTGTTTTCTAAACATCAGAAAAAAGGTCTGAAGAGGGGAAAATCAAAGGAAATGTAAAGGCCTAATCTAATACCTGACAGAAAGTGAACAGATGGAAAGGAGATGGTCCAAGATAACTCTTTATTGGGCTCTTCTCTCCATTACCTTCCTCATTAATTCATTAATCAGTATAACCTCATTCAGAACCAAGCAGGGACAGAAGTCTCCTAGCCCCCATTCATTGTGCCTTTCCAGGCTGGCTCCATCTGTGTTTCACATTCCAGGGAGCTTAACACAGCACTTGACCCCGTCTCCGAACCTTCTATGGTAATTCCCATCTGCAGCTCCCACGTGCTTGCCCACCCATGGGACCTACAGTGAATCTCTGAGCAGAGGCAGCTTCTATCACCTCTGCTTGGAGGAGGACTTGGTCAAGGGGAGGTCATGTGGCAAAACGTCTTTTGGCAGGAGTTCTGTCAACCAGATGCAGGGAGCCTTCAAAACTCTTGAGTTTGGGTTAGATGATCTGGACATGGAGACAAGCTTGAGTGCTGAACCAGAAGTCTCTGGGGCCATTGGGGAGGAGGCTGGTATGTCTGGCAGGAGTCAAAGTGGGTAACAGCCAGCAACTCTACAGCTGTCTTGCTACAGACAGACACACATTCACACAGACACATGCACACACCCTCATATATGCATACGCACATCTATACACACACACAGACTCATACACATTTGCTCACTCTCTCTCTCTCTCACAGACAGACAGACAGACACACACACACACACATTAGTACATTAGTTCTGGCAAACGAGAGAGAAGTTAGTGAGAAAAAGACACATCTAGGCATTCTCTATAAAGAAAAGAGAAATGGTTGTTCTGCTCAAATATCTCTTCACTCCTTCCTCTTTCTTCTGTGCTGGTTTAACATTTTTGTTATTCTCTCTTTTGACATCCCCTTCTGATGGTGGAGTCCAATCCTTCTCTCTGTGATTAAGTACTGGACTTAGAGACTTACTTGCTTTGCCCAACAAAATACGGTGGAGGTGACAGTGGGTGGCTTCTGTGACTAGGTCATAGTTTGGAGCTTCCTCCTAACTCTGATTTGGATTGCTTGTTGGAAGGGAAGCCTGCTGTCATGCTGGGAAGACCTTCATGTGCTGCCACAAAGAGGCCCATGTAGCAAAGAACTGAGGCCTCGAGCCAACAGTCATGGGAAGACCACCTTGGGAGTGGAACCTCCAGCCCCAGATAAACCTTCAGATCATGTAGCCCCATGAGGGGCTCTGAGCCAGAACCAACTTAGATTTGCCGCTCCTGGACTCTTGACACTCAGGCATTGTATGGGGTCTCTTCTCTTCCCTCTACTTTCTCTTTGTCTCTGGACTCATTCTCCACCTCCCCTTTAAAATAGAGCAGCAGGGTGGCCCTCCTTCTGGAGGCTCTAAGAGAGCCTTGGCTTTTTTAACCTTTTTTTTTTTTTTTTTAAGATTGTATTTATTTGAGAGAGAGCAAGAGAGAAAAAGAGAGAGATTGAGAGAGCAAGCATGATTGAAGAGAAAAGGGAGAGGGAGAAGCAGGCTCCCCACTGAGCAAGAAGCCCACCCTGGGGCTTCATCCCAGGACCCTGAGATCATGACCTGAGCTGAAGGCAGACACTTAACCATCTAAGCCACTGAAACACCCCTGCTTTTTTTTTTTTGACTTCTAAAGGCTTGCCTGTGCTCCTTGGCTTGAGGCCTGTTTCACTCTGACCTCAGCATCCATTATCATATCCCCTTCTTGGACTCTAACCTTCCTGTCTCCCTGTTATAAGGATATTTGTGATTTCACTGAGCCCACTTGGGTAACTCAAGATAATCTCCCCATCTCAAGATCCTTAACTTAATCCCATCTGCAAATTCCCTTTTACTATCTAATATTCACAAGGCTCTGAGAATTAAGACATGGACACATTTGGGGGGCCAACATTCAGCACCACGCAACCTCTTAAAATATTGCTATGTTTCAGATAAAATTAAACCTCTTATTATAGCTTCATGGTCAGGTGTTCCCCTAAATCTCTAAATTCGTCTTTAATTGCTCATTCACTTATTCACTCCATGCATATTAAGGACCTAGGTTCTGTTTGATGCTGAGGATACATTACTGAACAAAACAAGAAGTCTCTATCCCCAGGGTCCTTCCATTGTTGTAGTTTGTAGTTATTCTGCTGTAGCCAACATGGTTATATTTCTTCTCCTTGAATGCACAAGCTCATTTGTAGCTCAGATCTCTTAGACTTACTGGAACATTCTTCTCCAGACCTTTCCAAGGCTGATCCTTCTTTCTGCTCACATGGCACCTTGAATATGCAAAACCTCAGAGAATCTTTTCTGGATCATTCTAAACTACCTTCCCAGACATTTGCTGTCAGACCTCCTATTTTAATTTTCAACAGAGACCTCATCACTAATGCCCATTCCCATGCTTCCTCATTATCTGATCTTCTACCCTTTGCTCACCATTCTTCCCCACAACAAGATTCCAGCAATGATATGAAAGCAAAGGGCCTGAGTGTAGCTTACAGAACACACACAGCACATAGAATATACTCTGACACATATAAGATGCTCACCAAACAGGTGCTAAGTAAATACAAGAATTAATAACTGGATGATAGACGCTTATAAGATGACATGTACTCCAAGCATTGTACACTCCTTAAGTATCACAGTACGGCAAAATGAAGTCATGATTTAAAGAAATAAAATAGCAGATGTTACAAATAATAAATCCAAATGAGAATACAAAATGTTATTTCAATGAGATTATAACCCTTGATCCTACAGAAATTCTACTTCTAGCTAGTAGAGAAAAATTTATATCAGTAAAAAACATTAGTTAATTTAGCATTAGAAGGTTTATCTCTAATGTTTCAATATGGGTAATTATCTTCTATTAACTCCATGATAATTCTAAATTAGCCAAGGTAGTACTAAAATTTCAATTTGTGAAAGAACAGTGGAATAAACTGAATTCATAGTGGTAGTTAGTATCCATGCAAGCTATTTCATTTATCCTTATCTGAAAGTAACATAAAGATGTTTTAGTATTTTTGGTTGATGGTCACTAGCAAATTTCAATTTACCTGATGAAAATATGCTAATATCTTTGAGATTAAAATCTCTAATAAAATTGTTTAATAGCATCTTTCCTTTAATTATATGTATTCAATAGCTTTCCTTTACAGTATAAAATTATTACTGTCCCAAATATAATTCTGACAGTAAGTCTAGTTGAGAAGACATTTAAATAACTAATTATGTATACTAAATATATTTAAAATATAGTTTATTTTTATTTCAGGCACAGTGTGGCTCTTTTCCTTGAGATTATCCATATTCATGAGAAGTAATTGGTTTATTAAAATTTCATAATAAAATCTTAATTACTTTCATTGGAAACTTTATTTTAATAGAGGGTAATTGTGTGTGTGTGTGGGGGGGGGTTCCTAAAAAGAAGTAAAGGATATCTTAAAAAAACTCAGACTGACAAAAAATGCATTTTAATAATCTTATGTCTTAAATCATGATAAAATCAAACATTGCCTGTGGCTATGCAAGTCTTTCTTATGACCCTTCATTTGCCTTTATTCTTTAGACCTTAAACATAATCCCTGAACATGGGTGAGGCTCAAATCAAAGACAAACTGTACTGAATTCATTTAAAATAAATGCTTTAAAATTTTTATTTTTAATTCATCAACTAATTAAAAATTAACTTAATGTATTTATGAAGATTTATTTTTAAATGAATCTATCATTGATCTTATTCTGAGAGTGAAAATTTGTGCATCTGGGGAGGGAGAGAAGAGGGAAAAATGGTAGCAAATGGATTTATTTACCTCCTCCATCCACACTCGTTCACACTTTGAGTCTGGGTGGGTGGAGGGTGGCTGGTCAAAATCTGGAAGCCCATGACACCCTATACTTGTTCTGTGCCATGTGCATGTGTGTGTGTGTGTGTGCATGTGTGTATGCATGTGTGGCATGCATGTGTGCATGCAGGTAGCTGTGTGTGTGTGTGCATGCATCTGAGCATTTGGGTGTATCATATAAACACTTTCAACTGTCCCTGAGAAGTCATGACCCTCAAGGTATGGTTGTGAATTAGGACTGTCTTGAAAGTTCTCTCAGATGGTATACGGGATAGCCTCAACAAGATTTGCACACCACCCTCATTTAATGCTCTAAAAAATAAAACCATTGACCTTGAGTCAATGATAAACTTTACAAAGTGTTGCTATAATAATGGGTAGTTTAAAGTAAAAAGCAATTAATGGGACTACATCAAACTAAAAACTTCTGCATTGCCAAAAAAGAAAAGAAAAAAATAAAAGCCACCTAGGAAATGGGTGAAAACATTTGCAAACCATACACCAAACCAGGGGTTATTTCAAAGTATGTAAGAAATTCATACAACTCTGTAACAAAAAATAAATAAACAACTTGAATAAATATGGGCAGAGGAGCAGAATTAATATTTTTCAAAGAAGATATCCACATGACCAGCAGGTACATGAAAAGATTCTTAACATCACTAATCAAACCAAAACCACAGTGAGATCTCACCTCACACCTATTACAATGGCTAGTATCGGGCAGCTCTGGTGGCGCAGCGGTTTAGCGCCGCCTGCGGCCCGGGATGTGATCCTGGAGACCCAGGATCGAGTCCCAAGTCAGGCTCCCTGCATGAAGCCTGCTTCACCCTCTGCCTGTGTCTCTGCCTCTCTCTCTCTCTGTCTCTCATGAATAAATAAATAAAATCTTAAAAAAAAAAACAATGGCTAGTATCAAAAAGACAAGAGACAGGTGCTGGTGAAGATGTGAAGAGGGAACCCTTACACACTGCTGGAGAGAATGTAAATTGGTGGGGTCATTATGCAAGACAGTATGGGGGGTCCTCATAGAATTAAAAATAGAAATATCGCAGTATCCAGCAATCCCACTTCTGGGCACATATTTAAAAGAAATGAAAATAGGATATAGGAAAGATACCCATCCTTCTGTGTTTATCGCAGCATTATTCATAATAGCCAAGATACAGAAACAACCTAAGCCTCTGTCAATGGATGAATGGATAAAGAAGATGTGACATATGTACATATGGAATATTAGGTGACCACAAGAAAGAAGGAAATCCTGCCATTTTCAATAACATGGATGGACTTTGAGGACATTATGCTAAGTGAGATAAGCCAGGGAAAGACAAATATGGCACGATATCACATATGGAGTCTAAAAAGCCACACTTATAAAAACAGAATAGAATGGTAATCATCAGGGCTGGGAGGTAGGAGAATGAAAATGATGTTTAAGGGTACAGGAAGACAACAAGTAGATAAATAAGTTCTGAGGATCTGATGTACAGCTTGGTGATCATACACAGCAATACGGTATTATAAACTTGAAAGTCGCTAAGAAACTAGATCTTATTTGTTCCCACTACAGAAATGAAATGATAGTTATGTGACATGACCGATGTGTGAGCTAACACTAACGTAGTAATTCTATTACAATATTCAAATGTATCAAATACTTTATGCATCTTAAACTTACACAGTGCTTTATGTCAATGTATCTCTAAAACGATAAAAATTATTTTTTAAAAATGTGCTATGTGAATGCTACTTTGAGAAGAGTAATTTCAGGAACTGATATGATAGTCATTCTGTAATGCATACAGAAAAGTGGGTTTTTTTTTAAAAAAAGATTTATTTATTTATTTATTTATTTACTTTAGAAAGAGAGAGAGCTGGGGGAGGGGCAAAAGGAGAGGGGGAGAGAATCCTCAAGCAGACCCCCCTAATTGAGCCCAGAGCCCAACACAGGGCTCAATCCCAGGACCCTGAGATCATGACCTGAGCCGAAATCAAGAGTTGGATGCTTAACCAACTAAGCCACCCAGGCACCCCTAGCAGAATGTTTTTAAACACACGTTAATAAAGGTGATTACAACAGTGCTAAAGAGAAGAATTTACTTTTAACACTTAGGTCATGCATCATAGGAAATTTCAAAAGTAAATGTGTATATTATTGTTTCAGGAAATTAGAATTGGATGCTGGATAGTGTGACAGAGCCTTAATGGAGTTTATCAGTGGAATATAAGTATTTCCAGGATATAGGTGGGCAAAAAATTTCTTTGTTAAGATTGGAAGCTTCATCTTATGTTTGTAAACTTCTCCCAAAGAGTAATCCATTTTTTTTTATGATAAGTGATTCCCACCACCCAATTTATAGTGAACCTAGGTTTAGACCATTAAGAAATAATTTTTAAAATTAAAAAAAGGGTAATTTCTTAGGCCAAAACTCCTCAGATTTTCTTTCAGGAGTTCCAGGAGGGGCTGACCAGAACCAATGACCTCTGAGTTCCCCTCTTTATTATTCCAGGAGAAGAAACTACAGTGACCCAGGGGCTTAGGTGAAGGTTAATCCTTTTAGAATTCAACTCACCAAATCATTCTGAGTTGAGAGTCTCACAGAGGTGCTGATGAGATGAGAGAGGGCTGCAGGGGCTGATAAATGTGTAGGGTGAGCGCTCAGAACTGGGTTGTCAGACTCAATAACCATAAAGAGTCACCCTACTATTGCTGCTGACGGCTTCTATCCCCAATACAGAATTCTTTCTAAAAGCATCTCATACACATAAAATGCTGAGAATCAAGCAGAATTATCCTTGCTTATTTTCAAATTAGGTACAGCATTTGGTTAACTCCAGAATGGATGAAGAGTGAGCTGTTCTTCACATGAGCAAGGAAATCAGATCTTTGCTTTCACAAACAAGGCAAATTCTGGCTTGAGCTGATTAAATCTACCTGGGCCCTGATGAGAGGTTTTAATTCCTGAACTCCTAAAACAACTTGGTTATTGATATAGCCAGGGATGTTGAGGTACTGTCTTGTTCCAAAGCCAAAACTGATCCCAACAACATTCTGATGTTCACATTTTAGCACCAGCAGTGTACGTAAAAAGTGTCAAACAAGCTGTATAGATTAGTATAGCCAACAGGCCCATATCCACTTAAACTTTTTATTAGTAATTTAAGAAATGATCTTCACGGTTTTCAGACCTGGAACTAATTTTAATGAAAAGGAGGTAGTTTTATAGACAAAAGGTGATGACTTTTTTTGAAGAATCAAAACTTATGTGTGTCTATGATATCTCTTTTTATTTCAAGTTGAATTCTGTAGATCTAAACTTTTTTGAGTCACAGTAAATGTTTACAATAAAGGAATATCAAGCCAGATTCAAGTCTTCAGAAATGAGACTCACCTCCAGCTGGGACCAGGCAGGGTAGCTCCTATCTAAGGAGGAAGAAGCTCTTCCCACGGTACTTTATTTTTAAGTAAACTATAGTTGAAAATAATTTGGAGGTGAAGGGCACCAAAATATGCCACCCCTAAATACAGATCCTTGACATTTGGATAATTTTGAGTGAAAGGCCACTGAGCACCAACCACCAGGTGGAAAAAGTTCTCCAGTCAGCACAATTTGTCATTTGGTAGAGTAAATTTACATTTGTAAAGGAAATTTCCATTTGTCAAGAGGTCTCTCTCTTTTGTATCAGGAAGAGGAGGACTCTTGCCAATGAAGAAAGCACCAATTTAAATCTACAAAACAAATCTTAGCAAACAACCTTGTTTGACCATATTTTTCTTAGTCACCTTCTCATAACTTATCTCCCCCTCCCAGAAGCAGAAAGCCCCTTTTCCTTTGTTTAGCCAAAGATGGTATACAAGCACAAGTTCTAACCACCTCTTTGAGCTACCCACCACTGGATGCTCCCACATGTATGCACCATATGCATGTTAAAAAACTTCTGTTTTTCTCTCATTAATCTGTCTTTTGCCTGTCTAAATCATAAGACCCCAGCTGGAGAACCTAAGAGGGGCAGAGGTAAAAAAGATGCGTATTTTCCACCCCCTACAAGATGTCAATATCTGATAGTAACCATCTGTGAAAGTCACAGGTTCACGTTTGAACACAGTATTTTGTAAATGAACCACAGAATGTTTTATTTTTCAGTTCCTAAGAGATTAAGAGTTAGGAATGTAAAATTGGAATTTCTTGAAACTATAGCCCTCCTCAATGACCTTGAGTAAGCCAGACCTTGAAAAAAATGTCACCAAAGCACCTACGCTGAGTTTTATAATCTCTGGAAATTGGCCCTGGGTCTCTTTTTCTAAAAGTGACTGCAGTTAAAGATTATGTCCTTTTATCTGACAACTGTCATATTTTTCTGTGTCGCAATAAAGATGAATTCTTATACTTTGGTTGTGTTTCTTAGTAGTTTTATATACTCCAAATCACATGTATTAAATACAGTAACTTGCGTTTGCCTCTTTCAAAAATGATTGAGGGACGGAGGGAGGAAGGAAGGGAGAAAAGAGGTGAGAGAGGGGGAGGGAAAGAGAGATCCAGAGACAATCAGCCCCATGATATAATGATTGTTTAGAAAGTGGGAGTGAAAGCACCATAATTTCTGGCCCTGGGTTAAACGATATAGGGACAGACTAATCCAACCACTTGCTCCAGAAAATACCTGTCTCTGGAAGTTTAGACTGTGAACTAATTAGCTTGCTTGTCAAAAGTAATAGCTTATCAAAACTCTTTTCACAACCCTGGCTTCCCTGTGCCACCAGTCCTAAGCTATTATGTTATAAACTCCATCCAATCCCAATTGTTTTCCACCATGGAATACCCACCTTAAAAACACCAAGCCAAGGACCCATGGCCTTATCAATATCTCGCCCAATTTCCCTTTGACTTCTGCAAGGTAGTACTCTGCTTTACTGCAGTAAATCCAATAAACTTAGTTTTGCTTGATCTATAGGTTTTCCTGGTGGTCTCTGGAGAAGCTGTCAGTTGGCCAAGCACGTGAATTACTGAAAATGAGTAGATAAGCTAACTTCATCTTTGGTAAACAGAGTTTGGCAAATTCCTGAAACCGCAGGGCATCCACTGACCATAAAGTCATGATTTTATCTGTGTGGATGACAGTGGATGTTAAGCTGTTTGCCTCTGTATTAAGTACTATAACCCAGAAGTTGGAAAGTTCCACATACGTCTTGGCAGGACCCCAGGCTGCCATTCTGAACTTGCTGGGCTTACAGTGAATAGGCAAATGTGAAATTATAGAGCCTTGCACAAATATAATGATGGCTATCTCCTTGAGGTTTTCTTTGTTATACTACGGTAGCAAGCACATCCTCCTTACTCCTCCTGCCAAGAGTCAACATGAAGACTCAAACTTGTGAGAGCATCCTTAGCTAAGAATCTCTGCAAAGAAGATACCTGGGGACATTCTTCTATAGTGGGGCCATTTTAAAGTGCAGCCTTGGCTCCTATGGTTTTTCCAAAGATGCTGCCTTAATGAAGACATGGTGGCAAAGTGAGAAGAGCAGAAGTTGGGAATTGGGTTGAAAGTTTAATTCAGCTCTCACATAATCAGGATTAAAAAGAGTTTAGCTCCCAGTGGGTTATCCATAGGTGCCTAGTGAATGAAAGAATATGGAATGAATGACATTATTGAGTCATGATGATGTTCCTATATAGGGATCTCACATTTTCAGAGTGTGATTGAGGTAGGCATCCAAAATAGGAGCATAATGAAAAAAAAGAACAAGAAGAAATACGGGATATATACCTGACATTTTTGAGTTCTTCTTATCCATCAGGATTTTTGATATCATCTTGTGTGTATTAACTCATGTAAACCTTCAAGAAATTCCATTTTACAGACAAGGAAACTGAGACACCAAGCAGTTGAGTCGCTCATCTAATGGCATTACACATGTAGGTGAAAATGAAGGTCAGTAGTCTGGCCGTGATGCACAGGAAGGAACAATTGGACAAATGTCAGGCACGTACATCTGCTACTTGAAATTGAAGAGAGGAGATATGGTTTGCAGCCCTTTGAAGCACAACACACATGAATACAAGAGAATGTTCTGCTTTTCATCTTTGCCGGTTTCTCTTTAGCCTCAGGTCATGTAGCTTGAGAAATTTTAAGAAGTCATTTGACTTCATAGAATGAAGAATATTCCATCTTGAAACAACTTTTACAAATAATTTTTCTTGCAAACCTTAATTCTGTTGACCCCTACTAAAAATATGCAACGATAACCTTCCATGGAGAAAATACTGAACAAAAGCCAGATTGAGATGAAGAGTAATTTTAAAACAAATCCTTTCCCTATCCACCATGCTAATTTTAAAATGGGATCTTATTGTCCATTAAATCAAAACTGTTTCATATTGCTGCTCCATTGTAATGATACCAATGGTAATCACAAGCCCTCATTTACTGAACCATTACCATGTCATGCATTGTTTTATTAATTCTTTACCCCAACCCTGGGAAAGAGGTATTGCTATTGATTTCATTTTACAGATTCATAACTAAAGATTTAAGAGGTTACAAAAATCTCCCAAGGACAGGTAACAAACAAGAGAGAAAGAGCTGGGATGTAAACATAGACTCTCATAGTCCAAATTATATTGCCTTTTAGAGACACTCTATTCAGAGGTTATTTTTCATGGAAAATATGATGACAGTGGATAAGAACATTAAGACTCAACTATTATCTCTGCTGACCATCCTCAAATTAGTACTTCTGAGTCTTATTTCTAGAACTCCAAATTTGAACACTTGCTACTGCATATTTTCCTCCAAACATATTTCCTTCCTCATCATATTCCCCAAGCCAATCTACTACCCAAATTAGAGATTTGGGGAAACTTCCATTTCCTTGTGCCATTTCTATGGTTTTAATTTTTCAGCAGATATTTTGCGAATGCCTATGGAAAAAAGGACTGCTATGCACTATGGGTAACACACTGTGAATAAAGCAGTGTTTACCTGGGTAGAGAAAACACACACTTGCCCAGGGAAAAGTGAATCTTACACTGTTGAGCTGTATATGATAAAATCCACCAACTGTCACAGATGATGTGCTATGAGAATTCAGGCAACAAAAGATCAAGGGAAGGGATCTCAGAAGTCTACTTGGAAAAGGGGAAGGTCTTTGGTTGACCCTTGAAGTATGAGAATAATTAGGCCATGGAATGGGAGTGAGGAATCCAGGTATCCAAAAAGAGAGAGAGCAAAGACTTGCAGATATGAGGACAAGCTTAATGTCCATGGGATCAGCTGTATAATAGATGCCCATCAGAAAGTAAATTGAGTAAAAAAATGCATTTCTCAACAGTCAAAAGGAAATACAACTTGGACAATCATAGTTCACATCAGAATAGCAGTTTTTCTATCCACTATGGGAAAATTAAGAAAAATATCTATGTCCAGGTCCCATCTCTGGGGATTCTGATATAAATGGTCTACACAGGCCCTGGCACCAGCATCTTTTTGTAAGACTAGCAAGGTAAAGAACCAGTGGAAGTTATTATATCTCAGCAATGGAGAATTTAACTGAGTTCATCAAAGTCACCTTTTTCCACTATGACTTCTTTCTGAAGAACACAGAATAACTACCTGCCTTGACAACAGGAAACTGATTAATGAGTTCCTGGCTTGAGATCTTGTACTTTGATGTCATCATAACCCAACTACTTCCCTCAATCCTTTAGTTGTTCATTTATTTGATTATTCATCCATTCAGTAAACAGATTATTCTTTGTCTAGCAGGACAGTTTCAAGCCTTAGAGAGAGTAAGCCACCCAAGAATTCAATTCCACAGACATCTGGTGATTTTTGGTAAAGCTCTTCTGCACAGCTAGGAAGATAGTGAGGGGTGGGGAGGGGAGGGTATCAGGTCTCAAAGGAACTTTCATGGGGTTGCTGAGACCAGGTCAGCAAAAGCTCTCATAAAAGGTAAATCAGACAGAGAGAACATCCTACTTTGGAAGTACAAGGAAGGTCAGCATGGCCAGACAACACGTGGGGTGGTGGAATGGACACTCTGATCGCTCCTTCCATGCTTAGCTGGATTCTCAGCAAAGGTAAAGTTAAGACTTCGAGAGTGGATTGTAGACTCCCTATGCTTTAGTCTCAGGGGAACCCCTTATGCTTTTGTTTCTAGGTGTCTTAGGAAAACTGATGTTCATTGCTCTTTTTTAAAAAAGATTTTATTTATTTATTTGATATAGAGAGAGTGAGCGAGCATTCTCAAGCAGGGGGAGAGGCAGAGGGAGAGGGAGAAGCAGGCTCCCCGCTGAGCAGGGAGCCCAATGCAGGCTTGAACCCAGGATCCTGGATTATGACTTGAGCTGAAGTCAGAAGCTTCGGAATGAGCCACCCATGGCCCTTCCCATTGTTCTTATAAAACCAAAACAAGCCCTACCCCCAAACCCAACTGCGCCCTTGCACTGAATCTCCAAGGCACTGAAGCCCTCCGAATTGCCACTGGGTTCAGCCAATGGCAGAACTGGTGGGAGAGCATGAGGAGAGAGTGCTGGGATGTTTTTGTTCCCAATGCGCCCAGTCCTCAGTTATGCCCATAGGACTGAAACCTTTTGTGGCTACAGCACCCCATCCCCATGGCTCCAGACTTCAGGAAATACTGCTTCCTTTTCACTGCTTCCCCTCGTAACAATCGCTGGCTTCCTGACCACGGTTGGCTCAGTCCCTTTGCTTGGCCCACATCTTGGAAAAAAGGCCCTTCATTAGACTCTCTTCAGAATCCAAGCTGAGTGTGACTTACATGTCCTGCCGGACCCCGATTAAGGTGGGTGAGGAGGGGACACCTCTAAACGGGACCTCAGATGCCATGCTCAGAAATTTCTGTCTTATCCACAGGTGCAGTGGGGTAACAGTCAGCAGGTAACTCTTCTAACAGGTTATATTATGTTTCATTCCTTCCTGGTGCAGCCACAGCACTCAAAATCAAAGTAGGTGATACACTCCCAACTAATCACCCAGTTACAAGGGTAGCTTCTAAAAGCAGAAGAAATTTACATAACATACAACAAACCATTTTAAAGTGTACAAATCAGTGACAATTAGTACATTTGCTAGAATGTGCAACCATCTCCTCTACCTAGTTCCAAGGTCTTTCCATCACCCCAGAATGGGTGATCGTTTCTGTTTTTTTTTTGTTTGTTTGTTTGTTTTTTTGTTTGTTTGTTTGTTTTTTTTTAGGGTGACTGTTTTTAAAGATACCATTCTGGAGGCTTTGGGCAGAGAACAGAGTGAAACGAGGGAAAAAATGAGCTGACAGGTGAGAAGAATTCTGGGGCAGAGATGATAAGGTCTGCAGAAGGGGAAGTGGTCAAGAGTGACACAGAATGTCTGGCCCGGCTAGATGGACTGGAAGGAGGGGTAGGGGGAAACAGAAGTGGGACAACAGAGGTGTAGAGGCCTGGAGGAACAAGAGGCCGGGAGAGAAACTGAGGGTTGCAGTTTGGGATATGTTGACTTTGAGATGCCAATTAGATAGCCAATGCTGATGGCAAGAGGATCAGCTGAGTCTGGGGCACGGCAGGGAGATAGAAATTTAGAGCCCTCTGCATTTGAATGGTATTTAGAGCTGCAAGATGATTTGTAGTCACAGAAACAGAGTTCCAATAAAGAACCAAAAGCCCAGGGCTGGTCCTAAGTGTACTTACATTTAGAAGCTGGTGGTGAAGGCATGTTGGCATAAAGAAGAAAAACACTGTAAAAATTTAGCTGCATAAACTGTTAACCGTGAGAAACACTGCTCCTCTTAGAGTCTGAGCTGATATCTTCCGTTAGTTGCTGAAGTTTTATTTTTGTGTATCACAGGTAATGTAAAAGGTCAAGTTCTCCTTTTCTTATGCACATTCATGAAATGCCTCACTGAGGTTCTCATTTAAAAGCATCTGTTTAGGCCCATCAATGGGTTGATTGAGGACAAATGAAAACGAGTTATCCAGTTGATCATTACAGCATGTATTCAGTGCCCATAAGCAGAACAAATGACATGAGGGGATAAAAATCACTTATTTTAGGTATTTCCTGAATCAAAGCAGCAGCAACATAACCAGAGCATGGCAAAGCATGCATAATGGCAAGGCCTCTATTATGATTGCAATGTAAAATGTAATAGGATTTTCAGAAAACAATTTAGGAGAAGTGACAATCTTGCTTATTTAAATGCTATGTGACATTCAGCATTGCTCCTTCAGGTAAAATTACAAAATTGATAAAATGACTTTTAGAGATATTGTTGAATATGTGAAACACATGTAATGCATTTATCTGTTGACTAACCCTTAGGTTAGTATAAAAACTACATTGTTTCTTGAGAATTGAAGGCGATTTTTATTCAGTCATTATGCCAGAAGTTTGGAATTTCTATGTTTCATTTCAAAGCCCATTTTACAATGCATCTAATTTTTGACATTAACAGTTTCTCTGTATGGATACACAGTATAAGATAAATTCTCTTTTATACTATATAGTTAATTTTTATCAAATTTTAAGTTCCCCAAAAGTGTATGTTCTCATATATATTTTAAGAGTTTCTAAGATAAGAGCATTATTTTTTCTGATTATAAGATTAACACATGATAACCTTAAAATCTTCAACTTATCTAAAAGGAACAAAAAAGTTAAAAAAAAAAAAAGGGGGGGGGGGAAATCCATCCAAAGAATATGCTTTTGTACATCTCTCTATACTTGCCATACACTTATGTGTCATTTTACAGAAATAGAACCACAGTACACTTGTGGTTTTATTTGCTTTTTGCATTCAACATATGCCATGGATATATTTTGATATCAACAAATATCTAGCCACATCTTAATTTTTATTTTTTTATTTTTATTTTTTTAAAAGATTTTATTTATTTATTCATGAGAAACACAGAGAGAGAGAGAGAGAGAGGCAGAGACCCAGGCAGTGGGAGAAGCAGGCTCCATGCAGGGAGCCCAACGTGGGACTTGATTCCGGGTCTCCAGGATCACACCCTGGGCTGGAGGTGGCGCTAAACCACTGAGCCACCCGGGCTGCCAATAAATCTTAATTTTTAATGTGTGGTTGTGTTCTATTTGATGGACTCTTTTATCCAATCTTGTACTGATAGGCATTTAGGTTGTTTCTAATTTGTTTTGCTAACATTAGCTCTTACTGGGTGCCAGAGAATGTTTTATATGTTTTCCACATATTAATTCATTTGCTCTGAAGGTCTTTTTAAAATAGTTCCTCAGTATAAATTTCTAAAACTTGAATTGCTGGGTAAAGCATCTGCACATTTTAATACTGAAGCATATTGCCAAAATGTTCTCCAGGAAGACTATACACATGACACTTTCACCAACAGGACTGTGCTGTGGTCCCCAGCCAATGCTGCACGCCAGCAACCATTTTCATCTTTGGAGATTTAATGTCAAACATGGTGCCTCCTTCCCATTGGCATTCCTTTTAATTAAACATCTTTTATGAGCATATTAGCTGCTTGCATGTTTTCTGAAATGCCAGTTCACTTTTTTTGTTATTTTATTTCCCAGTTGAGTCATGCATGGGAATAAATACGGAGATAAAGCTACTAAAAGTTGCAGAGTTAGGAAGATCCTGAAGAATTCAGAAGTTATCAGAATCAGTATTGATGCCTACAAGCATCACTTCTTTTTTCTATTCCTAGTTTTCATTTTTTTGTGACTCTTTGTCTACTGACACCAATATTTCACTTTTAATGGTGTCCTTTAATTAATTTGTTTCCTATCACTAATCTTGCCTTTTAAAATCCAGGTGACATTTCTCTTTGCTATTTCCTACTTTTAAACCTTGTCTCCTAGTAGGAGCAAATTTAAACAATAATAAGTAAATTGTATATAAAGCCTTTGGAAACCTGTAGCTAACAGACATATACATTGTTGAATGGATACTAACATTTACACAGTTTCAAAGGCAAACTCTGTTCCCTGCTGCCAGAGTCTGAGAGCACAAAGCTCTAACGCTCTATCCATCCATTTCAGTAAGTATAACTTTCACATTGTGTTTATCATTTGAGGGTAGTAACAAGGATAGGGTTGAAGAGCAGGATAAACTCACTGAAGGAATGAGCTCCTACTAAACTATCTAGTAATTTCTACCCCTCTCTCCAACCATACTACTGTGAAAGCCATGTTTCCTTACCTCAGCTTGCAATAATGGGAGTTGAAGATTCATACCATCCTACTTAGACTCTGTTGTCATGATTCTGAAGCATTATTCCTAGCTTGAAATACCACAATAACCTGTTTTCATCACCTCTGTTTATCCCAAACCAGGCTATTTATTCCAATCCATCATGTCACTGCTGTCATATTAATGTCCCCACCCCACAGTAGGGATTCATGTCCTTCTCAACAACCATCTGTTTCTCCCCATAACTAACAGATTTAAGAACAAATGACACCATCAAGGGCAAATTACATAATCAGAGACCAAGGCGGTAGAATTTGCTGATATGTTTTTCAAATAAGTTTGTTATATAAACTTTTACTAAGAGTAAGGATAATAACATTAAAATACAAGCCTTCTTCTGCGGTCTGGGCTAATGAGGTCTAGGTACATAATCTTGTGAGTGAATGTTATAAACAGATGTAACATCTGTAAAGATGGATCAGTATTATATCCCTTAGCTAACCTCAACAAATCCCAAAATACTTTGATTTTCAATGAGGACTATGTAAGTTGAAGCTAGGGTTCCAAGTGGCTCATAGATATTCTGTGCCTTGGACTGAAGGGCAATCCTTATGCTTTTGTTTTCTAAGTGTTTAATTAGGAAAACTGATATTCAATTAAATGAAAGATATTTCATTTTTAGGGCAGCCCAGGTGGCGCAGCGGTTTAGCGCCGCCTGCAGCCCGCGGCGTGATCCTGGAGACTCTGGCTCGAGTCCCACGTCAGGCTCCCTGAATGGAGCCTGCTTCTCCCTCTGCCTGTGTCTCTGCCTCTCTCTCTCTCTCTCTGAATAAATAAATAAAATCTTAAAAAAAAAAAGATATTTCATTTTCAGTTTCCTATAAATTCTATATCTACAACATGGTGATATCCAAGAAACTGTGGTCAGGGCTCACATTGTTATTTTAAAAAAACAGCAAAAAATTCTTGGTCTACACAAAAACCTTAGGCACTATTTATTTGAAACTCCAGAATTTAATAGAAAAAATTATCAAACAAATGTACAAATGTATTTACAAAATAAATGCACTGCAAGTGATTATAATAGCTTCTCCCTCTTAACTCCTAGAAAGTAAAAAAAAAAAAAAAAATTTAGGGGAAGTAAAAATCTGAAGTAATTATTCTTCTGGTCTTGTTTAGAGCTATTAGATCTATATAAGCCCTCATTAAATGACATGAAATTAATTATTAGGTAGAAATCCTTATATCATCCATTAAAATTCTGAAAAATATCTTGCAAAAACAATCTTTGTGATCTTTGATATTGAGTTGTTCTTTATGACAATAAATAGTATTGTCAATTACTTCTTCAGTTGGATTATGATTTGTGATGATGAAAGCATATCATTAGATGAAAAGTATCCTCATACTCTATTATAGGAAAACATGTAACAATTAATTTAAAAACTATGTTAAGTTGTTTTTTAAAAAGACTTTTATTTGTTATCTATTCATGAGAGACACAGAGAGAGAGAGAGAGAGAGAGAGAGAGAGAGACAGAGACACAGGCAGAGGGAGAAGCAGGCTTCCACTGGGGAGCCTGATGTGGGACTCAATACCAGGACCCTGGGATCATGACCTGAGCCAAAGGCAAACCGTTCACCACTGAGCCACTCAGGTGTCCCATTAAGTTGTTTATATCAGATAAATGTATATAAGGTAACACATCAATTCCTGGTAGCTACTGGTATGGTGGTAGTGAAGGTGGTGGTGGTGATGGTGGTGGAGGTGATGATGGTAGTGGTAGAGGTGTGGTGGTGGTGGTGATAGTGGTGGAGGTAGTGACAGGGATCGTGGGGGAGGTGATGATGGTAGAGGTGGTACTGGTGGTGGTAGGAATGGTGGAGGTGGTTGTAGTGATGTAGGTAAAGGTGGTAGAGAAGTCACAGGTGGTGGTGGTGATGGAGGTGAAGGTGATAAAGTAGAAAAGAAAGAGTTGAAAAAGACAAAAAGTTGGCCTAGAATTCAAGATGGGTTTATACTGTTTGAGAAGGAAAAGTGATCTCTCATTGCCCATTCTGATCCTTGCAGTAGTGGTCTGGTATTCTCCACAGTGGTATTAACATATTGTCACCCAGGACAACTCACACAAGCTCTCACTATGAAATCACTGTTGTAATCTCTCTCTCAGTAAGCAGAAAGAGGACCACAACAGTGGTCGCTAGCTGTATATCTGAGTATGATTGAGGCCTAGGTACTAGATATGTAGCTCGAAACATATTTAGTTTCCCTTGAAACTGGAACAGAGTTCCCAACATCTTAATCCAGGAGAAATTTACCGGACTCTACGTTCTGGGTTGAGCATCATTGATACAAAGATGACTATGACACTGTCCCTTCCCTTAAGGAACTTACGGGTTAATATTCATGATGGAAAGAGTTGATAGCAAATATCTGTTATATAACATGAATGGAAAACCTGTCATATCAATACTGGAGGGGGGAGTATGATTAATATACCTCATGATGAAAGATGGTACCAACAAAATGAAGGAAAGAGCAAATGAGGAAACCTAGAATATCAGAGATGAAAGAAGTCAGTAGAGCCTAGCAGATTTTTATTATTTTAGAAATGTATGTAAATTAGAAGTTTATAGTATATAAACTTTTGTCATTAAAATTAATTATAACCAGGGGAGTCATATTTAATCATTTCAACCTGGAAAACAATATAATGATTATCAATTTGGTATACAAGTATATCTACAATATACTGTAAATCTTATATTTAAATTTATCTGCTAGAAAGATATATCTCTTAAGAAAGAAAGACCTATGCCTTACTTATCCCTTTGAGACTATACAACTATAATAGTTCATAGCTCAGAAATTCTTATATAAATTTTTTTCATAGAGATATTTTTAAATATTATTTATTCATTATGGCATTGGTATATTTGGTAGTAATCAATTTTTCATGCTTAATTTTTCTCAGTTTCAGAGGACCACATTTTCCTGCACATAAACATTTCAAGATAAATCATGTAAATATTTCTTTTTAGAGATAAAAGCAGAGCAGTATATTTCCTAAGATAAGGCTATCATTTAAAACATGGACTATGCATTTAAATACATGTACTTACCTATGTAACATTGACAATCTACGGTACCTCCAATTCTTTCCACAAGGGATTTTTTTTAAAGATTTTATTTACTTATTTGACAGAGAGAGAGAGTGTGTGATCACAGAAACACAAGACAGAGCAGCAGACAGAAAGAGAGGGAGAAGCCAACTCCCTGATGAGCAGAAAGCCAGATGTGAGGCTTAATCCCAGGACCCCAAGATCATGATCCGAGCCAAAGGCAGATGCCTAAACTGACTGAGCCACCCCGGTGCCCCAGAGATTTTTTATTATAGAAGATGTGGTTGTTAAAAATTATACTCTGACCTTGACTCCTAAAAGTAAATTTGAGGTCTGGGGACATGTCATCTAATTTACAGCTTTTCATTAAAAACTTAAAGTATTCCTAGCATAAGTAAGCCTGGATAACCTCTAACTTTATTCACACATGAGCACACTTGGAGAAAGCATGTTTTGTATCCTAAATTGATTCTGTTTAAACAAAGAACAAGCAAGAACTTTTGGTTTGGGACATATGATGTTAGCCTTTTAATGCTTCCTTTCTTATCACCACCTGAGGGTAATGACCCTGACACATTTTTCACATCCTGGGGATAATGAACTAAGGGCTCTGCTCTTTGAGGAAAACATTTAGAACACTCACCTCAATGGAAGGAAGGCTGAGCCCAGGGTGCTAATTTTGTAACTACCAAAGGAAGTAGGAAAATATGGGCTTAACAGGTAACACATTTACTTTGAAGGTAGAATTATAGGTTCATTGTTAAAGCATTAAAAAGAAAAAAAAAGATAATTGTGATTGGCTAAGAACTCACTTATATATTTGACATCCTGCAACATGCATGGTGCTTGTGTGCCTCCGTGTTGTAAAGTCTGAGCCATGGTGCCTGCAAGGAGCTGGACTGATTCCAGTGGCTCTACTCCCTTCTCCCTCTACCCAAGAGCTCAGTTGGGCAAGACTTTCCTGGTCCCGCCACTCCACAGCAAACATGGAAATGTGAGTTGGCTCCTCAGGGAACCAAAATGAAACAGGCATACTTGTAATGACATAAGCTGGCAACTGTCATAAAAGACTCAAGTATGGCAGGATTGCTGGCTTGAATCTGAGCTGATAACTCCATCCACAACTGAGTTCAGACAGCACTGAGCCCTCCCAACAGCCTGGGGTCAGGGGGCTGGAGAATCTGTTGGTATGTGATCCCAGAGGGTCCTGGAGGGAACTCGAGCCCTGTGCGCTGTGGGGGCCAGGGTGTATCTGGGCAGGTCAGGAGGGCTAGGCAGTGACTGGCAGGCAGGGTAAAGAAGCCCTCTAGGAGAGAATTGGTTTGAGTGAAAACCAGGTACCATGAACAGAGTGTAGTGATGGGGAGTGTGGACTCAGGACCAGAAGGGGAGCCATTACTTTAACCTGTCCCCAGCCCAGCAGCCAGAAAGGAACAGAGGTAAAGATGAAAAGGCTATTTCTGCGATGCTTGGGCATAAGAAGTGCTGTTGAGGGATTCCAGAACAAACCATAATGCAAGGGGCAACAGGCCATGCTTCTTGTCTGGGTCACATACTACCTCCTAGTTGTAGCCTCCTGGAGGCTCAAGGCAGATACCTGTGGAGGCGCTTTGCCCAGGGAGCAGCAGGTGACCCTGTGACAACTAATAGAGCAGGACATGCTACGCTCAGGGAAGCAGTGGTGACCAGAGAGAGGAAAACTGCAGAGCCATGTCTGAGCTACGGAGGTTCCTGCCAAGGCCGGTGTATAAAACAGATACACAAAGGAAGCTGGGGACAGCAGTCCCTCTAATGCAGAACTGTGCCTGGCAGAGCAGCGGACAAGGCTGTGTGAGGGGTGTAAGCGTATCCTATATACAAAGCCAGAGGTTACCTGCATGATGTTTGTGTGTAAGCATACCAGCATGTGTGTGAATGTGTGAATGTGTGGACACACCTGCATTCCACAGGAATGCCTGCATGCACATGCGTGCCAGTGCCTTTTATTTACTGGAGGAGAAAGATGAATGGGAGATAGCTGGCATTTAAATAGATTCATCTTCAGCCCCTCTCTTCCCCCATCCATGTCTACGTATCTTTATTCTTCCACAACCCACAACCCTCAAAACTCTTGACTGCAAGGGATAGCCCTCAACTCACCACCTTCAACTCTTACTGATGGTGATCTCTCTCAAGGATTCAGTAGTATTTGCATCAAACAAGCACAGCAAAAGAAATTGGGGATAGTTAGAGAGGAGCTACAATGCCAAGAGTAGCTGTGGGCAGGAGTCCTTGCAAATTTCATATGTCAGGCAGACTTTCTGTGGCCTAATGATTTTTTAAAAAGCAATTTGCATAGATATAGCTGTTTCCATAGCAACTCAGATAGTGTTACATTTAGCAAAGCTACCTAGGGATGGTGAGAGGACTCCCTGGAGGTAAAAAGACTTTTAATAAGACCCTGGTGTTTGGAGGTTCATCAGCAAACTGTAGAGAGCAATCCCTTTCCTTTCACTGACTGCATGGCTTACTTAATCAGACTTGTTTGCTTGTGGGAGAGTTTCCCATCCTGAGATCACATGATCATTTCTTTCTTTGGAATCCCATTTTCATTAGGTCCAAGTTATAAATACTTAGTTGTGCTCAATGTGAAGATTATACATGACAATAAAATTTCACGTCTGTGTTTGCACACTTCAATAACTAAGTTAATAGCAAGGGCAGTTTTGCAGAAAATTATTAAATTGATAAACTGCTTGAAAATCCTAAATGATCCATGTTCATCTTATAACAACAGCTATGTGTTAAATACAAATTTCTACTTCCTGTTAATTTAACAAAACATTAGGAAATCTACTGAAAGTAGCATAGAAGGTAAAGCAAATTGACTCTGTCCTGCCTATAAATGTTCTTAATGGAAGGTACATGTGAGAGGCTGTTGAGTGCGATTACATGTATCATAAAACACCTCCAAGGTCAGCAGCAAAAAGGAAAGCTTCTACACACACCCTGTCTGAGAAAGATACCCCAATGTTGAGGCTCCAGTGCCAAAGAAAAGCAAATGCATTTAGTTTTTTTTCTCTCTCTCTCTTTTAAGTCTCTTTTCTTTCATTGCTGTGAGCAAGCTTGGAACTCATATAAAATTAAACATCTGCTTCATCCAGACTATGAAATCACTTAAAAAGACAGATGCAAAAATCCTCAACAAAATATTAGTAAACTGAATCTAACAATATGTTAAAAAATCTTTAATCAAGTGGTATTTATTCCAGGGATGCAAGGGTGGTTCAATAATCACAATTCAATCAAAGTGATACATCATATCAACAAGAAAAAGGATAAAAATCATGCATCATCTCAATAGATGCAGAAAAAGCATCTGACAAAGTACAACATCCATTCATAATAAAAACTCTCAACAAAGGAGGTTTACAAAGGACTTACCTCAATATAGTAAAAATCACGTATGAAAAACCTGTAGCTAACATCATACTCAGTGGTGAAAAACTGAGAGCTTTCCTCTAAGATTAGGAACAAGACAAGGAAGTCCACTCTCACCACTTTTATTCAACACAGTACTGGAAGTCCTAGCTACAGCAATCAAATAAGAAAAAGAGAAAAAAGACATCTGGATTGGTAAAGAAGAAGTAAAATTTTCACCATTTCTAGGTGATATGATACCATATATAGAACCCACCCGCAAAAAGAAAACCCTAAAGACTCCATCAAAAAACTACAAGAATTGAGAAATGAATTCAGTGAAGTCTCAGGTTACAAAATTAAAATATAGAAATCTGTTGCATTTCTATACGCTAATAATGATGTAACAGAAGAGAAATTAAGAAAACACTCCAATGTACAATTGTGCCCAAAAGAATAAAATACCTAGGAATAAACTTAACCAAAGAGGTAAAAGACCTGTACTCCAGTAACTATGAAACACTGATGACTGATGACAGCAACTGAAGATGACACAAACAAGTGTAAAGATATTCCATGCTCATGGGTTGGAAGAACCAATATTGTTAAAATGTCTATGCCACCCCAAGCAGTTGACAGGTTTAATGCAATCTCTGTCAAAGGACCAACAGCATTTTTCAGAGAACTAGAACAAATAGTCCTAAAATTTGTATGAAACCATAAAAGATCTGAAAAAAAAAACAAGGCAATCTTGAGAAAGAAGAACAAAGCTGAAGGTATCCCACTACTAGATTCAAGGTAGACTACAAAGCTGTAGTAATCTAAACAGTATGATACTGGAACAAAATCAAGAGCCCAGAATTGAATCCATGGTTATACGGTGAACTAATGTATGACAAAAGAGGCAAAAATATATAGGGCAGTAAAGACGGTCTCTTCAACAAATGGTGTAGGGATAACTGGACAGCTACATGCAAAAGAATGAAATTGGGCCACTTTCTTAAACCATACACAAAAATAAAATCAAAATGGATTAGAGGCCTAAATGGAGATCTAAAACCAGAAAACTCCCCAAAGAAAACATAGGCAGTAGTTTCTCTAATATTAGCCATATAAACATTTTTCTAGATATGTTTCCTTAGGTAAGGGAAACAAAAGCAAATGTAAACTATTGGGATATATCAAATAAAAAGCTTTTGCACAGCAGAGGAAACCATCAACAAAACAACCAGCAACCTACTGAATGGGAGAAGATATTTGCAAATGATATATCTGATGAGGGGGTTAATAGCCAAAATATATAAAGAGCTTATACAGCTCAACACCTAAAACACAAATAATCTGATTGAAAAATGGACCAAAGACCTGAATGGATATTTTTCCAAAAAAGATATACAAATGGTCAAAATAAAAATAAAAATATGCTCAACATCATTAATCATTAGGGAAATGCTAATGATTGGGCATGAGATTACCTCAACATGTCAGAATGGCTAGAACCAAAAGAGAAGAAATAACAAGTGATGTCAAGGGTGCAGAGAAAGGGGAACCCTTATGTACTGTTGGTGGGAATGCGAATTGGTGCAGCGAATGTCAAAAACAGTATAGAGGTTCCTTAAAAATTAAAAAAAAAATAAAAATAGGATTACCATAAAATCCAGTAATTCCACTACTGGCTATTTACCCAAAGAATACAAAAACCCCAATTCAAAAGGATATATTCACCCCTCATTATTTATAATAGCCAAGATAGGGAAGGAACGCAAGTGTCCATCCATGGATGGGTGAATAAAGAAAATGCAATGCATACACGTACACACTGGAGTTATTATTACTCAACCACACAAAAGAATGAAATCTTGCCATGTGCAATATCATGGATGGATCTAGAGGTTATAACACTAAGTGAAACAGGTCAGACAAAGTCAAATAAAATATGATTTCACTCATATGTGGAATTTAAGAAATGAAATAAAAGAAAAAAGAGACAAAGCTCAGACTCTTAAATACAGAGAACAAACTGGTGGTTGCCAGAGGGGAGGTGGGTGAGGATGGGTCAAACAGGTGATGGGGATCAAAAGTACATGTATTCTGATGAGCACTGAGTAAAGCATAGAAATGTTGAATCATATTTAGACACCTGATACTAAAATAACACTATGTTATTTTATACTTCAATAAAACATAACAAAATTGAAAAAATTAAACTTCTGCTCTATCCAGCCTATAAAATCACTTAAAAAGCAAATAAAACTGAAATAAAACAAAAGCCACTCCAGTTAATATCGAAGACTTCTTTTTATTGATAAAAGTATTTTCTGACTGCTTTACAATCAATATTTCCCTGCCTTAGATTTCTGAGCATATTACTGCCTCTCACTAACTTTTGAGGGAAAAATTTCAAGTGAAGAATAAATATGGAGGACAATGTCTTTTTACCTAGAAAATAAAACAACATAAAATCTGAAGAATGGAAATAGTCTTCTTATTGCTGATACTTAATGAATGTCAAATGTGGTTAACTATTGAATGTATCTGGAAACCAGATTACAGTACATGTTCATTTTTTAATTAAAAAAGTGCAAAGATAGGCTCCAGAAAGTATATACTGTGAACAGAGCAGGTGTACCACTTGAAAATGGAATTGAGTTTATGAACTGAAATCCATTCTCTCTCTCTCAAAAAAAAAAAAAAAAAGCTCTAACATGACTGAAAGCCAAATGGAGTGTCTGGCAAGTGGCTCTCTTAGCTAACGTGCATCATTATTTTAAGTACTAAGTATATTTGTTATGGAAGTGCTGAATACTTTCCTGCTTGAGTTTCTATGTTTTTAAAATCAGTTGAGAAAACCTCCCAACTTTTCAGTCGGACAACTGTGATTGGTACAGTAAGTTAATTCTTGCTCTCTATGGTGAATTAATAGCATGTGACCCTGGGAGTACATCCAGTAATATTTGTGTGAAGCAAAGCAAGTTATGTAGAGAATTATAAAGCACCATCCCCGTGATTGCCTCCTCCACAACAGTGCCTGGCTTCTCAAGGGTATCAGATTAAAAGGTAAGTATGGATGGAGAGAGAAGCCCAGAACTGTCTAAAGCAGGCAGCATTCAAGGAAGGTTAGCAACAGCAGATATGCAGAAGGCACCCACTTTGTGCAGGAGTGTGTGTGCAAGCCTGCACATGCTGACCACCCCCACCCCTCACGCACAGGACTGACACAATCACAATGAATTCATTCTTATGAAATGGGGAGCGAGTCTGGAAGTACGGGGTATCTTTTATTCTCTTGCTATCATTATCAGAAAGGCAAACTCATGTCCGTCTTTAAAACCCACTACAAACATTAATTTCTTCATTAAGCCTTTCTTGATCTCCTTGATTCAGAATTCTCTTTCCTCTTTTAAGCTTTTCTGGGCCTTGGTAGCACAGTTATCCCCGAGTACCCTCTCTCATACTTGATTGACAGCTCCTTGGGGACAGAGCTCACGCCGACACCGTTTTCTAACATCCACTCCACCCTGCACAGAGTGTCGCTCAGATATATAGTGGCGAACATAGGAAAGAGAGCAGATGGACAGGAAGGCCGGCTGCTAAGGTCAACTTCCTTATTGCTCTGGCATTGGTCTCTATGGTACCGGTCCCTGAGCGAGGAAGTCCTTGCATGCGGGTGCTTCCTCTGGGCTCTCCTCCGGGAGGGCACCGCCAGGATGGCACGTGGCTCCCGGGAAGGCCAGTGTGCCCCCGGTGACGGCGGGCGGCCCGGCCGAGGAGCAGGCCGCTGCGGGCAAGTAGGTCAGCACACGCGGAACAGAACTGCAGCTTCTCCCCTGCCGGGCTGGTCGCATCCTCCAAGGGACAACCGGGAAGGAAGTTCTTGAACATTTCGTCGGGAATAACAAAAACATCTGTTGGAAAGGAAGCCAGGTGGTGGGCAGGGGATGTGCACATTCTTTAATTCTCCCCTTACCTCCAGGTTCCAGTGGGGATTTCTGTGTTGCGTTCATTAACACCGGTTAATGTAATTTTTGTGATAATTGTAGAGCAAATAGAGCAAACTCTCAAATATAATTAGGGAAAAGTGTTTCTAATTAACTTGTAACTCGTGAGTTGCAAAGTAGAGCCACAAATCAGTTATGCATTGTCAGACCTAACAAGTAAAACGCGCTGTACATTTCCGTCTGGGCAAATAAACTAAACAAAACAAAAACGCCCCTGGCAATACTTGCCTTTGAACCTTCACAGGTTTGGCCTGCGCTGAGACCCAACTGGAGGGACGCGCAGGTACATTTCTCATCGGCGGCCCAAGTGATCAGAGGTGAGCCATGAAGGCAGTCCAGGGACAAACAGCCTGCAGGGCTGGGTGTGCAGAGGTTCTAGCGACACCCCCGCGGGGTTTGCAGGGAAGGAGAGACTCGCAGAGTTGCAAGCCCCGCCCCAGGCCACAGCACCCTCAGGAACAGCTGCTCACTGCTGGCTGTGAGGCCGGGGACTGTCACTTCCCTTCTTCCCTCCCACGGGAGCACGCATGCTGAAATAACAGGTAACCTCGGATTCATTCTAATTTGCAAAAATGACAAATGAGCCAGCCATTTTCTTTGGATAATTTAGCTACTCTTAGCAACAAATTATTTTGGCATCTCTCAAAGCAAATATACCTGTTCTTTGTAAACCTCCCCCCCACCCCCCACTCTGCTGCTCACTGTGGTAATCGTTGGCCTGGAGAGAGTAGTGAGTGATGTTCCTCAAACATGCATGATCATGACCACTGCCAGAGGGGCTTGCTAAAATATGGATTCTCAGGCCATTAGCATAGTGATTTGGAGCTCGGAAATCTTTGTTTGATTGGAGGTATTGGGAGATCATTTGTATAAAGAGAATAGGTTTTGGGAACAGAGGACTAGGGAAGATACCACATGCCAGCTGTGACACTGAGCAAGCTAGCTCCGGCCTCAGGGCTCCTCTGGGCGGATTCAGGGCGCCTAGCACGATTCCTGGGAAGTGGTGGGTGTTCAGGGATGTTTGTTTATCCCTACCTGAAATAGAGGAATGCAGGGAATACTTTGATTTTCAGGTTAGGCACATTGCAGAGCAACGAGAATGTAAAACAGAAGAAATAACATAATATTATCAGCTCCGCAAACTTCCACTGGTATCCTACTCTGTGGCATGTCAAATAAAGAAGGGTTATGACCCTGATTTATACAGCTAACAAGTCTATATATTCCTATAACATAAACTAGAACCCCTTTCAAAACACTTTATATCAAAATGGCTTGCTCATTGGAACGCAGGTGCCACCATCTTGGCCATTAATGAAAGATCAACAACGTAGAGGACAACCTATGATTGGATGGAGGATGGGTTTCTGAAGACTGGATAACAGCTGGGCTTTCACCCTGGAACACTTAATCTTGAGATTTCCTTAATGGGAGAGAAAGAAACTTCCATCTAAACGAACACAACCCATCAACTGGGGCTTTTCACCTCTTTAAGCTGAGCTTCATGCTAAGTAATAAATTCCCATCCCTTTCTCATCACCTTAGCCTACTCCATTTTTCATCATAGTACTTGCCACTCCCTGAACTTATAGGGTGTCGGTGTTGCCCACCACAACATAAGCCCTACGAGGGCAGGGCTCTGAGTTTTAAGCTTGAAATGTTCCACAATGGTTGTGTTAATGGATATTAAAATCACAAAGTTTTGATATGGTCCACTTTTTTCCATGTAAATGAGTGGAAATCCAGGACCTCTCCCAACCATGTCCTTTCTTTCTCCCTTCCTCCACCTGGCTCCCTGGAATACAGGCAACAGCCTCCTGGCCATCAGGAAGAGTGCCATACCCCAGGGATGGCTTATGGCTAGAAGGTACGTGGGTATTCACCAAGCACCTGTATCCCAAACACTGACACCTCACTGTTACACAGTAGATGCTCAACAAACATGTGTTTAATAAATAAATGAATTAGACTTACAGCCTACAGAGTGGCTTCAATCTCTGTATTGAATTATGAAAGGGGTGAGTAGGAAGTTAATGGTGTGAATTTTCTAAATTAGGTTAGAACTGGCCTCGCTGGGGAGGAAACTGGGAATCAGAACTGGTGCTGTGTGGAAGGTTGTAAGTTTTGCTGTCTGCTTTTGGATACAACTGGGCTATCTGCTATAGAGAGATAATCCTAAAATTGTTAAAATGACCATTTAGAGGAGATAAGAGAAGATATCTCTGTAAAGAATGTTCCATATGTAGCTGGGTAGGAAATGAGCTGGGGTCAAGTCGTAGACCAGCCCTAACACCCATCTCCTCTCCCCTTCACTGGGACGCTGCTGAATGATTCTTCTTCAGGCCTGCTGTTCCCTTCCTGTGGAAGGAGCATGATTCATGGAGCCTGGACCCTCACTTGTCCTTCCCCTGTGAGGAGGAGGGACTTCTCCAAATAGTCTGCAGGCATGCATAGCTTTTGCCTGTTCCCCCCCCCCCCCCCCCCCGCCAGCCCCCACCCTCCTTGGGAATGAGTGGCCACAGGAAACTCTGGTTGCTCTGGTCTCTGTAGGAAAGAGTCCTGTGGGGCTGATAAAGGAAGAGGAAGCCTTCCCCGACCCAACTGCTACCTGTGGATGGTGGATACGTCTGCCTAGCCCTGGGCTTCACTATCAGCAAACCTGCTTGGCAAACAGCCCTAGGGCTGGCCTCCAAAGTGACCTCTAAGGGTAATGAGATGATAATATGGCTTCCCTCTCCATTTTTGTTCAGAATGTGGTGTGGAAGAGGGTGGAATAGAGAGTTCTATAAACCAAGGCCTGAGGGCTAGCCATTTGTTTTTATATATAAAGTTTTATTGAAACCTAGCCACATCCCATTTTTAGGTACTACAATAGCTGTTTTCATCCAATACAGGTAGGATGAAGCAGGTGTAACAGAGACCCCGTAGCCTGCAAGCTGAAATAGTTATCCTCTGGTCTTTGAAGGGAAAAGTTTGCCAACTCCTGTTTTGGAATCCGGAGGACTGTTAGAAAGGCAGATTGCTGCCAGAGCAATGCTCTCAGTTTTGAAAGAAGAGGAAAAGGAAAGGAGGGCAGGACTCAAGCCCTGCAAACTGCTCCCCCGGACACAGTACAAGGCAGAGTCCAAATGCAGAAGCAGGTTCAACCTGCGGAAGCTCAACCAGCCTTCCTGCAAGTCGCAGCAGAGGAGCCAGGGAGCGGGATCACAGAGGCCCATCGCGTCAGAGCAGCGGCAGGAGGTGACGAAGATGGGGATCCGGGGCCTGGAAAATGGACACTCAAGGGGAGCCGAGTGGCACGGAGCCGAGGCGCTCCGGGGGCCCGATTCCTGCTGAGGGGGCCCTGCAGGCTGCTGCAGGGGCAGGTGACCTCAGGGTTCCGCAGGAAGAGCAAGGAGCCCCCGGCCACGGGACCGCGGGGTGTCCGCTGACCGGTGGTGCGCGGCCGGCCGGGGACGGCGAGCACCCCCGTGGCTCCGCACCCGCACGGCCCAGACCCCGGGGCGAGGGGTCATGGGCAACGGCGGGGTCGGATGTGCAGCAAGGGACGGAAGGCCCCTCGGTGGCCCCGGCGCGGGGTTCGCGGCGAGTCGCCCTGGCGGGGCTGCAACTGCGCCTCCGGGGAGGCCAGGTCCTCCGAGGGTCCCGGGCAAGGAGGCCCGCGGGGCGCAGGCCTGGGCCGGGCGCGGGGGGGCGACGGCTGCCCGCCCCGGTCACTCTCCCGAGCAGCGGCCCAGACGCGCCCATCGGCCGCCCCCTGACCTGCGTCAGCCTCTCGCCCCGCGCCCCACCCGGCTCGGCTCGGCTTGCGCGAAGCCCCGTCCCCGTCGCCCCCGCGGTGCCCGCTCCCCGCTCCCCGCTCCCCGCTCCCCGCTCTCCGGCGGGGACCCAGGCCCGAGGCCGTTGCTGCCCCTCGCGGCACGGAAATGTTGCAACACGCCAGCGAGCCTTCCGATTCCCTGCATGGACGCATCTTCGCCTCCGCTGCTAAACGCTTCATAGCGGACTTCACCTTTCGCTGGGTCTTTGTCTCCGGACTCATTTTAAGTTCACTGACGGCGGACTCTGGAACCCCGGCATCACCAGACTGGCCTCTCCTGACGGATCTCATCCCCAAACACCTCCTATTACTCATCTTCCCTCAACTATAGCGGTTGGCAGAATAACGGTCCTCTAAAAATATCCATGTCCTAATCTCCAGAACCTGTGAATGTGTGACCTTTTGTTGAAGATATGATTAATTTAAGATGTACAAATTATCCTAAAGAGTGTCTTGGATTAGCCAGGTGGGCCCAACTAATCGCTTAGGTCCTTAAAAGCAGAGAACCACTCCTGGTGGCAAGCAGAGGGAAATGTGCCTCTGGAAGATTTATCAGAGATGCCATGCTGCTGCCTTTGCAGACAGTGGATGTGGGTCTTCAGCTCTAGTAGCTGGAAAAGGCAAGGACCACACTTTAGAATCTCCAGAAAGGAACGCAGTCCTGTTGGCATCCAGATTTTAGCCCACTGACACTTATGTTGGACTTCTAACCTCTGGAATTGGAAGGTAATAAACTTGCACTGTTTTAAGTCGCTAGATATTTGGAAATATGTTGTAGCAGAAATATGCAACCAATATAGCTTCACTGACTGGCTGCCACGGCCTTGGTTGGGGCTGGTCTAGGGGTACACACCAGTGCCTGGGATATCTGCTCTTAGGGTTTAGGATGGGTTCTTGTCTACAGGTGATGGGCATGGGCCAGGGTTCACACCCTTGGACAGTGAGATGAGTAAGGATTGACATTGGAACAACATATCTTTGAGGCCCTGAGTATATGTCAACAATTCTAGCATGAAGTGGCCCTAGGCAATCTAAAGAGGGCCAGAGAATCCTTCTGGTAGAGGCTGTGCAGAAGAGAGACATTGGGGAGGATGAGTTTTGTACATATGGACTTTGAACTTTAATACACAATGGCAAGATATATTGATTTTTAGGCTTTAGTTCCTTTGAACTTTAATGTCTTTGGACTTCAACAGAAAAGTGGATTGAAACTTTGATTTTTAATTTCTCCTTGGGAATTTGATATTTGGTGGGGTTTATATTAAAATTCGAGGCATCTCTACATTGCTGACGTTTCATTATTGGAATATCTCTATTCATTTTTATCTTTGTGATGCACTCTAATCTTATGGCAGAAGCTCTGATATGCTATGTTGGACAACATGGCTGGACATTATTTGGGATACAAAATAAATCTGGGATATAATTTTACATTTTGGGAACACAGTGACCCTGAATTTGATTTAAATGATGTGCTATCCTGACTCATCTCAGCACCTCTTACTATAACATATAAAGTGCCTACCAAGAGACCCAGGTGACCATCAAAAAGCTCAGGAAGACAGAGGGAAGGCTACCTTGACAAAATGCTTAGTTCCTGCTTTGAAGAGATGAGCCATGCCTGTAGGTGATTAGAGCAAATGGGATAAGAGAAAACAGACTGGAAGATGTCAGTAGGGTATGACATCTTCCCCTTGGTTTCAGTGTCTTCCCATGAAGGGTGTTTAGTTAATGTTACACCCTAGACTTCTTTGGAAATAATAAACTCACTTGGTAACAGACCTAAAGGAAATGTCTCCAACTTGGTTCTATCAGCTATACAGACAATACCTAATACTATTTACACTTTGTGTTATCTATGGAACTGTTCAGAACTCATGCAGGCAAGATATTATTAGTGGGAACATAATGGAATAAAGAAGAGAATGGAAGGAGTAATCCAGCAGATGAGACATTTTATCCTATTTCTATAATATGCAAAACAGATGGAGGTGAGTTGCCTGGCGAAGTTGTAGTGGAAGCCAGGATAGCCCACAATAAACATTGAGGGGACTCCATCCCAATGATCCAATGAGGTGGCTGACCATCCTAGTGGAACCTAGGGAAGATTCATGCTCAGAGCAGGCAGGCAAAGGAGATGTAGAAATGAGAAGGGAGGCTACCAAGGGTGATTGAAGAGAAGCAGTTGCCCACCCTTTCATTCTCCACTCTTGCCTGCATGGAGAGAACACCCTGCCCTCTCACTGCTCACTCCTACCCAGATGGAAAGAACACTCAACAGACAGAAAATTTATAGACCAGACACATAAACAACTCAGGAGAATATTCTCTAAAGAGACTGACTGCACTGGGGGAGAATGGAAAAGCTAATGTGGATATCTGAGCCTTAGAGAAAAGCCTTCCTCATCAAAATACTTAAAGGGTTCCCTATCACAACACCTTATGCCTACCTGCTCACCTGAAGCCAAATTCACAGTTAGGAAGCTTCACTGATGTGCACAGAGCTCAAATTCTCTACTCTTTCTGTCTTAATGAGCAGAGATTTCATCCTTTTTTATGGCTAATTTTACATGGATGTACATATCTATATCTCCCCCACTTCTTCTTTATCCATTTATCATTAGTTGATAGGCACTTGGGCTGTTTCCATAATTTGAAAATTCACTGTGTATAAACCATCATTCAAGTAATATCTTTCCTTAAAATATATGGTTTCATAAACTGATGTGTAGAAGCATATGGAAATAGCCATGTGCTCAATTGCTTGAAACTACACTGTGTATAAACCTTTAAACCTTCATTAAAGTAACACACACAAAAAATGAGCAGAGAACTGAAGGTCTCTCCACATTTAAAGTAAGCATGCAAAATCAATATGAAAAACTGTCATAAAAATAGAAAAAAATGACACCAGAGAAAGGTGAAATGATTCATGATAAACAGAAAACGAACCTTTGTTCTAAATATCCTTAGAGAAATTCAAGAATACCTTACATTCATGAAATAAGAATAGAGGTTATAAAAACAGCACAAAAGAGTTCGTAGAATTAAAATAATGATGCTATTAATATTAATAGTTATATCTTCTTAAATCCCTGCAAAAAAAAAAAAAACCTTATCAATATGTTGAGAGAAATGTTGGATAGTGGAGAAATCTCTCATGATAATCTTCAAATTATGTATGAAAAGTCCAAGAGATTCAAAATCTGACTACCAACAATTCTAAAAAAAAAAAAAAAAAGGATAGAGGAAATGAATGAACTTTAAAAAAAAAAGTTTTCTGGCACTGAGGGTCATGATTCTTTAAACTGGAAATGTCCAATACCAATGAATTTAAGAAAAGTGCAATCTAGATATATCATCAGACTTTTATGTATCAGGGTTAAAATTATAGAAAATATTCCTGAGAAAAATAATTTTGATCTATCCATGTCTAATGAATCAATAATGTATTAGGATTCAATACTGACATTTTCGGAATTTCATGTCCAAAGCACATTAATTAATTAATTAATTAATTAATTAATTAATATTTAGAACTTACAAGAGAATAGACCAAAGAGGAGGGCCTGGGATCTAGGAGACAGACATCCCAACTCTGGAGAGCAATGCAGCTGTTCTAGGGAGCAATCATCTGGTTCTGCCCCCCAAATAGAGGATTCTTTTCATGAGATCTCCAGAAAAACAGGGAATTAATGATGATTAAAATCACAAAGTTGAGCAGGTGGGCATTGTAGATGATGAGGAATCCATTAGATATGATGCAGGAAATGTACTCTTTTGACAAGAATCATCACTTTGGACCCATTGGGAAAGAAATGTGATGGCTAGGTACCACATGGGTCTGCTCTTCCCATTCATAATGCAAAGGCTAACCTCTGGCTTTCAACTTTTGAATCAAGCTATAGAAATCCTTGGAAGACTGACTATGGTTATAGAATAGACTGCAAATATATTCAACCTTGACAATGTAAAAGTCAAGTATGATGACAGAGGCTAAGAAGAAAGCTGAAGACATAGAGCACTAATATCTTATAAAATGGGTGATGAGATAATGATTTTATTAGATGGAAAAGATAGAAGCTTAACTTGAAGTCACTGATCAAATTTGCTGAAGAGTCAAGGATAATGATCCCACCATTTTGGAAAGGAGAAGGCATGAGTGGTGAAAAATGAAAAATCCTTCTCCATCACAGTACAAAGTCAATTTAAAGCCTATGATAATTGATTTACATAGAGTGAAATAAGTATATCATTTAAAGACATGGCATAGCCATGAGAAAACTAAATAAAGCAAAAGCTGAGGCTGAAAGCCTCTGAGGGACTTGGGAGTGTTTAATATAAGAGGACAGATGAGGAAGGGGACTGTTGTTTTCATTATAAGCATCTTTATACAATTTCATCTTTTGACCATATAGAGCCATTACTTTGAAAATATTAAGCTGCATTTAATTATCATCTTTGCCACTTCCAATTCTTCACAAGTAAATACTTTAAAAAGATGTAGTAAGAAATCTGGATGACTGATTAAACAGCACTATTAAGCCCTCATGGTTCTGCATTTATTTGCATTGCTTTATTTCCTTGACCAACAAATATGTTTGCTCACATCTGGAAAAAGATGAAGGATTCCTTGGATCTGGGTCTGTATTAGTTTCCTAGCATTGCCATAACAAGATTGAATGGCCAAAACCACAGAAGTTTACTGTCACAGTTCTGGATGTTAGAAGTCAAAGATCATGATGTCATCTGCGTTGGTTCCATCCAAGGCTATGAGAAGAATTGGCTCCTAGCTTCTTTCCTGGCTTCTGGTGTTTTTGGGGCAATCTGTGGCACTCCTTGCCTCGAGGAAGCATGACCACATCTCTGTCTTCGTGTTCATGTGGCTTTTTCCCTGTGTGAGTCTTTGCCTAAATTTCTTCTTTTCATAAGGACACCAGCTATATCAGCTTAAGGGCCCACCCTACTCTAGTATTCTAACATAACTAACTATATCTGAGTCATACTTTGAGGGGCTATGGGTTAGGGCTTCATCCTAAAAATTTAGGGGGGTATGTAACTCAGTTTATAAGAGACTAGGCATTAAATCGACTGACCTCATGCTAGCAAGTAAATAGTTAAACTGAGGCCCATCTCTTTAATTGAAAGGAAAGACTCAGTATTAGAAGCATAAGATGCAAGAATACACTCTGTTCTTAGAGAACCAGAACTCTTAAGGACACTTGCTTTCAACAGAAATAAAAGTAATTTATTAAGCTTTATGGTTTAATAAAAAGTGGTTTATTATGATTTGTAAAACATTCTGAAATCTTTAGTTGGGCATTTCAAAATTTAGGTTGATTATTTCCATATTTAGAGAGAGAAAAATTATATTAGTCAAGCCCAAAGGACATGCAGCATTTGTAACCAAAGTTTATTTGCTTAGGATATTTCAAGTAATGGCGAGCATATAATAGCTTCAACTGGATTTAAATAAAATTCTGATCATCATCTCATAGTAATTATTGCATAGGAAGAAAATTATTTATTGCAAAGCCTAACAGGCAGAAGTAAAATATATTCTGCTGTGAACAGATACTGCAGTGCAAACAGGCAGTTTTTTTTTTTAAAGCATGCATGCTTATGTGTTGAATGTAAATGCATGTAAATAGCTCAATTTTAACATTTTATTATTGTTCAAACAGTTTGCCAAGGAATACTCAGTAAATAATTTAAAGCTGCGTAAGAACATTTCTTTCTTTTAGTCTTTTATAGTTTATAATCTCGTGTTTTACATCCTTCTGGTTATATAGCCCAGGTCCAATCTAAAATCTTGTTTAGAAACATGCTTTATTATTTTTTAAAAATCACTAACGTTCTTTTCAACATCTGCTAACAAAACTTCACCCTCCCTTCCCCTATATATATATATTTTTAACCCACATTGGTTTTCATGTATTTGCTAATATTTAGGAAGGAGAATGCAAGAGTAAAAGCTCCTTTGTGCTGGCAAGGCTCTACTACTCCTGGCTGAAGTAATAACTCGCAATCTGTATTAGGTCTGCTGCAGAATTACAATAGTTGTTTCACTTAAATCATTGTTTTATTAATTTATGCAGAAATACCTAACCTAATTCCAAAAGCCTTTGAAGAGGGTCCTTGTGACAATGTGACAACAGTGGTAAAGAGAGGCTTTTTACTCTTACGGGTCCATTCTTCAGAGCCATCATAAGTCTTGGTGCTCATCTAATTAAGTTTCTAAAATGTGGACCAATTTGTCAGCAACATCTTATGTATGTATGTATGTATGTTTGCATGTATGTATGTATGTATTTATGAGAGACACAGAGAGAGAGGCAGAGACTCAGGCAGAGGGAGAAGCAGGCTCCCTGCGGGGAGCCCGATGTGGGACTCGATCCCAGGACCCCAGGATCAGGCCCTGAGCCTAAGGCAGATGCTCAACTGCTGAGTCACTGGGGTGTCCCACAGCATCCCTTTTAATATTTAGCAGCCAGCAATGCATGGATGGGACAATTCCAAACAGAGCCCCCAACCATCACAGTGGGCTCTGGTGTTAACATCGTGGCAGTGCTGGTGTGGGTCCACTGAACGTCAACTCTGTGCGTGAAGATGTCCAAGGCTTAGCACACACCTGACACCTGCAGAAATCCCAAAGCATTTACAATATGAATGATGAAGGATGAACGGAGAGCATGAGCTTAGTGTAGCAAAGCATTTACCAGACGTGGGGGGAGACAAGAGTCTCAGAGAAGGAGTGGGAAGAAAATGACAGAGAAGACAAATGGGGGATTTGATGTCCTTGAGGTTGAATCAGGTAGGTGCACTAAAATACTGGATTCCCAAAGCTCCCCAGGAGCCTACAGAATCTAAACTTTCATAGCTCACTCTGGCAGATGAGTGCTGGGCTGGTGCTGAAGATGAACATGACCCTCTAAGGCTCTGTGAGGTGAATTCATTTGCTTTCATTTACTTTTGCTCAGGCAGTGGCTCGATCTGCATCATCCATGCTATGTCTAAACAGAAGTTAACAGGACCTTGTCGGTTTCCAGGCACACTCAGATTTCTGCCAGCATGGGAGTTTATTATTATAGGGTGGCCTGCAGCAGCAATTCCTTCCATGCCAGAATGTTCTAGCACATGGTTGCTTCTGATTTCTCTTTCTAGAGTAGTAGCTTGGCTAAGGTGCTTACTGTGTCTCAGTAGTACCTACCAAGGCAACTCCAGAAACCATGAGCCTCAACCTATCGAAATGTTTTAACAACATGTGTTTCTTTGTAAAAAGTAAACATCATGCCTGAAGTGCAGCCACACACAAGACCATGATTCTGGAAGGGCAGAAAACATCTACTAAATTAGCAACCACTATCATCCTGGAGCCATTTGGCCCCAGTTGCTTGGATGGAGTCATGACAAGTCAGCATTTCTTCCAGAGGGGGCAAGGGAATGAGTCTTGGCCACCAGCACACACTGATGAAGAAACACCAAGTCATCACCTCGCAATGGGTACAAACCTTTGTTCTTCTCCAAAGGAGCAGAAGAAGGGGCATGTGTACTCTCTATATCAAGTATGCCATCTTTCCCATAGCCAAAGATTTGCCAATTACGGAAACTTCTCTATATTCTGAAGAGGTTACTTGCCTCTGAGTAATCTTTTAAGAGAAAATTCGACTTTCATCTGTTTCCAAATGAAGCTTGCAGAGAAACTTTTGGTATTGCCCAGGTGCATTAAATGGGCAACATGCAGCATCTGTCAGAAGCAGTGTTGCATAGTTGCTTTGAATATCAGAATAAGCAGAGGCATGCAGCAGTGGACGACGTCAGGGGACAGAGGTACTGCTGCCACTTCCTTCTGGTTTAAGCCATCAATCACCTCAGCCTTTTGCATGTGGCTGGATTTTCTTGGCAACAAGATAAACCATCACTGAGGGTTTTGTGTTGGGGCAAATCCAAATTTTAGCAAAATCTAATTATTTTAAAATCATGAAATAGATGCATAACGTGCATAGCAGTAGGTGTTCCTTTAGTTCCGCTGGCCTCACGCATCCATTGGCAAGGCCTTAATGCACAGAAGCACCATGATGTTTATTTTCCATCACACATATTGAGCCCTTCCTCTTAATTTGAAAGAATGGATGGGGTATATTTTCAATTATTTAACTCATCCCCCAAACTATCCTACACATCATAATATGTGCATAATAATAGTTTTGCCTTAACCGATCCATATTAGTTTGGTGTGAAACATCACCTTAATAACACTGTAAACCTTAACTATTTTTTTCCACAAAGACAATTCTTTGCTTAGAGAAGCACAAAGAAAAGAAAACAAAGGGAAAGTAAATGGGGTCTGGTTCTAATTTAGCTAAGAGTGGGAAAGAGATGTGACAATAATCTTAAAGGGTGTAAATTTAAGAAAATGTGCTGAAGCTGGGAGTCTTGATCTCGGCCTAAACAAATATTTATGACTCTCAACTTGAGTCATGTGTTTTCTTAAAATAACAAGTTCACATATATCTCATGAGCATAGATACAAGTTATGGAATTAAAACAAGATTGGTGGCATTATTGAGAATTGAGATTCTTTTTTGAGAGTCAACCTTGCAATCCATTTGCCAAACACTTGAGGGGAACTTTGATGAACTAAAACCAAATATTATCTAGAACAACGATGTGTATAATCAAGAAGAGTACTCTGAAAGCCCATATCAAGGTCACTTATGTTGTTAGCACTCCAACAAGTAAAACTGCACAGTTAGAAGGTTGGGGACAAAAGTGAAAGCTAATGTTTACATATTATTCCAATGATCATATATATTCCCAGAAAGGTACTGCTAAATGTTCTATGTTCTCATTCATCAAATCCTCATGGCTCTATGAGGTGCTTCTCTAGTGATGTCCACTTTACAAAATCCAAAAGTACAGTGTTCACAGAAAGGCTTGCTCTCATGCTCATGTTTCGGAAATTCCCTTTATGTAAATAGGTAAATATAATACAAACATATGATGTATGTAAATATGCAGTATAATATGTGTAAATATACAATATACAAACACATAAATATATGTAAGAGAAATTTCCTGATATGTAATCCTATAACCTAGGGATTTTCAGCAGGCACAAATATTTTTTTTCAAGAAGCTAACTGTTGAGTGCAATAAGATCTCTTAACCACATGATAAATCAGAATATACACCTTATTAATAACAACTCACATACTTTGTCCTTTTATCAATTCTTATTAAACGCCATTTTAATGATCACCTGTGGGTACTGTAAGATGCTGAACTACTTCTAAATCAAGTGACAAAACTGAAATATGGTCATAGAATTTTAGAAGGGTTATGTTTACTGGATTCTATTTTTTATTTTTTTAAAAGATTATTTGACAGAGAGAGAGAGAGTACAAGCAGGGGGGAGCAGCAGGCAGAGGGAGAGGGAGAACCAGGCTCCCTGCTAAGCAGAGAGCCCGACTTGGGGCTCAATCTCAGACCCTGAGATCATGACCTGAGCTGAAGGCAGATGTTTCACTAAGTGACCACCTAGGTGCCCCTGTTTACTGGATTCTAATGATCTCATTTGGTCAATCCACATGTTTTAATTAGATATCCTTTTAGTCACTCATTTAGCACATGTATATTGGGATTGCCTGGGGTATTAGCCCTCTGAGAGGCCCTGCACCACCATCCTTGGTTAGCACTTTTGCTACCGTGCTGGACAATGGAAACTTTATCTTGAGAGGCAGTGTGCTGTTAATAAGAATTCTAACCTGTGACCAGCTCCCGGATCTCCAGGTCGGTGGTCTTGCGGAGTAACCTCACCAGCGCTGGGATGCCACCGCAGTTTTTCAGGGCAATTTTGTTATCATCGTTGGCCTTCCCATACACCAAGTTTCTCAAGGCTCCACAGGCACTACGGTGGACTTCTGTCATCCGATGATCCAGCAGGTCCACCAGGAGCTGGATGCCTCCTTGTCTCCTTATCTGTAAGAGCACAGGGAACATCTTTTGCTTTAGAGAGTAAGCTTTCACTATTTAGACCAAACAGGTTTTTCATATGAAGCAGTTGCTACAATTAATTTCACTGAGCTGAATTAAAGCACACAAAGGAAAAAGAGAACAAACAGGTGTTCTTAGATTCTATTGCCTTTTCTTGCTTTAATATTCTACTGATAAAATTCCAAACATAACCTCTTTTCAAGTTATAGATTTTCGAAAGGTGATTTTAACTTCGTAATGGATGTCATGGACATTTCTCTCTAAAAATATGGCACATACTCACAGCATGAAGCAGATGGAGGAGCAAAAGAAGTTTCTCGCTCTTGAGACTTATTAAATTTAACCACTGTCTTAAAGGGCTGTCGGATTGATATACAAAATATTAAAGTTATGCTTAATCAGAACATTCTCCCAACGTTTTAAAGAAACCAGAATGAAAAGCCTGAAGAATTAGGATTTTCATCTAAGAAGCCCTAAAAGATAAGAAGTCACAAAAAGAGCTAGTGAAAACACTAAGACCAATGCATGTTATGCTTAACTCAGGTATTTGATTAATGACAAAATCATGTTAATTTTGATGTTCCTTCTACCTAAGATAGTTTTGATTTTTTTAAATAAATAAATGGAAAAAAAACCTTGCAAGATGTCTCTAGATGGGCCTTCTCCTTGCTGTCCTTATTTTTTAGACCAATTTTTAAATTAAAATGGAAAACAAATAGGCTGCTTAACATGCAGACCATTTCATGGAGTTCTCATCAGCAAAGCTGTATGTGAACACTTCTACATTGATATGGGAAAAATAACAGGACTCATTCAGTAATACTGTCTTCTTTCTTTTAACTTCAAAGTCCCTCGGGGATTGGGAAATTATGGTCTGTTTTGAATGGTTATAATTTGGCATTTTCCCTGCTTAGTTTTCTTTTCTTTTCTTTTCTTTTTTTGAAGATTTTATTTATTTATTCATAAGACACAGGGAGAGAAGCAGAGACACAGGCAGAGGGAGAAGCAAGCTCCCCATGGGGAGCCCGATGGACTCGATCCCAGGACCCTGGGATCACAACCTGAGCCAAAGCAAACACTCACCACTGAGCCACCCAGGTACCCTTCTGCTTAATTTTCTTATCACAAAAAACTCATCTCACAGATGTGCTAGACACATAGCTCAATTCTCACCATTTCAAGGTCTGAAAATTCGACTTTCTCTGTGAAGCTCCTCCAACCACACTACTGAACCATATCCCCTCCCTGAATCCAGTATTCTTCTTTTACCTGAATCCATTACAGAATTCTTCATATCCCTCATCATGTCCTAGCTTTTTATTGTGTTTATTGTCATTGACTGTCTGCTGGAATGTGTGTTATTGGAGGGCAGGTCTGTTTTTGTTCACTGATAGATCTCTATCCCTTCCCCAAGGCCAGTGCCAGTCACATAGCAGATCCTGAACAAAAATTTGTTGAGTGAACGAGGGGGAAGACTGTACTACCTGTGACAGTAGTGTTTCTCAGATTCATTAGAACTTGGCTCTTGAAAACTGAGTAATCTTTTAAGAGAATATATTTAAGGAGAAAAACCCCTTTCTGGGCTCAGCTAGCAATGTCTCCAGGTGGCTACTGAAGCTCTTCCTACGCCGGCTTACAGCTTACAGAGGCCCTGCATCATTCACGTGAGATGGGCCATCTGAGAATTCAGAACATGCCTGTAGGAATTACTTTCATCCACCATCAAAATGAAAACAGAAAAAGCTGAAATTTGCATAGAACTCCTGGCCTCAAAATCCCTAATTTGGAGAACATGAATGAGAACAGGATCCTAAGAGAACGGGACCCATGAGAACAGGATGGAAAGGGAAGGACAGACACCTGGGACAGGGCTGCTGAGGAGGGCACTGGCTTCTCTGAGGTGCCTGCACAGGCTACAGTGGTGAGTGCACCCAGGGAGAGTGGCCATGGCTGTTGTTGAGTCCACTAAAAAAGTGAGAAAGAAGTAGAAAGCAACTTTTCCCCAACATGCAGTTTTATCAGTGCTTCTTGCTTGGCACCCAACTCAAGAGAGATGAAGTTTGCATTCACTATATATGTATCCCATACACATATCTGGGTTATAACCACATCTGCATTATAAGAATGCTTCAGAAATGATTTTCCATTTGTACAGAAATTTAAACTATGAATTTTGTTTTCTCCAAGTGTATGTATTTGCATGTGTATGCTTTACTTTAAAAATATCTGGGTTTAATGTTCTTAATAATGATGAAACCATTAAAAAAAAGAGGCAATAAGGACACCTGGATGGCTCAGTGGTTGAGTGTCTGCCTTCTGCTCAGGTCATGATCCCGGGGTCCTGGATTCGAGTCCCGCATCAGGCTCCCCACAGAGAGCCTGCTTTTCCTTCTGCCAATGTCTCTGCCTCTCTCTGTGCCTCTCATGAATAAATGAATAAAATCTTTAAAAAAACAAAAATAAAACAGAGGCAATAAAGCCGTTTGTACAGTTAACTAATTGGTTATATATTAAAAGCAGATGTGTAGCAAATCTATCATCTTACCTGTATCTATATATTTAGCCATATTGTATATTATAATTAGTATTCCTAATTTATAACTTATTTCCCATTCATACAACTTAATGGATTAAGCTATTAAAATATTATTTCAAAGCATTAAAAGAAAAAAATGAATTCAAAACAAATACAGAATCAATTCTTAATGCTACAATATGAGCACAATGTTTTCAGTGACCCCTAATTAATGCCATATATCTAAATTTATAATGAAATCTTAAGATTCATTTTAATCCATTTAGAGAAACACAATTAAGATGACAAGCTTTTTCATTTGCTCTTATTTTGGGGGGCATCACTGGGTCATATATATATAAAACACTTTTGTTTTCTTGGGTTGAATTTGTAAGAATCTGGGAATCCTAAAGCCAAACAGTCAGAATTGAGTTCACAGACATGAAATGTGATAGTCAGGCCCTTGGCTCTGCCTCCTGCTTCTGCCTACACCACCTAAAAGGATGAGGAGGGAAGGCGAGAAGTGGACTTCGGTTCTCTTGCAGGGTCTCTACCCATGGCAGGACTTCTGGGTGCTGTGGATTGCTGTGGATGGATCGGGGTGCTGCTGTCCTCTGCACTTTACCCCTGCTTTGCTTTGCTCCTGGATCCTGCTCCCAGTAACTTCTCCTTCCACCCAACTCTTATTGTATCTTCTTATAGCCAACCCTAAACTCTGAGAAGACTCCAAATGAACTCCTGCTAAACATTAATAAAGTACAACTTCTCTTTGAGAAATGATCAGGGGAAACTCTTTTCTTTGAAATTACACCTTTACTTCCGCTCCCACTAACTGGCCAGCAATCTCTTTTCCATTTCTGCTCTCCATGGGTCACTGCACACCCAGCAGGAGGCCCTTGTTCTAGTCCACATGCTATCATTCCAGGCCAGTTCACCCTCTTCCCTTTCTCCCTTCATCATTTTCACACAGAATTCTTCAAAAGTGTATGTTTGATATTTATGACAACAGGACTAATAAGATGTAATATAATATATCTAATATATGTAAGATAGAACAAAATGAAATGCACAAGAACAACATCTGCTGTATGGTAGTAAGTTAGTAAATATTTATCAGACAAATGGAAGAATAGTGTGGTTGGTTGTCATGTTCATTTCCTTTTCCCCATTATTTTTACCACTTTAAAATAGGCCTTATTTTTATTTTTAAAAAAGATTTTATTTGAGAGAGAGCAAGAGAGGGAGAGAGATTGTGAGAGCAAGCACGAGTGAGGAAGAGACGGAGAGGGAGAAGCAGACGCCCTGCTGAGCAGGGAGCCCGATGCAGGCCTCGATCCCAAGACCCTGAGATCATGACCCAAGCTGAGGACAGATGCTTAACTGACTGGAGCTATCCAGGTGCCGCCCAAAATAGACCTTATTTTTAGAAGACTTTTCCATTCACAGCAAAAATGCACAAAAAGTGCAGTGAATTCCCAGGTTCCATCTGCGCCCACCACACATACACAGCCTCTCCATTATCGAATGTACTGAGCAGTACATTGGTTACAAATGATGAACCTCCGCTGATACATCATAATGACCCCAAGGCCACAGTTTACGTTATGGGTCATTCTCCATGTTGTGCATTCTCTGGGTCTTGAAAATCGTATAATGACACGTTATCCACCATTATAGTATCATACAGGATAATTCCACTGCCCGAAAGTGCTCTGTGATCTACCTATTCATGCATTTAAGATTTCCTCATGTCTTTGATGGTGTGATAGCTCATTTCTTTTTAGTGTTGAATAATATTTCATTGTGTGGACATAGTACACTTTAGATATCCATTCACCTACTAAAGGACAGCATGTCGCTTCTAAGTTTTCAGATCCTTTTGGTAAAAACCAAGGAGCACAATTGCTGGATTGTATAGTACAAGAATGTTTTTGTAAGAAACTGTCAAACAGTCTTCCAAGGTGGTTGTACCATTTTGCATTCTTACCAGAAATGAATGAGAATTCTTACTGCTCCACATCCTTGTCAGAATTGGGTGTTGTCAGTTTTTTGGATTTTGGCCATTCTCATAGTTTATAGTGGTATTTCAATGTGTTTCTCTCTCTTTTAAAACTGACTTGTGATTCATTTACTTATATTAATATCAATGACTGAATAAAAACCATCAATGTTGAAATAAATATACGGAAAACAAAAACTTGCATTAGATCTGGAATGAACAAGTTTCCTATCTGCTACCTTCCTGAACTTGATAGACTCAAGGAATGACCAGAAAGACCTTTTCAGACATAACTTGAGTAGACAGCCTTAAATTCGATTACTAAATGATACTTTGATAGATAGTCCACTTTGGTCAGTCGTTCCTATGTCAATAGCTCACGTTTATTTGTATGCTTTGCTGTAAACTTCAGGTATCTAGACTGAGAGAGTAGTTTACAGGATGTAAGGAAGATGGAGGCTGATGAACCCCACAGCAGAAGAAATAAAAAGATCAACCAATCAAACAAAACAAAACTATGTCCTTCTGCCGGCCCTTTCAGGTTGTTTAGAGAGCGGGCATTGTCCAATCTGACACAGTCTCTCAGGGACGAAGTCTGGGATCCATGTGCATGGAGTCAGTGCAGCTCACCCAGTTTGTATCAGGGGAAAGTGAAAATTGTCCACGCCTTTGCCACACAGTAACCCACTGTTTGCAAATGTTTTTACAATTTAAACTCTGGAACTGAAAGTATCTAAAAGTCATTCAAGAGTAAGATGCAGGGGATCCCTGGGTAGCTCAGCGGTTCAGGGCCTGCCTTTGACTCAGTCCCGATGTGGGACTCGATTCTGGAGTCCTGGGATCGAGTCCCACATCGGGCTCCCTGCATGGAGCCTGCTTCTCTCTCTCTGCCTGTGTCTCTGCCTTTCTCTCTCTGTGTGTGTCTATCATGAATAAATAAATAAAATCTTTAAAAAAAAAAGAGTAAGATGCAATGCTTTACTTCCTTGAATTCTCATTACAAGGCAGTAAATATATATAAGCATTTTAAATCAGGAAATGAACGGATGGGGAATTAAATTAAATATAAGAAAAATGCAGGTAATGCAAGATATCATCCATTGCAAAAAATGAGGCCTTGCCACATAGTGAACTTGTTACTCTTAACAGTATCTGCATTTGTTTAGAATAAAATATATTTACCAATGAATTAGCTATTATCATTAAATTGATATCAACATCAATGAATAATTTAGAACATATCCAATTATAGCAGTGTTTGCGAGCTCATGGCGCTCTTCATAAAATGATTGATGATGATGGATGGATGGTGGGTTACAGAGTACTTTATTAGGGAATAGAATTCCTCTTGGGGATGCCTATTTTCATTTAGAGAAACACTAGGAAAAGTTGCTTTGAGGATAGTGAGACCCTGAGGGCATTGGCTACAGGTGTTCTTGGTAAGAAGAGACTGCTCATCTACTCAGCCTCTGAACCTGGGAGGAATTTGGAACTGGGGCGAGGGCGAAGGAAGAGGCTAGAGTAGCCTTTTTTTAAACTTACTGGTGATGAAATAAGATCCTCAAACAGCTAAGGACCTGGGTTTCCATACTTCTCAAGGATCTACTTGGTTTTAACCAAAGTGGATATATCCTTGGGCTTCGGGTTTAGTGCTAATAGAAACTAAGCTGGATTTCAAACTCCAAGTAAACTTAAATAATGGACCACAGGATTCATAATACACAGTACCTCCTCTCACTTTAGATATGTATAAGCAATCAACTTGCAATGTCTGCGAAATGGTTTACAGAAAGCTAAGAAGAGGTACATCAGGGGCGCCTGGGTGGCTCAGTGGTTGAGCTCTGCCTTTGGCCCAGGGCGTGATCCCGGGGTCCTGGGATCGAGTCATGCATCGGTCTCCCCACAGGGAGCCTACTTCTCCCTCTGCCTGTGTCTCTCTGCCTCTCTCTTTGTGCCTCTCATGAATAAACAAATAAAATCTTTATTTTTTAAAATTTTATTTATTTATTCAGAGAGAGAGAGAGAGGCAGAGACACAGGCAGAGGGAGAAGCAGACTCCATGCAGGGAGCCCGATGTGGGACTTGATCAGCCTGATGTGGGACTTGATCCCGGGTCTCCAGGATCACACCCCAGGCCGCAGGCGGCGCTAAACCGCTGCGCCACCGGAGCTGCCTTCCTTTTTTTTTTTTTTTTTAAAGAGGCACTTTGGACTTAGTGATTTTAATAAATTTTTAATTAACAGTTGTTGTTTAGTGGTGTTGGTTTAAACAGTAAAAAATAGCTATTGTTTTATATTTCCTATTAGTGCTTAAAAATTAAAGAATTTTCTCTGCTTAAAAAGCTACCAGAAGATACATAGTTTGTGAATCTGAAGCCAGACGCTGAACCAGAGGTAACTGAAACTCACTTTTCAATTGTAGTGTAGAAACTGCAAAGTTATCAGTTTGTAAAATACATATTTTACCTCATTGAATTCCACCCCTTGCCTGTAAAGCTAGTTAGCCAGTCAGTGTTTCCATAGAGTTTGAACTGATGCGTATACACGTAGCTGCCTTTGAGCAACACAGAAATACAACTGATGAAGGCCAAGGGCTTTTTTAGTCTTAAGGTAGAAGTTATTTTTGATAATTTTGAGAGAAAATATATCTCTGTGATTGTGCAAAATGATCTACTTTCTCCATTCAATAGGTGAACCAAGATGGATTATGTTTCTTTTAAATTATGTGTTAGAGAGCAAGCATATTGCAGTGTTTGGAGCGGGTGCTGGCTTGGAGGCTGGAGCAACAAGGTTCAAATCATTCTCCTGGTAAACCTGCGTCCCCTGAGGCAAGTTACGTAAATGTCTGTAAAACATGAACAAAATGTGAGCCTCTCTAATGGGGTTGTTTTCAGGAGTAAATGAAACTTCAAATGTGAATTACTTAACAAAGAGCTCAACAAATATTATCTGTCAAGGAACTACCCATTGTATTAATTTGTTAAAGGATATTCTCAATTAACTTATTACCGGTCAATATATGAATTAACTTAATAATATAATGACATATAACAGATGATTGAGTCAGTGAAAGGTATACAATTCAGAGTTATAGCTTCATAAATTTTATTTAGTGTGTCGACTGTTTATTATCTAATAGATCATTAATCTCATCTAGTGTATAACTAATGAGTTTAAATAAGGAATATATTTATTCTAGAGTGAACTGTAGTCATTCTGTAATCATTTAAAAAATATGAGAGTGTGATGCATCAATATTGTACCTATAACATACTTTGCTAGATATATTTCCAAGGCAAATACAGTAGTTAATTAATCTGTATTTTTAAAAAGAACAGAAGTGCAGTGGTTTTTCTTGTTGTGGTAAGTTAATTGACAAAAGGAAGCATTTAAAAATAATTTTGAGGTGATACTAGTTATTAGGAAAAAAAGAAAATATTTTTTCAAATACAGAGAGAATTAAGCAAAAAAGAGAGAAAGACCATGTTTTGATTTAAAAAATGAGCTTCTAATGAACATATTTAAAAATGCAACTTGTAGCAATGATGCAACCAGTCACAAAAGATCTAATGGGTAACAAATTAAATGACTGAGAAGGTTCTAGACTTATGTAGACTTCCCAAGTGCTACTCATTTACCATGATGTAGGGTGTGCAAGGGTTTTGGCCTCATCTCTATCTGTGCCTAGCAGAAAGCTATTTTGTTTTTGAACATCTGGAAAAGATGAAATAGTCTATGAATATGTTATTACTGTTGTTTGATTCTCCTTATTCTTCCCAGTGTAATCTCCATATTCCTAGAATCTTCATCACCCTGTTCAGATATCCAAACCTTGTTGCTGGCACTGAGGACCATCACCAAGGCAACTGCCTATCCCTACAACAAAATGAACATCTTGAAGGATAATTCTGGACATTTTTTTCTTTTTTTACTATCCTCAACTTTGGAGAAGTGGCTGATACTGTATTAGTTATTGATTGGTAATAGGTTCCTGTCCATAAATCTGCTTAAAGAAAACCATTTCTCACGAAAATCTCTGAAACAATCTATTTTATGGTAATTCAACATTTCCACTTCTCATTTTCCTTCTTTAAAGGAAAGAAGGGGAAAGACCTTTATTTTAGTCTGAATGTGAATCATGATCGCACACAGTGATGAATTTTACAGGACACTTAAAAAAAAAAAACCTGAAAATCACCAAACATTACATTTCCCAGAGTCCTTGGCCTTTTCCATCTCTCCTTTTGCTACGTGATCACGAACAGTGAACTTTTCTAAACATCTTCCTGTCTCAGAATGAAATACAGTCAGTCTACACGGATGAACATCAGGATCTTGTATTGAAAATCTTGCTGCCCACCCATGAAGCCAGCACGGAGGCCAAAGAGTCTCCGAACTGTGATCTGCAGGCCAAGGCTGACACTCTGCATCAATTCAACTCAGTTCTCATAACTGCTGAGTACCAAAGGCAAGCTCCCACATTCCTTTTCAAGAGCACCCAGGAAAGGCCCCCACTTTTCTTTTTTTTTTTTTAACAAGAAAGAATTTCAAGCGAGTCCACAAGTTACTTTTCTGAAGACCCCACTCAGACACACTCACCATGTTCCAATTAAGTCTCAGGTTTTTACTATCTGGCATAATGTTTGGGCTGTCCTTGTAGTTACAGAATACAACTTCACAGAGCAGTGGCAATCACAGAGAATGCCTGCAATAAGTCTCCTTTAGTATGTGCCAAATGGAACTCAATCAACATATTTGTGAATGACAAAGCTAAATCTATATGTTGTTCAGCATCTCAAAGAGAATTTTAGATAAACACACACAAATTCTGAAAATGCAAACCTTATGAGGCAGGTATATGACTTTGCTGCTTGGAAATCATTAAAATATCTAAGAATCTGAATATAAGAAACTCATGTATATTACCCCCAAAACTTTCATTGCTGTACTGATGAGACAGCCTCTCATTTGATAATGTTTATGGAATGCTTAGTCTGTCAGGAGCTGGGCCCAGAGGTTGATGAGATAAACAAAGCCCCTTCTTCAAAGGAGCCCACGTACCTGGAGAGGAATTGGAAGTTAAGTAAAGAAACCAGCCAATGGGGCCATTTCATTAGTGAAGAATGGAGGCAACTTTATCTGGAGAAGGACCTAGCAAATTTCCATTTATAATTTGGATCCTTAAAGATGATCCACTGGGATGTATAAAGTTTAAGCTCCTCAAAAACTGGGATCCTCCCAAGTGATAAGAACCATAACGAAGAAACAGCAGGAGAGATGAACAGAGTGTGCAGAATGGTGTGAAGGCGGGGTCAGGGTACCATTCGAGCAGACATTCAGGGGACATTCGAGCAGAGACTGAAGACCATGAAGGAGTGACAGCAGGTCCCAAGAAGTGTAAGCAGCCAGGGTGGCTAAAGTACAGTGAAAGAGAGAGAGGAGATGAGAGTGATTGCGGGGCAGAGCAGGGCTGGGGCCAGGGGCTCTTAGCCACTGTTAGGGCATTGGTTGACCCTGGAGAAGACGAGACTAAGAGGAGTGACTGAACACACTTGTTAAAGACACTGTATGTGCCATGTGGAGAGCAGACTGTTGGCAGCCCAAAGGCTACTGCGTAACAGGGACACCATGCAGGGTGTAGATGGTCCAGGTGCAAGCAACATGGTAGCTTTGGATGGGAGTGACGGGAGTCTGAGTGCTAAGAAATGGTCAAATTCTAGCTCTATTTTGCAGGTAGAAAGGAAAATATAACAGAAAGCATCATGATTGACTAAGATTGTTGGCCTTTAATTTTAATAAACAAGTGTGTTGATAATCATCACATAGTAGTTTTTGTTTGATTGACAGATAGCAAAGCGTTTATGAAAGACACAACCCCTAATTTAAATTTCTATTTCACCAGCATTATAAAAGCAAACGTTTAAGAAATTGCTATTCTTTTGTTATTGCAAAATGGAAAATAACACCTTTCTAAAATATAAAATTATGCTAAATATAGACATAGGAATAAGAGAAAAATTATTTTGTATCTTAGATAGCCTATAGTTATAACAAATAATGAATATTCAAGCAAACATAATATATTCCTCCAAAAGGAGTAATAGATAAGTAGAGAAAACTTTCCTATGCATTTATTTTTAAGTTAAATATGTACATTTTTGTAACTTTAAACTGTATCATGTAAGACTTTCACTATACATATAAAATGATACAGAATATAGAATTTGCTCAAGTGTTTCCTTGTCATGCAAATGTCTTTTCTATTTTAGGTTATGAAGTCATCTATATGTTCTGAAGATATTTCTGCTCATGGACTCTTCTGAGGTAGTGACAGCCAATATTTACTGTATTAAAAAGTGATTGAGGAAAGAATTTCACTTTCGTTCAGCTCAGCTGATATTTAGGAAGAAGCACTGTTGTGCGTTCCTTGAGGATCTCATAGGCTAATAAGGGAGAAACTCACAGGAACAAATAAGGTGCCACGAAGCCCACAGAAAGGTCATGAAACCAGTGTCCATGGGAAGTGGAGTGAGTTAATTGGTTGTGGAACAGATATGAGCCGAACTGATTTTAAGAGGTTTGAAAACTGGTGAACCATACAATTAGAACATGATTAAACTCTAAAATGTTTGAGATGCAAGAGGTTCATGCTTTATAAAGTAGGGTACACGAATGGCAGCGTTGGGGGAGAAGACTAGGCAACAGTGTACTAGATGGTGGGACATCGTCTTTGCCCTCATATTTACCCAAAGACTAGTGGCATGTGGGTGGAGGCATTTTTATTTTTACAATCAGAGTTAGATACTTTATGGAATAGAATATAAGGTTTATGGGATTCTATTTATTATTTTTATTTATTTATTTATTTATTTATTTATTTATTTATTTATTTATTTATTTATTGTGCACGTGTGTGCATGAGTGGAGGGCAGGGGGCAGAGGAAGAGGGAGAGAGGAAATCTCAAGTAGACTCCCCACTGAGTACAGAGCCCCCCAAGGCGCCCGGTCTCACGACTCTGTGATCATGACCTGAACAAAAATCAAGACTCAGTAGCTTACCTGTTGGAGCCACCCAAGATTATAGGATTTTAAAGAAAAAAAGCACAGAATTTAAGAGAATGTTTGCAAAAAGCTTCTTTGGCCAACAGTCCATAATTCCTGCAGCCCACATCGGTGAGGGCTCTGCAGGCATGGGAGGCACACAGGCACTGTGTCTGTCTTGCACAGTGCATCTCTCAGAGGCGGGAGACAGGGAGTGCTGTGGCATGCCAGGAAGAGATCATACAGGGGCTATCACTGAACACATAACAAGAAAACATCTAGGGTGACAGGACATGAGGATCCAGTCATAGTTTCTGAGCAAAAGAATTACATGGGAAGTTGTGGCAATGAGGCAAGAGAATTGAGAGACAGTAAAAAAAGAAGACATTTGGGTAGTATAGTAGTGCATCCTATATATGAAACATTCTCAACCATTTTTCTGGCATTGGGGAATTTATAAATAGTTTAGCATGCATATGAGGCTTTCCAGAACTCTCGATCATTTGTTTCAATTTACTTTGCTTTTCTTATTCCGATTGCTCTGTGCTCTGAGCCCCAGCAAGGTGACTGGTGAAGTCCATCTCGTGATTCTCCAGTTAGCTCACCACACAGAATCAATGGGTGGAGGCTGCAGGGGATCCCAGAAGCTGAGAAAAAGGGAAAACTCTAAGTTTCACTACTCAGAGCTCCCTGCAGCTCCCCCCCACACGGCTGTCAGATGCAACCACTGTGACCAGCTCTTTTGAGAATCCCCAAGCTGTAACATGTCAACCTTATTTTCTCACATGTTTCTACTGAACACAAAGAAAGCTGTTACCAAGGAAATCCGTCCGCAACATGGCATCTTGAAATATGAGTTATTCAATGATACTGTTCAGCTGATTAAATGTTATTCACTCTTCATTTTGTCCATCAGCCCAAGCAGAACATTTATATGACACTTGGATCTTGGTATAATAAAAAAAGACACTTATTTTTAGTGCATTTATGACCTTTGAATTTTAAAAAATTATGTTCTACGAAATCCCATCAAGTGCAGCTGCAGTGCATCCTAAACATTTGTGTCATCTTTAATGGAGAAGGAACCTTAGATATTCTAGGTATCAGGTGGACACTTACCTCAGAAACTCTCCTCTGGTGATTTTAGTAAGTGAGTAGTACTAACTGTACGTCTATAATTGTATATGTACATATACTATAATGTTATACATATGTAACCATATATAATAAAAGCATGCATAGATAAATATATGAATGATAAAACAATGTGTATGTATAAGTAAGTATACTGTAGATGTATATATTCAAAAGAGAAAGTAATTCAGAATGTCTCCTCTTCCTTATCCCACAAAAATGTGATTCATTCAATTCTTTCAACTATTTTATTCCAACTTAGACTGTGTAGTAATAATAAACTTATTTTTTTTATAACTCACCAAGACTTGTGGGTTAAGGACCTACACCTTCCAATAAAGAGCCACAAATATTGAGAAGATTGTTATTTCTTTACATTAAAAATTTCGGTTCAAAGATCTTCAGTCCTGGAGTAAACCAGACTAGATGACTGGAATCCCAACTACAAATAATAAAATACTCTGATTTTACACTATTTTCAGACTGTCACTCTCAGCAGAATTTCTCACCTAAATTCTTTTAAAAGAAATCTCCAAATGGAGCACCTGGGTGGGCTAGTCGGTTAAGCATTTGCCTCCTGGTTTTGGCTCAGATCATGATCTCGGGGTCCTGGGATCGAGACCTGCATTAGGCTCTGCCCTCAGCAGGGAATCTGCTTGAGGATTTCCCTCCCTCTCCCTCTGCCCCTCTGCATCCTCTCTAAAATAAATAAATAGATCTTAAAAAAATCTTCAACATATGAAATCCCAGATTTAAAAAATTCAAGTTTCCATATTTTGTCTTACAATTTTCTAATTATGCATTAAAAATACTGAATACATACATGCTTTCGTTTGCATTTTTAATTACTTAATAATTTTCAAGTGAACTATGTGTATTTTTGCATACATTTTTTTACCATACTGAAAGGAAGATGATGATTGTATTTTCATTTTTAATAGGCTAGTAGAGGCAGGGGACTTGGGGAAAAATTTGTTTTGTCTTAAAATTCTGCACATACAGTAGGCAGAATTATTTATTTATTTATTTATTTAATTTATTTATTTTTAAACCTACATTTTATTTATTTTTTTTTTAATTTTTATTTATTTATGATAGTCACAGAGAGAGAGAGAGAGGCAGAGACATAGGCAGAGGGAGAAGCAGGCTCCATGCACCGGGAGCCTGATGTGGGATTCGATCCTGGGTCTCCAGGATCGCGCCCTGGGCCAAAGGCAGGCGCCAAACCGCTGCGCCACCCAGGGATCCCTAAACCTACATTTTAAAGCGCCATTTCCCTCCTGCTCAAAATCTCCTAATGGTCTCGTCACATTCAGAAGATCATTAACGTTGCCCTTTGGTCCTTTGTGACCAGTCCCTGTCTTCTCTCTGCTTCCATTGCTCATCATTGTCTCTTATCCACTTTTGATTTCTGTTCCTCTGGGCTTCTGGAAGTTCCCAAGTGGCCAGATGTGTTCTCCTGAACTCCATACAGTGGCTTTCTTTCCACTCTCCGATGTCCACTCAACCTGATTAACCATCAAAAGTAGCCTGAATGCCTGTGCTCCATCCCCTCTGCTGTTGGTCTACGCATCCTTCTCAGCATTCCTCCTTTGCTCCCATTTACGACCTGATATATTTCACATACTTACCTGCTAATTTCTGCCCCCACTCCTACCTAGAGGGATATAAGCACTGTGAGAGCAGGGATCTTGCCCAATTTGCTCAATGCTGAATGTCTAAGGCCAAAAGGAGTACCTGGCACACAGCAGGCATGCCATATTATTTTTTGACAGAATGTGGTTTTGCCCATAAACTTAACATTTTGAAATAGAGCCAACTTTGAAAGTCCATCCTTCAGGACAATTGTCATGTGCCAGGCAAATTAATACTTAAGAACAAAGATTTCTGGTGCCAAAGAAGAGATCTGAGAGCTTAGAATATTATACAGCTATAAATAGGACACTAGTCCAGCAAACATTTTACACATTTAAAAATGTTTTTCTTATAACTTTATCTTTTTATTTCATGAAGTGAGAGTAATTTTTCCCACAAGTAAAAGCCAACATTATGAACAAAATGCTTCAGCAATACTTACACCTGCATCTTGTTTATAGGAGCCAATGCTGAATATATTAGCTAATTATAGATATGCAGATGGCTTGTTTTCCTTAATGCAAAAAAAAGATATAAAATCATGTGAAATAGTGTAGTACCCCATGGTTGAATACCCAATTTCCATCAGATGAACTTGGGCTCAATGGTAGACAGACAGATAAAAGTCAGAACAATAAGAAAGATTATTCGTAATTCAAAATCTTCACATTCTGCTGTCACTCTTCAGGGTTTAGGACACTAAAATGAAAAAAATCTAAATTGCAAAACAAATCATCTATTGATTCATTTCTTCTTGTGGAAAAATTAAATCTAGATCGTGGAGACTAGCAAAAAGGTGAGAAACATTAGCTTTGGAAGTTCTTAAAGATAATATAAAAAATGTGTGGTATCTATTAATACAGATATCCATGTTTGAAGGGGTGGGGAAATGGAAAATCTGAATGAGAAAATGAGGAAATTATGATTTCCTTTGAAAATTTTGAAAGGAGATTTTCATAAGAGTTGCACTTTCCCAACATATGATTAGCACACTTGCTTTCGAGACCAAGTGGTTGTCAAGATGAAATGGACTCATGTGATAAAGCCAAAGAAATAAAGTCTTCCCAACGTGGAAGTGGCATACTGGATGGTCGACCCTGTCTATATGAGTAACAAATGACTCACTAGCACTAGCACTTTTTCAAATGATCATTCAAAAAAAATATTACCTGGCTAACTAGGAAGATATGCTCTGGTGGATGTAGTTTTGACTTTTGATCTATTAATATGCACTCTTCTATAAATGAGGTTGGAAGAAGCAGCCTTCCAAAGGTGTTCCTTCTCCATTGTTTAGTGCTCTTGTCTATAAGTCCTGTTCCTGCTGGACTTGCTCTGATAAGGAATCCTAGATTGGAATTTCCTCCATAGAGGATGAAGTTCCCCAAGAGATAAATCAGGAAAATCTCAGTTCTGAGGAATCCTGTTCATGCATCTGGTGGACACTTCTGGTATAACCAAACTTAAGAGTGTTCTTAAGCAAATCCCTGCCCTTAATCAGAGTTTTTGGACAGACTATATCTTATGTCCATGTTTTCTGACATTCTCCAAGGTCTAACAGGGATTTTAGGTCTCAAATAACTCTCAGAGATGCAAGCAATCTCTATTAGCAAGCCAGTGGTGGCCTTTCAAAAAGTAAATATCTAATGGTGGAGACTCAGTAATGTTCAGCCTTAAGGCTATTTTTCTCTGCCTCTACTGGCTTCTGCCATGAACTTTAACCTCTTTGAGTATTTGTCAGAGTTTGGGTAAAGGAACTTGTGGATCTTAGGCATTCATAGTTATACTCAATACTCTGATCCAGTGAAGATCTAAAGCTTTTTACTCTTTGGGATCATCTTCAACTTGACTTGTTTTTATTTTTCTACCTTTTTTTCTTTTCTTTTCAATTCCTTTCTTTTTTTTTTTTTTAATGCGACTTAATGATATTCCAAATATAAGGTAAGACTTCTCCAGGACTCAAGGAGTTCTTACCAAGTATTACATTCCTTATTCATTTCAGGGGAATATCTGTGGAATATTTTTCATCATTTGGGAAAGATCCCTGATTCTTCAAATTTTCCATGTTAGGTTATCCTTTATAATTCTACAGAATTTACAAGCCAGTCTCACTTTGTCATGAGTCATGCCAGTTTCAATTCTGTCACCCTATTCTTTTATAGGCCCAGTAATCATTAATCATCAAAGTTGTGGATTAGAATATCTTTTATTTCAGTAAGTTTGAGTCCCTTCATAGGAATTCTGGTCAGGGGTAAGAGAATTAACATACCCTTGTGTCAGAACTGTTAAAATAGATTAAATGGTCTTTCAAGTAAAGGCAGATTGAGATTGGCTTTTTCTCAGAAATTGGGATTGGAAAAAAGATTCCAGATCAATGACAGCACTGACTCTAGTGCCTATTGAGCTTCTTATTAGCTTGAACTATATTGGATACTGTCAATGCCAGTGGGAAAGCCATTCTGTTTAGACCTTGATAATCTATAAAGCCAACCTAGAAAAGTTGACTGCTTTGGTCACATAAGTCTTTCATAGAAGGAGGTACTGGAGCCAGAGTACCAGTCTCTACTGCCTCCACTGTTAATGCAGAAATTGCCAGAACCTATCCAAGAAATATTTCTTGGTTTAGTTTTGAGAATGCTGACTCTTGACTGGTCGAGGGGCTCTCATTATTCTACACAATCACAACTGGCTTAATGGCATCATTTTTACTATAGCTGTTGCCCTCATTTGTTATGGGAGCATGAACTCACTGTAGTCTGCACATGTGGTATGCCTGGGCCAGTGATATGAAAAGTTATCTTTTGTTTTTGAACAATATCTTTCCATTCTCTTTTCAAACGATCTCCACTTCTTTAGTATAATGACCATGCAAAATTACATTGATTAAGCTCAGAAAATATGGCTTCCCAGCTTCTCCCCTATCAAACAAGGCTCAGCTCTTCTGCTGGGAATGTGATAAGAGTAACTTCTCCTCCCTGCAGTGGGGTCACCTGTTCACGAGGCCCCCTTCACCCCTCCTCACACTATGATTCCTTCCACTCACATCTGCTCTTTCTGCCACTACAAGAGTTGAATCCAAGTCTTTTTCCAAGATTATTGTGTCTCATTTCTTTCTTAGCCTCCATCAGGGTCTTTTTCAGAACAGTGAAGTTAAGTATAAATACCTGAAGTTTTCTAGGACGTTATAAGAGAGGGAAGAGCAGTTACTCTGATTTTTTTCTTCTAAGACATTTAAATTTATCTTATCAGTGGACAAGGACTTCTGGGGTAGGCTACATAATTTCCCTCACCCAAAGATGTGAAAATCCCTGAAACCTGTGAATATATTACATATAAAGCCCCCACAGAGGAGAAGGAATTCAGCTGCTATAATTAAATTAAGGAATTTTAGATGCAAGATTATTCTGGATTATCTGTGTGGGGGAATGTAATCCCAACAGTCCTTATAAGAGGGAGGCAGGAGGGTCAGAGTCAGAGAAAGGGCATGTGACGATGGAAGCAGATGTTGGAACGACCTTAAAAAGGTGGTGGAGGGAGCCACAGAGCTAAGGAATATAGGTGGCCTCTAGAAGCTGGAGGAGGAAGGAAACTGGTTGTCCATATGGTGCTCTATAGCACAGCTCTGCTCACTCTTGACTTCAGCCCAATGAAACTGATTTCAGATTTCTGATTTCCTAAAGTATAAGATCATAAAGTTCTGTTGTAGTAAGACAGTAAGTCTGTAGTAATTTTTACTGTGGCAAGAAGATAGTAATATAACCTATATTCAGTGTCCTATGACCAACTATTTTTCCATTTCTTTCTTTAATGACCATACAAAACACCTCCCTAATCCAATCTGGCCTAGACTGCCCTGCCTCATTTTTGTCTATTTTTTCCATAGTTTGTGATTCTTCATTTTCTCATGGCTGCTTAGGCCAGTTTAACCACAGGATCCACATGCTCCTTTTATGGTAAGTCAGGCTAGAGTGCCTTAACTTTCTCTTGGACATCTTCAACTAGTTACAAAATTAAGAAATATGAATATCCTTTTAGAGAGGTCTCCCCAAATCACCCTACCAGCCATTGTTTCATTTAAAAGATATTTGCTCCCATTTGATTTAAGACATGGTCACAGATCAATCAAGTTGGCGTCAGTTCTCGATATGGCCATTCTTTAGGAGTAATGATGGGGTTGGAGATAATATAAATAAATTCTACCCATGTGTGGTAGTCACATATACCACAGTCTTTACCCAAGCCAGAGACATGGCCTTAGATTAGATGCAAAGACATGCAGCTGCATATCTACCACCAGTAACTAATTCTTATTCCACTCAAACTCTGATATCACTAAAATTCATTGAAGACTACTGGTCTTTGACTCACTCTGTCTCAATATCCCTGGCAATAATTTTTATCTGAATTTCTGCCTATATTCTTTGGAAAAACTGCCCAGTTCTTTTGCCCTCAAACTTCTAGAGTCCCATTTCCATGGCCCTCTGGTCATGCCTAATAACAACAGGTAAGAGTAAAGCAACACAGATTACTGCTTAAAGAGAACATTCTACCAACAGGCAAGTTCACCCATAACATCTCTGACCCACCTGTCTGCAATATAGATATTGGCATGCCAAGTTTAGTTTTCATATTTTTTATATGTCAGATTTTATTTCCTTGTTAAACAAGCCTCAGATATCCCTGCTTGTTTGGCAAAAGGCCAATGGAAGCAACCCTTTCTCTTTGAATTATAATTTCTATACGGGATAATGTTGCTAACCACTCACAATTAAGGGGATAATGGACATACTCCACTGAAATAGTTCTTTTCCTTTATAGATACAAGGTTGTATGGTCTCACACTAAGAATCATCTGGCCACCAAGATGGCATTACAGAATCATCTCCTTCCCTTTCAGTTTCCATATATTCACCCAAAACCATGTTAACCAAGTCTGGAGTGTATCAAACCCACTTTGACACTTATCTGCTGATGGTGATAATATCCTCCTACGTATGGCCAATATCAATAGTGCTGTATTTTCCCCATAAGAAACTGAGAGGCTGGGGAGCTTAGCAACAATCACTACCTACTGAAGATGAGATATATTCTGCTTTGTATAACTAAGTTTCTCTGTAAATCAAAGTACATGACAAGAGATGTGAGCCTATATGGTACAACTGTTGTTTCTGAGACCTTTTTGGGCATGCCAAACAAGCTGAGGGGGCTAGGTTCCAGAAATGTGTTTGTAGGAGGAACTGAGAGAAGGGAGAACCAGGCAGCTGGATCCAGTAGCAAAGCCTTACTGGGTTAGGAAGAGGTACAATTCTAGGCAGAGCACGGTTTTTAACTCTTAGATCAGTCTCCCTTGGAGTCTTACCTGGATCATATAAAACATGGAGACTATAAGTAAAATAAGTGGTCTCTGCTTTATTTTTATTTGTTTGTTTGTTTATTTATTTATTTTGGTCCATATGAAAAAAACACAAACATTAAATCAGCAATGGTACAAAGACGTTCTCACCACTTTGGACACTTTTAGGCTTTGAAAGATCCATCACATGCACCATAAGGGTGATGATTGATGCAAGGGGATGATGGTACCCATTAGAAAGGGCAACAGTGCCTGGAAAGGGAGACAGTTTGGTGAAATTCAGTGATAGAGAGTACCAGGTGTGCTTGGCAGGCTGAGCCAGGAGGTAGTCACCGGAAAAGTGATGGCCTGCTTAGAGGCACCTTCATTGCCTCCAAGGGCACGAGGCACCTTCTCTGTGCAGCACTCAGCAAAAGAGGAAAGAAATAGTGCTTTGCCTGCCAGAACTGATAGGTGTGTTTCTGAACAGAGAGGCCTCCTAGGGGACCACTGGAAATAACTAGTTGTACATGTTGTGGGGTCAGGGGAGACTCTGGAATACCAGTATCAGCAGAAAGAAGAAATACCCAGTGAATGTGAATTCAGATTCACCCTCTATTAAGAGAACTTTGATGAAGTTTCAGAGTCTCTGTTGATAGAATTCTTTCTCCTGTGATCAATTTCAGTATCTCTTAGAACAGGGTGGGGGTTCCTCCAGCCTGCAAATGGGGGCCCAGTTCTCACCCCTCCTTCCCTGTGCTATCCTACTTCTCCCCGGGGAGTCCCAGGCAGTTCCATCTCCAAAGGAGAACTCAAGAAGGCAATCTGAGGGACGCTTTCTGCTCAAACGTACAAGCCACCATTTTACCATTTGCCAGTGCGACATTATTTGTGTCTTCAGGATGTAAATGAAAAACAGAAAAAAAAAAAAAAAAAAAAAAAGAAAAACAGGAGGGTGATATTTATGAGGTAAATATTTGATTCCTGAAATGATTCTTATCACTTGTGAAGGCAGTAAAAAAATATATGTAAAACATCAAAATTGAATGTATTTGCCTTACATAAAAGAATAGAGGACAGCTGGGAAGATAACCCACTTTTTCCCTAGTGGATCTTTAAAGAGAGAAGCTGGCTCAAAAGTTACAGGTGGTGGCGACAGAAAGGACAGCAGGGAAAGTGGAATTAAAGGAAGGGAGTGGCAGGCTGTCTCTGAGGTCTGGGGAGCGTCCCTGGGGAGAGAGGTTTGGGGAGTGTCCCTGGGATTTGTGGGTAGAGCGGTTAGGAACTCCTACTCCTCATATCATTTTATTTTCCCGTCTCCAGTTTCTGGCCTTCATCCTTATTAGGCCCCCTTTGTTCAGTCCACACAATGGAGTCTCTCCAAGATCACCTACCCCTTCCAAAAATGGCTCTGTCATTGTCCTCCTGCTCCCTCTTATCTGCCCTTGTCCTCTTTGGAACCCAGCCACAGACAGCACATCTCATCACTTGTGGTTTGCAGCAGTGATGGTCTCCACGCTAACCCCAGAACCCACAAGGGCTGTGTGGAGAACACTGGCTTCTACACAGTAAAATGCTAGAGGTGAGTCCCAGCCTTCTGACTGGGACATTTTTTGCTTTTCCCCATGAATCCAAAGAGACTGAATATTACAGTATTATTCATCCACTGCTATAGTCCAAAGACATTATGGGTTAATGAAGCTTTTGTGAGCTGTCCGGGGAGCCTGGTCTTCTTATATACCACGGTTGGCAGGGAAAATACAGTCTCGACAACTGTAGGACCACTTCTTTCAAGCAATTTTTGGAACTTGAAGCTGGCTTGTATAGACACAAAGGAGATGCAGAAATCTTTCCATACATAAGATTAAATACGAATAACAAAAGACTTAATGCCTACTTAATGTTTTACTTTTTATTCAAGAGGCAAATTAATTAAAAAGGATTGTAAATGCAGGAACAATTTGAATTTTGAAGGGCTCTTAATAAAGTAGATGTTTTTTCTCTCAAATATATTAGAGGTTTGGTTAAAAAGTGCACTGGAGCTACCAAAAAGGAATAGTTGGCATATAAATATCACCTACAGCTTTTCTTGAAACCTTTAAAAACCATTTGTAATGATAGAGTGCACCTAACAGGGAAGAGATGTGGCAAATATCTATGGGACAGTTTGGGTGTAAAGACACATTTCTTCCAAGAAGAATCTGATTTTGAATGACTGCAATGTGGGTGACTAGAAATTTGCCTACACTTAAGTCAACTGTGGCTCTAATTCAAGTGGGGGGGATTCAAGTTCTTGTCATCTGGCCCCAGCGGCATTAAACATTTCCAAGATGGTGCATGCAAGTGTGCAGAAAGTGGGCCATTAACACATTTGCAAGTGCCACCGGAGTGAGGAGATCCGAAACATTGGATTTGGAATGAAATGGAAAAATCCATTGGTGAAGCCTTGGTGAAGTTGGAAAAGTGGCCAGAGGCTCAAATACAGCAAGTGCACGAACAATTATCTGCAGTGGATTAATGCTACAGAGGTTGCAGGCAGACAGGAAAGCACACGAGTGGCCATGAATTCTGGAGAGGGAGAAGTGTGTGCTTGATGATCCCTGTGTGCCCAGACATGACATGGAGGGTTCTTGTGTTGTTCCTATCAGTATTCTGACAAAATGTTCTCCTAATCTGTGTGCCAGGAAACCCTGGAGACTAGAAGGGAAAAATCAGAAGGGCGACAGATCAATAAGAGGCCCCCTCCTTGGTTCAACAATTGAGAGATTTCTCACTCAGAAAACAAGACTAATGGTGGCAAACTGGCAGCCCTTAGGAGCCAAGTGTCAGCAGGAGGACAGAGTTTGGGGTTTTTCTGGACCTCTCCTAGGAGAGAAGAAAAGGAAGCTATGGTAGAGGTAAAGGTCAGCTGAGGTTGAGGTTGGATACAGCTGGACCCACCCCTGAAGGATTGGCTTTTCAGTTGCAGATCTTCGTCTCTAAAATAGGACACAGGAGATCCCATTCAGAAATGTGTCAAGAAAAAAGGCATGGTGAGCAGCCCCAGGGTAGATCCCGGTCCCCTACCTGTGATCCATAGAGGAATGGCCTGACATTTAGATGATCATTTGACTTTTTCATTAATTATTGGAAAGGATATGAACCATTTCAGGGGGTGGTCTGATGAAAGGACAAAAATTAGAAGGACAGCATGGCCCAAAGAAGAAATCAAGTTAAAATAACCCAAAGCGAATTTTAGGAACCTTCAGAGATTAGAAAAAACACCCGATGTATCACTGCTCCCGAGTCATGACCCAATTTTGGAACCTGTTCTCTGACTCATCACTGTTTTGCAAAGAGAACCTTCTGTACCTGGTGCTTTTAATCAGGACACACGCTGTAGGCTGGTTACTTTTCAACCCATCAGTCTGATTTCTCAACTTTCATTCACTTTTTGTTATGAAAACAGTCTCATTCCAGTTAAAAGAATGAAGCCTGTCCCTATTCCTCCATCTTGGCCCCTTCTCCCACCTCTCCCCCAACATCCCAGCTGGACCCAGTTCTGGCTTCCTGGTTGGCTTCCTACCTTCCGCCTGCCTGCTTGCTCCTTCTCTTTTGCTCTTGGAGGGTCGGGAGAGGGAGAAGAGAGGTTTCTTCACACAAAGGCGGGCCTCAAGACTGTCTCTGAACAATGGTCTCTGCCTGTGTGGCCCACAGCTACAGAACTGGTACAGCAGGTGGCTCTAGCTCCCTTTGTACCCTCTGATGCCCATGCCTTGCTTTCCCCCGTGCTGTCTCTTCTCTCCTGCCACAGTTGGTCTTCCTCAAAGGGATCTTAAACTTGAGGAAATATGGTTCCTTGCTCATTAGATCTGACTGAACCTCTGTGGTCTCTCTCCCCCATGCTCTGGTGGCACCAGGTAAGTCACCGGCTTGGAAGCTGAGTGGATAACCAGCCTGGGAATGAGATGTGAGTCTTCCTTTTATTGCTGCTATCTACAAACTCTGGGCTGCTTCTGTCCTATGCCTAGTCTTTTCCCAACATGCTTTTCTTCTCTGTCCTAGGTGTCTTGTTAAACTTCTCAATGGAAGTGGCCATTAAACCAGTGAGGTCCCTAGTGCTGGCATCTCCTGTCAAGAACTGGGCTCTCTGAACTGGATTCTGGTAATGATCAACTTATTTCTTAACTGGGAGCTCTACTCACTGATGTGTCCCTTCAGGGACCTCTGGGGCCAGGAGGAAGCACCTACGTGGTATGTCACAGAACTGTCATGCTGATGTCTGATCCCCCGACCCTGGGGGGAGACCTTTGTCAGACAAGACTTCAGTCTCCTCAACACTTGGAGAAAGTCATCAAGGCCAAGACAAATCTCCGGATAGTTGACAGATGCCATGACAGCCACGGGTTTAGGAGGAGAGAGAGAAACCAAAAGGGGCAAGAGATGGGGCCAGCAGGGCAGAGGGATAGAAGCATGAAACGGAAGAGAGAAAGGTATGTGACAAGGAGTCACAGAGTGCCACCAAGCCAGACATCTTGGCCGTGTCATCAGGTGCCATTTCCCTTGAAGTAAAGAAGGCCCTGCATCACCACCATTTAGTGTGTCCGGATGCCTTTGCCTCTGCTTCTCCCCACATATTCCAAAAGATCGTGATTCTGACTTAGCTCCTACAGCATGGGACAAGGCACCAGGCCCATGTCTGCTCCGTGCAGTCCGTCCACCCTCCGTAGCTGTGATCCTGTCCCAGCCCATTAGCAATACTGCCAACTTTGGACCCTCTGCCAAGGATGACGCATGGTCCTTCCCGAGGGAAGCTCTGGCCCGGTAACTCCTGCTTCTACCTCTTCGATCACGTTTCATGTGTGAAAGACCAGTCTTCATGAAAGTGAGGAACATATACACAGGGCTGTCCTGATTCACTCGGTTCTAGTCTCAGCTGTGGCGATGCTCGCGTGGATCATGTACTGCCTCTGCTGTGTTCACGAGACCTAGCACTCCTGAGGACACTTCACTTCCTCATGGTCAGCGCCTCTCTGGGACCCAGAGCCAATCCACTCCCCCCCACAGTACACGCAGCCCTTAGCACTGTGCATTCTTCCTCCTTCTGCCATGACGGTATTTAAACATAACAAGATCACAAAGCACTTTGCAAACAGGTCTTAGAGTTCCATGTGTTACAGTCACTGCCTCCTTCCTTCTCTTTATGTAGACTTGTCACCCATCACCCAGCTCTTTCCTGCAAGCTGTGTGCACAGGACACTACTACTTTCCATCACCCAGCTCCAAGGAGAGCCTCCTCATCTCTCTCTTCTGCATCCTGGCTCCTGGCCGCTTTTCACAGTGTTGTCCTAGAACGTCATTGTCCAGCCCCACCAGCCCTCCCATTCACCAAAGTTTTCCCATTTCTAAGTCTTTCTCCCTTACACCAGCATCATTCCAAATGCTTGCATGTCCTCTCAGAAACTTCCCAGATTTCCTTCAGACCTCAAAGCCACTTGGTTTTTTATCACACTTTCTTAATCACTTTGAGATCACTACACGAGGCTACCTTAGGTCTACTTTCCTCCTTTTTTTGACTGCTCTTTAGAAGCTCGGGGCAATCCTATCCATCTCACTTATCCATTCACCTTCTCCTGATCTTTCATATCACCAGCTACCTTTCTGGTGACCATTTATTGTATACCAAAATATCTAAGCATTCTTTCTTGAAATGTGCTACTTTCTCAACCATTTGGCCAAAAAAGCAGGTCGAGATTTCTCCTCATTGATGATAAATCCTTTGACTTTCAAAGGTCTACTCAACCCAACTGTAGACATTGAGCTCTCTGATTCATCTTCTACCTCTCTCTCTAGGTTCCAACCACATTCCTGGTTACTCTTGGTTATGGGTTGAATTGTGGCTCTCCAAAGATAGGTTAATCCTACCTCCCCAAACCCATGAATGGGACTTATCTGGAAATAGGGCCTTAGAAGATGTAACCTAGTTGAGATGAGATCATTAGGGTGAGCCATAATCCAATATGGCTGCTGTCCTTATGGGGGGGCAGCAAGAGACACAGGCAGATTTGCATATAGAGGAGAGGGTCCTGTGACATCAGAGGCAGAGACTAGAGGCATGCAGCTAGAAGCCAAGGAACTGCAAAGATTGGGGGCCATCACCAGAAGCTGGAAAAAGCAAGGGAGTATTCGTCCTACCCAGAATCTCAGAGGGAGCCTGGCCATGCCCATACCTTGATTATTGACTTCTGGCCTCCAGAATTATGAGAGAATATATTTCTGTTGTTTTAAGTCATCCTGTTAGTGGTACTTTGTTAGAGCAGCCACAAGAAACTAATGCATACCTGCTGTACAAACAAGCACCTGCCTTGGGTATGTTTGCTTTGCACATGGGACAATCCTGTTCAGAGAATGAACTCCATGGTTCTCTCTCTCTCTTGCTCCCTCCCAGGCTTTGGGCACTGCTCCAATGCTGTTTCTCAGAGATGACCTTCTCAACCACCTTCTATAAGATAGCAATGACCCCTACCTCCACATACCCATCACTCTCTATCCTCATTCCTATGCTGTGTTTTCTTCATGACACCATCTGACATATCATAGATTTCTGTTCCTGTTTACTCTTGCCTCCCCACTGCTCACCTACATCTACTGTGTTCACTGCTACAATGTCAGGGCCAAGAACAGAGCCTGAGACTTAACGGCTGACCAGTGAATATCTGTTGAATGAATGTCCTCATAAATTCCACCTTTATATAAACAACAGTGTATTAAGCATTTGGACCTGTTTATGTGTTCTTTTTTGTTGGCATACAAAAGTGGTTTTCTGATTCTAATTTCCTAAATACCTGTGGTTGAATCCACTTATTTAAACAGTGGCTTGGCATAGACCCACACACAGCATGTGCTTTCAATTTCTATAGTTGACAACAGTAGATTTCAAAATGTGAATGATAAAAATACAAATAAAGCAGAATACATAAACCATTCTATCTCTACCACTATGAGACTGGTTTTACATTTAACAATTTGGAAGAGATTTCATTAATTTATATTTTCTACATATACTAACAATAACCCACATGCCTTAAGCACTTACTCTGGCTGGTAGCCTATGTGCTTTCTCTCTGTGGTGATGTGGATTCTCCATGTCATTTGATAGCCCGGGAGTCTGAGGCTCAGAGAGGTAAAGAAACTTGCCTAAGATCCCAGAGCTAGCAAGCAGAAGAGCCAGGGTTCAAGGGCAGGCAGCCCACCTCCAGAGCCCATGCTGTAAACTCAGTGGTATCCTGTCTACTCACATCTAGCAACTAAGAGAGGCTCTTTCTTTAAAAATGTAGAACAATTTATGATGAAGAAAACAGAAGAAATGGCTCAAAGGTAATCAATTGAAAAGATGGATAGCACCTTCTCTCAAACTATATGAGGTAGAAAGAACCAAGATAAAATAGAAATTATGAAGCTCTGTAAGTGTAGTAGACAGGAACAAGTCAATTTTTTAAAACATATGGACTGTTCTTAATCACTCTGAATAAAATAAAAATTATTGGGGAGGGAGATCGTATGCATATATACAGAAACCAAATTCTGAGGTGCCTGGGTGATGCAGTCAGTTGGCCGTCCCACCCTTGGTTTTGGCTCAGGTCACGATCTCAGGGTCATGGGATTGAGCCCCGCACTCAGCGTGGAGTCTGCTTGGAACTCTTCCCACCCCCCCAACCCTCACTCTAGGAAAAAAAAAGTAAATGAAAAGAAGAGGAAAGAAAAGAAGCCAATCTTTATATTATCGCCCCTCAAGAAAAGTAGTGCCAATTTGGAAAAACAGATTAGTGCAAACAGTTCAAAGATGATGAGACTATACGGACATGCACATGACACCCACGTGCACACGCACACACACACACACTCCAAAGGACTGATCTCCTTAAATCCAAGCCCTCTTCTATTAATTCTAAGTGGATGTGGCTTAGGGTATATTTTCTGATAGCTTTTAATTTAAAATTCAGCGTAATCACTGTAGGAAGCAGGGCGCTTTCTGTGACTCCACCAGCTGGGTTTTGAGCATTTTGTTAACAAGCTCAGAGGCTGGAGATTTGTGTATCCATTGTGCTTAACACATGATGTCATACTACCTGGTTTATCCTGTCTGTCCCATAGGTTGCAGATTCCTTAAAAATAGGATCTAGGGGCATGTGGGCGGCTCAGTAGGAGTTAACTGTCTGCCTTTGGCTCAGGTCATGATCTCAGGGTTCTGGGATTGAGCCCACCCTGAGCAGGAAGCTTGCTTCTTCCTCTCCTTCTGCAATCCTCCTCCCCCATGTTCCCTCTTTCTCAAATAAATAAATACAATTAAAAAGTAGGATCTAGATATTATTAGTATTCAATTCTCCTACTAACTCATACCAAGATTTGGTGAACTCTTTTTTCCCACTAGAATGGAACATACCATTTCTTGAAAAACAACAACAAAAAATGCTTCATGGGAGTCATGATGCTAAGGCAATTCCTCAGAGGTTTGCTGAGAGTTAGAAGAGTAAAACCAATAGTGGTTTCCTGGAGCAATTGTGCTTAACAATGAAATCCAAGTTTAGTGTGTAAGATTTTCAAACACGTGGGCTGCAAATTTGATAGCCAAAGCCAGTTTAATAAACTTCTCCTATAGGAAGAAGTGATCAGGTCAAAACCCTAAAAGTCGTCAGCAGCAGCAGTCAGCGGCCACTTCCATCACAGAGAAATGAACACAGTTAATGACAACGTCCTACAATGCAGTCCCAGTTTTGTTTAAAGGCCTATTATTTAAAGGAATGGTCCTATGTTTGAAAGAAAATATATTTTAGAATTATTTTAAAATTTAAATTTTTATTAAATTAATTTCAAACTTCTAATCAGTGTAATTTCTTAGTTTATTATAAAGTAAATTAAAATAGCTAAATTTTAAAAAGATATATTTATTCATGAGAGACACAGAGAGAGACAGGCAGAGACACAGGCAGAGGGAGAGGCAGGATCCTTGCAGGGAGCCTGATGCGGGACTCAATCCCAGATCCTGGGATCATGCCCTGAGACGAAGGCAGACGCTCAACCGCTGAGCCACCCAAGCATCCCAAATAGCTAAAATTTTTGAATTTAAGATTATCCTTCATCAAACTTGAAACTGTGATAATACTTTTTTAAATTTCTAGGAGATATATGATTTTGGATGCTACTATATAGCATACAGATTGCGCTCCTTTTTGTGTATGATTGTTCGCATGTGAGTATGGGGTGCCCACCTGTGTGCCTATCCTAATGTGGTGCATGGGCACAAACAGGACAGAGCAGAAGAACATAAATAAACTCAAATTGTTACAACCCGCGAGAGGCACTTCATATTATCCCCAAGTCAATATCCAAAAATATTAATATTTAAAAATATTAAAACTGTGGAATTCCCAGAAAGAATGGAGAAAAGATTTCTGAAAAATATTAAAATTATCATCCCATAGGCACTTCCTACATGATGCTGGTGGTACATACCAATGAGCAAGTTTGGTTTTGGGGGGTTTTTTAGTGTTTTTTTTCCCTCCAAATTTTTTCATGTCTAACAACTCTGCGGATTATGTAAAGCTCAATTTATTGTGGTGTTTCCAACAATCTAGGAGATGGCACCACTGACATCTCTGACCTAAAGCAGAAGGACACTGAACTATCAGACACTCTTCGGTTCCATGGGAATGAGCTGTACAAACTCAGCGTGTTTGTGGCAACGGCCCAGACCCTATCCTTACCCTTTCTCCTTCGCCTGCCTCTTTAGGGGTTTTGTTGTGATCTCCTCTCAGTCAGGTTCTGAGCTCTGTGTGGAACACCCTCTGTCTCATTGGTAACTGACTGTTCTGATGTGGGTCCGGGCACCTGGTGTCCGAGACTCTACTGCAGGCACTGGTGGCTGCCAACGGCCCCCGCCCCTAGATCTCTCCCCTGGACTGCACCGGCTCCTGGGAGGCTGCCGCAAACCTGCCTTCACCAGACCAGGAGGGGAAGTTAGGGACGGGGCCTTCATCCACTTAGATTGATGGAAGGGAACTCTCAACCCTGTACCTATGAGATCAGGCCTCATTTGTAACACAACTGAATTTCTCAGCTTCATTACGTGAAAACCGTACAAAGCACCGTAATAAGGAATGAGAAAGGCATGATTTATGACCCTCCACATAGTGGAGATTTAATTCTGCCTTTTGTTCAATGGTCTATCCATTGTGTGAGCAAAGTCAATACCAATAATGAAATGTAGACCGAAGAGCTAAATCAATTCAATAAAGTGCAATCAAAAGGCTAGGAGCCGGAGTACACTGGAAAGGCGAGTGCCTGCAGGATTAGTATTTGAACAACAGGTAATTACAAAAATCAATACCTGTGTATGAAAACATGGCAGGCAGCCATCCGTCACAAAGGGAGAACCATTACTAATGGTTTGGGTCCACAGTTAGGATGAAAGCGCCAAACACAATGTGCCAAGTCCCTATCAGAGGTTACGTGTGTACGCACAGGTGCTCCCCATGTGACTGAGGAATGACAACGGGGAACTCCAGGTGGTCACTTGGTGTTTTATTTAGGCGTGTGGACTGTCACTGCCCCTTCGGCTTGCCTTTGCCAACTTGGTCTCACTTTGTCAACGTGGCATCAGGCGGTGCCCTCAGGCCTATATCGCTCCTCCCGTCTTTCTTGGCTCAGCCTCCCAGGGATCAGGACAACATTACCATGAGCTCCCTGCTGTGTCTGCAGCCTTTGAGGGGGTGCAGTGGAGGACTGACATCCATAAGATAGGCCACTGCTCTAAGTGCTGGCTGCTGGAAGGATCTCCAGGCAGTGAGAGGGGACACAGGCAGCCTTGAGGACACTTGTGGCAAAATGAGAAAAATAAGCACATGTGCACGCACACACATATACATAAAATAAAAGAACTTGCATGTTAAATAAAGTAAAAAAAAAAAAAGTAACTTAGAATGAATGTGAAAAAGATATAAAGTAATTTGAATGTTCTGTGTTCATGACCAGAAAAGAACAGGAATGAGTGAATGAATACGTCACCACTAAGCAGTCTGCATATATTAAATCATTTAGTCCCCACAAAGACTCCACCATAGAGCTTTGGGCATCTCTATTTTGAGGATTGAGAGGACAGTCAGCTTGTTCAGGGAAGCACAGCTGGTGAGCGGGGAAGCAGCACCGGGAGTGGCATATGTCTGACACTGACTCTGTGAGGGTCACCCCCACCCGCTACCCTGGCCCTTCACCTCCTCTTGTCTGCCCTGGGACATGAGGTGCTTCTGATGTGGCCACACCCAAGTCTACAGACAGTTGCTGGGTGTCATCACTACTGAGAGGATCCAAGGATCATGTAGACAGAGCCAGTTGGAGCACTGACTTCATGCCTCCCCAGGCCACACCGTCTGTACTGTCTGACCAACTATATGACTTGTTATAATAATGATTCAGACTCTGTTTTTGGATGTTTGGCTTCTGACAGCTTTCAAACCTCTGCCTCCCCCTCCCATTTTGCCCACATCTGAGCAAGGTGGTAAGGAAGCTTGATGCCTCTTTCTTTGGCGCTAGCAGGAAGTTCAAATCACACCAGCCCCATCCAGACATGAGAACACTCCCCCAGCTCCACCCCATAATCACCATAAAAACCCAAGCTGACTTCCCTTCTTACATTCAAGCGTTTTTCAGTTGTGCTCAGGAGCCACCCTGCCCATTCCAATAAGCCTCATTAGGAGTATCCAACTTTTCATACTTTCTAGGTGTATGCATGGTGTCATCAGTCTTGACAGCAGAGTGTTGTTCCTGCTTTTGTGGGGGTATCACAATCCTCCAGATCCGACCTTATGCAAACAATGGAATCAAATGCTTCCCTGGCCTTTAAAGAAGCTCTCAAAGTTGTAATCTTGCAAAAATGATGGTATGTAATCCCCTAATCAGAAATCTGTCCTGCATGTTGAAGGGGCCATTTTGTTTTCTATTAAACATATAGAAGGATTGAGATAATTTCCATTTGGGACAGAAGCCACATACCTTTATTTTTAGATCATCTTATATAATTTTATTAGTATTTTCTGACCTTTTAAACTTATCTTAGGTGAATAATATCTTTTTTTTTTAATCTGTGTTGGCACTGTTGACCTTTGGGACTGGATGATTCTTTGTTATGGGTGCTGCCCCATGCATGCGCATTTTAGAGTGACATGCAGCAGCCCTAACCCTCCCAGAGACATGCTGATGGCAACACCACAGCCCTCTCCAATTGTGAGGACCAGTTGTTGTCAGCTGTCTCGTGGGAGGCAAAATCATACCTGGTTGAAAAGCACTGCCCTATATTCCATCCACAAAGACATGTGACTTTTCTAAGTCCTCTGAGTCCAGTGGAAGACAGAAAGAAATGAAAAAGCTGTTAGGCTATATCTATCCCAGTGCAAGCAAGCAACATCTATAATAAATTGCAATTATATATCCAAATTTCTTATTTCCACTCTTAAACTAATTTCAACTCATCCTCAAAATTGCTTCCATGCTATGGAGAGGACTCTTTATAGCTTGTCACATCTTTTTAAAAAATGTGATTACTCAGCAGATTATGCTCAAATTCTTGTCCCCTGTCTAAAGAAATCAGAGTTAGCTGTGCTGACCACTGTGCTTTTCCAGAAATATCACACAACAAAATGTATATACAAAATATTCCAAGCACACAAAGCACACTAACAATTGTTTACATAATGGACACAGACAATATGCTCTTTCATGGACTGTGTATATCCATATTATTCACTAGTAATTTTGTAAATGGCTCAAACCTCTTGATTCTAACATAAAGTTTGTTTATTGCCTAAAGTTCTCATCCTATTCGTGAGATTTCCAGGAAGGACAGATAATACCATAGATTGATTGTAGTAATCTTGTAAAGGAAGATGCTTTGTATTTCTCAAAGACAATGAGGCAGAGATAACTCCAGAGATAAAACTGGGAGGAAGGCAAATCACATGAAAAGTGTAGCATTTGACCATCTTGCCCCTTTTAATATGAGCAGGTACCTTTGGTCATGTACTCTTAGCATTCAACAATTAAAGAAGAAGACTGTATGCATACGCATGCCAACTAATTAGAGAGAAAGTGCCATTTCAGTCTTAAATATGGATCGAAACTTTGGAAACATACCTTGAGTTTTTGTATTTCTTTCTCCTTTCAACACTGCTCTATAGACCCTGATCATGCATGATGAATCTGCCAACCGGGCATTTCAGAATCCAAGTAGTGCTTACCTCAGCTTTAATTTTATTGTCTCCAAAACAGAGGTGTTGTAAGTAGGCTGCAGCATTAGACTGGACGGAGGGAAACTGGTGTTGGAGCATCTGAATCACTTCAGGCAGTTCCGGGTCTCTCCATCCAAATTCTCTGAACAAGAGGAAGGCAGGAGAACATGAGAGAGAAATCCTACCACAGTGTTAACACACAGTTAACCCATTTACGAAATGCACTTAAGAGTATACTTTACAAATGATGGTTCTGCTCTTCTTACACACATATCCACTGCAAAGAACTGGAAAGGATGGCTTGGAAGTGTATATGTGCATACACATATGTATCATATGCAGAACATATATATATGTAAAATCTTAAATATGTCAACTGAAGTGACATGTTTATGAAGATTACTAAAAAATGACTTAAGGTGTCACATGATTTTATTAATATATACATTTTTGATTTGGGCTTAAATTTATAAGGTCATGTTGGGTTTCTTTTTGTTGTTGTTGTTGTGTTTCAAATATATTATTTCAGTGGTCTGATTCAGGTACAGTGTTTAGCTAAATTATCAGACCAGAGAAAATATAACCGAATGGGTCCAATCCAAATCGTTGTGATAGCACTCAACGCCATCTTTATAATTTTTATAATTAGTACTGTTGCTACTGTTATCATAATATCTTCCTTAAAAAGAAACAGATTCCCGGAATGATTTTCTGGGGGCTAGGGTAGAGCCACAAGAAGACTTTATAAAGGAAGTTAAAGAGTTAGGTTTATTCATACAACTTGAATAATCATTTTTTTGCACTGTATGTTCTTCTCTTGTATTCCCCTTTACATATTTGAGCTACTCCAAAAAGCTGGCTGTTTAATTAATTTTAACAAATATGCTCTGAGACATTTAAGTCTATCCTAAAACACAAGATTGATTGTGCTGTTATGCAAATGAGTATTGTTTTATGAAATCAATCAGCTCAACCAGCTAGAACATGCAGCTAACAGGGCCAACTGTGTGGATTCTATTCCTGTAGCAGGGAACCAATTTTTAACAGAGAAATAAAACAGCAACCTCTGAGACCACAGATAAAAACCTGACCCCACATGCCACAAAAGGGTACTATTTATCCAACGGATAGGGTGGAAGAGAAATGAGATGGCTTTACAATAACCACTCTACTCCTGGAAAAACAACTCGAAAGCATACATCCTGTTGATGCCGGGTCAGTGCTGTCATCTGAGAAGAAGAGTCATGAAAAATGGGGCAGAGGAGGAACAGACAAAGGTTAAAAGTGTCCTCATAGATTTTAACCTGTTCTCTTTATCTTCCCTTTATCACAACTAGTAGAGCTTGTCAAGCAAACCTTGAAATGTGTTAGCACGCCCTTTACGGGCTCTGAAGACAATATGCAATAAGACTCCTTTTTGAATTGGCTCAGTTTTTATTGGAAAGATAAAGCATTCGATTTAATGTGCATTTAGTATTTAATACACTTACATAACATTTGAGACAGCCACACATATCCTCAAAAAGGACATAAGGTACAGTAATACATCTATGTCAAAATATCTGTGATTACTGAGTGGGCAAACTATTGAAATTTTTTGGCTATGTGATCAAAGTGAAAAACAATTATGGATTGAAACACAGAAAGCTTTTTTCTTTTTTGTTTAATTTCCTTCTTTTGCATGATTCTAAACCACCTCTGCAGGGGCAGCCCGAGTGGCTCAGTGGTTTAGTGCCGCCTTCAGCTCAGGACTTGATCCTGGAGACCCGGGATTGAGTCCCACGTCGGGCTCCCTGCATGGAGCCTGCTTCTCCCTCTGCCTGTGTCTCTGCCCGCCCCTCCCCCTCGTCTCTCATGAATAAATAAATAAAATCTTAAAAAAAAAAAACCCACCTCTGCAACATCAAGATATCACAGTCCCTCTGCTTATAATAGGAGCCAACTAAAGCTCTATTCTTTGTTCAAATGAAATAAAAATCTATAGAATATCTATAAATTAACATTAGCAATGTCATATAGACACTGGATGCCTAAGATGAATTCAGGTGAGCCTGTGCTATTGGAAAGTGATTAGTAAAGAATTCATTTCAGCCTATTTTATTAACCAGATGGTAACTGCTCTACTAGGCTTAAATGGCATATATTAATAGTATCTCTTGAATAAGAGCTCTAGGGGAACAGTCTTAGGGACTCTGCACACATGCAGACACATGAGTTCATTTGTGTGGGTGGATGTATACACATGCACATGCATGCGTGCATGTACACATACAGCCCAAACTCAGAACAGATGCACTTTCTAAGGAATCATAATTCCAGGAGGGGTCTAAGCTCTTCACTCTTGGTAAAAAGAAAGACTGTCGTCAGCCTCCCCTTGAAACCTCTAGAATCCCAGACATCCCCTGTACCCTACTATTCTTTTCCCAGACCTATTTCTCACCTCTTATTCAGCTTACCAAGCCAGTCACCTTCCTTCCGCTCACCCTTCTTCCTCCCTAAGGCATCTAAATGGGCACAAACACAAACCTAATTGTGCCACTTCCCTGCTTAAAACCCTTCAGTGGTTCCTACTCTCTTTGGCATAAAGACCAGGATATCTCCATGGCCCGCTAGGCTTTGCTGGATCTGCCATCTTCCCCCTTGCCATCCTGGGAGACATGTCCCACTGCCTCCCTGGGTTCCCTGCCCTGGCCACACTGGCTGACAGCTGGGCAGTGCTCTCTCCCACCTCTGCTCCTGCTACCTGGAATGGTCCTGGCCCAGTGGCCTCTCACTCAAATGCAGGGCTTCCGGTTTTTTGTGATTTCCTCAGCAAAGCCCTCTGTGAGTTTCATCCATGCAACGCCTAGTGGTAGTGCCTCATTGTGTTGTGGACTGTGACACATCACTATCTCCCTCTCCATACTGTGGTAATTGTGGTTCTGTGAGGCCAGAGCCACAACTCTTCCGGTCATGTTTGTTAACTAGAGTGTACAATACCTCTGGTACATAATGAACACTACATAAATGTGCTAGGAAAGAATGAAGGCATGAAGGAATGAGTGAAGAAAGCATCTTGTCAGGAAGAGTGTTTCCTCAGTTCTACTGAGGTTGTTTCTCTGGCAAATTGGTCATTCTGGAATGCTCTCTCCTCCTCTGAAACATCTACACCTACACACACACACACACACACACACACACACACACACACAGAATCATTCTGCATGCTGCTGTCATGACCAGTCTTTTCTATGCATCAATCTCATAACTCTGTGGTTTAAAGCCTCCAATAGCTTCCCATTGCACTTAGGAAAACAGCCAACTCCTCCACTGGGCTTGGGAGGCCCTATACAGAGGACTCTTGTCTCTTTCTGAGCTTCCTGCGCCAACCTCTGTGAACTGCATCCTTCCTATTGAAAATGGTACTCCTCTTCTTATCTCAAGGTCCTGGTACTTTTGAGGAGGCTTCTCCCTCAGGTCTTTGCATGGTGCCCTCTTGTCTTTATCAGGTCTCAGTTCATGTATGTATCACGTATGAAGTCTTGGAGGGCATCTCCTGGAAGTTTCTAGTCAAACAAGCCTGACCCCTCGAGTCATCTTACCCACTGACCTATTTTATCCACAATACTTATAACTGTCTGAAATTTTCTTCCATTGCTTTTATTACTATTAATTGTTCTCCCACCCCTCTCCCCCATACTCTCTCTGTTGTAAACTCCATTGGAACAAATGATTTTTCCCATAGTGTGAAGAAATTCCTGGAGCTGCTGTGTCCTGAACTTCAACTGGTTCAGTAAGAACATGTGAAAGTGGGGTCCTGGGAGAAAGGGGGGAGAGAGGTTAGAAAGCCAGGTAAAACTGAAGACAACCGTGAGTTAGTGTTTAAAATAACTTGATGTCTCCCAGCCTAAACCAGCTTTCCAGGAATCGGGCTGGAATGGATTGTGCATCCAAGGGAGTTTGCTTCTGGTTTCTTCTAACTGGAATTCCCCAGCCTCAGCCAAGGCAGCAGGTGCTGTTCAACAGGAGACTAATGTTTTCAAATGCTCTCCTCAATTTCACAAGAGAGATGCTGAAGGAGCATCCCCCTGCCCCTCCCCACACACACAGCAAAAGTTTGGAGGAATGATTTATATCTTTTTCTAAAATGGTTTGGTTTCACTTAGATGAGATTGTCTGGATTTTTTCTTGCCCATGGAGATAGACTACAGAGAAAGAACTAGAGGCCCAGAAGAAATAAAATGTCCATCTCATTTGGGCCAGAATTTGGTACATGATATAGTTTCTTCACATAAGGTCTTAATCCTTAAGGAGAAGGAATGGTTCACAAGACAAAAAAGTTCTGGAAAAGACAAATACCAATGAAGGAAAAGCATGGGTAGAGACATGACGTCACAGAGGGGTTGGCAGATTTGGGAAAGGTATATGCTCAGCCTGGCTGGAGTTGGGCTAAGAAACAGGCTGTGGGGAGGAGTGCTGGCTGAGAAGGGCAGGGATGGTGGAGACAGGACTGGAAACTAAGTTTGAGATGAGATCATGAAGGCCTTTCATTCAATACAAAAATTCTGGTTCTACTTTATAGTCAGTATTATGAAAAAGAAATCTAAAGAAATTTAGATTTATTTAGGCTTACAGAACAGCCAGAAAAACAACCTTAAGTAATAATGTGAGCACACTAAAAGTCAGTTGCCATGGTTCCCTGTTCACACACTTTAACTCTTTAATCCTTAAGTAGCCTTATGTGGTTTATTTTCATTTCACAGAGGAGGAAATTTGACTTACAGATGGTACGAACTTAAGTGGTAGAGCCAGAATAAAACTCTAGCTGTCTGCTTTCAAATAGAGAAATTTAACCATATAACGATGTTGCCTGCTGTAATCATTGCCTTGAAATAATGTCTAAAGGAGAGATTTTTTTAGACAATGTCTTAAAAATAAATATGTTTAAAACAGTGTCCACAGGGGACATTTGGCAGTGCCCAAGACATTTTTGGTTGTCACAATTGGAAGATGCTCATGGCATCCAGTGGGTAGAGGCCAGGAGTACTGCTCAACATCCTACAAGGCATAGGAACCCCTCCTCTACAACAAAGAGCTGTCTGTCCCCAAACTGTCATTAGAGCTGGGTTGAGAAATATTAGGCTAAACATGAACTGTATCTGATCACTTGTGTTGAGTAAGCATGCTAAAAATCTTTTATTCCTTGATTATTTTAGTAGAATGGACACAGGATTTGGTGTCAGAATTAATTGGAAAAGTGTTTAGAACTTGAACATCTGGCTGTCTCCCTTCTAGTCTGTAAATAAATACAGGATAGCCCGTCAGTGTTTGCTGATCTTGGTTTCCATGGATCTAATACGGCAAACAATACCACCTGTTTCATGGGATATGCTCTTAAATGATACATGAAATAATAAATGTGAAAGCGGTTGGTGAAGTATTAAGAGCTGGGTATATTCTAGAGATTGTTACCCTATGATTGCTCTCAATGATATATGTCTGTATTTTAAAAATTTATATAATGCCATTTAATTAAAAAAATAACCCTTTACTGATGTGTTTATTGATATTGGATGTGATACTTACTTGAAAGAACATAAGTGTAAAGACAGACACTCCTTTAGCTTGTAGTAAAAACTGTTAATGAAAATGTGCCCATTTTTTTGCCCTTCATCTCCCTCTAGCAGCAGAGCACCTGGTGGGCTAAAGTTCTTTGGATGCAGTCAGAGTTGGTTCCAATCCTGCTCCACCATGAACTATTTCTGCAGCCTTGGGCTCCTCCTCTCTCTGTCTGGTTTGCTGTTGAATCTCTCCTGGCTGGCATGTTCTTTGTTTTGAGTAAATGTTCATTGAGTCCATCTCTCATAATGAGAGAATAATTCCTACCTTAGAGTAATTGGTAGGATGATCAGAAATAATATATATGAACCCCTTAGAGCAATGTCAGGTACGCAGTGTGGACCGTTGAGAAATGTCCAGTAGTAAATATAACTAGATGAAGAAGAGAAGAACAAGAAATAAGAACCATCTACCACTTTCTGCCAGAGTGAACTCATAACTCTCTCCTTTGTTACTGGGCTTCACTTTAGAAATGTTAATGGAACTGGAGAATATGCAAATGTAACCTTTTCTCCATTAAAACTTGTCACACAGACCAACAATATTGTGACAAAATCCTCATTCTTATATGGACTATCTGAGTTGTTAAAATTGCTAGCGCTCAGCTCAGAGCTAAATAGCAAACAGTTTGAGATCCGTTCCTACGTTATGCTGGCACAGAAACCACAGGGTTGATGGCGCTGTCACAACATTTTATTGAGTTTACTTCCGCGTTGTAAAGAGCCCCAGGACAACCAGAGTCTGAGAATTTAAGATCTGATTTTTAACGAAGCTTCATGTCATTGCTCACTTTGATTTTTTATGTTGGAGGGACATGGCTCACTTTGACTACAGCCTTGATAACTTCCACTGGGTCAGGGCTGTATGGACATCACTTAAAGATATGGAAATCACCACCATTTATAAAGTCGTAAACTTTTGAACTAAAGACCATATTGGCTTTAACTTTTGCATCCAGAGCCAAGGGGTGAGCTGTTTTGTTTCTGATTTGGTTTTGTTGATAAGGTTGGGGTGTGGAGGTGGTGCACGTAAGAACACTGGATGGGGAGAAAATTTTATGACAAAATGGAGATATTTTAATTCCTGATGAATGAGATCTTATCCAATGAGAAACACATGGAAGCATTGATGTCTTCATCCTCATTCCTGGATATTTCCGAGCCAAAGTCAAAAGCTGCCCTACGTGATTTATCACATTTAAACACCATATCTTTGCTTTTATATAAGCAGCAGCATTGGAATTATGACTGTTTAGAAAACAAGCTCAATCGTTTCAGTTTTTAGGAAGAAACGGCTCTCTCCACACTTTGCATTTGGGGAAAACATAATTCCCAAAACTGCATCATAAACATTAATTCATTCAACCATGATTTCTCGACTTGTCTCCTGATGGAGCAGCCACAGTGCAGCTTGTAGATGCATGCAGCTCAAAGGGACCAGATGCCCTCAGCGACCACCCAGCCAGCTCCTCCCTCCTGGAGATGATCCTCTTTTTATTTAAAATCTGCATGACAAATTACATCCTCTCTTTTCACAAAATATTGAGGCAACTCACACAAATCATCTATGACGATATGATAAGACAAATGAAAAATCAAGTACAAAAAAAGAGAGAATTAAAACGTTATGAGCTTAAAGGTACCATACTTGCTTGTTTCAATTTGATTCTTTCCTTATGAGTAGCCCTGCCATCAACAGAGAAATTGAGGGGACAGGGTTATTCTTGTTAGTTAAGTCAAAGAATAGAATCCAACCACTTCCTGCACTGAGAAGGAGAATCTGGGACTTGTCCCAATATCTATGGCTGCTCTCTGGTTAGGATGCGTTGGTAGGCTGAAAAAGGCCCCAAAGGTATCCAGGGTTTTTCTTTCTTTTTTTTTTTAATTTTATTTATTTATTCATGAGAGACACAGAGAGAGGCAGGGACAAAGGCAGAGGGAAAAGCAGGCTCCATGCAGGGAGCCCAATTCGGGACTCTATCCCAGGACCTCAGGATTATGTCCTGAGCCAAAGGCAGATGCTCCACCACTGAGCCACCCAGGTGTCCCAGGTCCAGGTTTTAATCCCTGGAACCTGTGAACACTACCTTATTTGGCAGCATGGACTTTGCATAGAATAAAAAGGCAGCACATCACTGAAATAAGATGTTACATTGCTGTCTTTGAAGGTAGAGGAAGGAGCCATGAGCCAAGATATGTAAGGAACGCAGTAATTCTAGGAGCTGGAAAAGGCAAGGACAAGGATCTTCCCCTAGGACCTCTGGAGGCAGCGTGGCCCAACTAACACGCTGATTGTAGACCAGTGAACCTGATTTCAGACTTCGGGCCTCCAGGACTGCAAGAGGATGAATGTGTGTCACTGTAAATCATCTACTTTGTGTTACTTTGTTATAGCAGCTGCAGGAAACAGATGCAGATATGGCTTTTTTAAGCTGAGAAGAGACCACTCCTCTGGAGAGACTCCAGGAAGGTGAAGAGAGCTGTTGGATTATCCCAAGAGGGACCACCTCCAATTCCTGCCTCTGGGAGTCCTCCCTGTGATTGCTGATTCTCAAGTCCACTCATCTACCGATTTACTCTGACTTACCAATCACCTCTTGGTTATCTATTTGAAACTGACACCTCTCTGACCTGCAGCTTATTTCAGGAAGGCCAAGCAGCCTTCACTTCTCCCCATATTCCTGCAGGCTGCCTGGCTTCCTGCTTTGTCCAAGGATTCAGCTATAAACTACTCACTTCTATAGCCAATGTTCTCTGAGTGGACATTACGTATCTAGTCATTGGAGATTCAGTACTGAACACAGCAAAAGTTCCTGCCCTTGGAGAACTACCTTCTAATTGTGATTGGCAATTCATTATTAAAAGAGCAAGATATATTATTTGTCAGATAGTGTTAAGTGTGTACTGGGTTGAATCATGTTCCCTCAAAAATTTATGTCCACTTGGAACCCCAGAATGTAACTTTACGGTCTTTATAGATGTAATTAAGGATCAAGGTGATATCTTACTGGATTGAGAATGGGCCCTAAATCCAATGACAGGGTCCTTATAAGATATATAAAGACAAAGGGAGAAGAAAGTGATATGCAGACAGAGGTAGGGACTGGAGTGATGTGGCTACAAGCCAGCAGGTGCCAAGGGTTGACTGTAGCCATGGGAAGCAAGGAGACATGAACATTTTCTCCTTCAGAGCTTCTGGAAGAAGCCAACTCTGCAGACACCTGGACTTGACTTCTGATCTCCTTAACTGTTAGAGAATAAATTTCTGTTGTTTTAAGCTACCTTGTTTGTTGTATTTTGTTACAGCAGCCACAGGAAACTAATACAAGTGTAACAGGAAAAATGAAGCAGACATAGGCAATAGCAGTATACCTGTGCTTGTGCCTGCCCTACAACCCACACACTATGCTGGGGGTTATTAGTGTAAATACTGTAGCTGTGGAATACCTCTCTGAGAAGGTGACCCTGGAGCATCGACCTGGACTATGGACTTGGATGTGGTGGTAGGTGAAAGGACTGTTCCAGAAAGGGAGAACGGTGAAAAGACCCTGAGGCAAGAATATGCATGGCATGTCAGACAAGAGGTGAGAAGGCCAGTGAATGAAGTGGAGTGGGTCCTGGAGCCATGCTGAGAGAAGCAGTATGGGCCCAGATATCACAGGATTTGTCAGTCATGGCAGGCTTTTGGCTTCTGTTCTGAGAGACATGGGCACCACTGAACATTGTGATGATTCACATTTTTAGAGGATCACTTTGACAGTGGTCACACAGCTGTATACATCTGTCAACACTCAGAAACTACAGGCCTAAAAAAATGGCAAGTTTATTGTATATAAATTATACCCTGATGAAGAGGAGTTCATAAAAGGTCCCTCTGGCTGCAGGGTTGAGAACAGACTCGAGGGGGCAGGACAGGGCAGTGGCTTCTGCAGGGATCCTGGCGAGGGTGATGGTGCAGTGGAGGGAGTCTGGATGCATGCTGGAGGCAGAGACAGCAGTGTGTCCGGATGGGTGGCATAGAGAATGTGAGGGCAAGAGATGCCCAGTGGATGGCTCTGATCTGCCTTTTTTCCACCAGTGCTCACATTAACTGGTGACTCCTGTCGCCTCATCCATCACACCTTGCCTGGGGACAATCAGGTGGACTGGCCAGGCTAGGACCCACTTTGGGGAACTGGCAGGTATTATTTCAGAATAAGGATGACCAATTTCAACTAGTAAGTTTTCTGCTGGCTGCTGAAGTGGAGACACAGAAACAGTAAAATAATGAGAAAACTGCTCATTTCCCAACTATTATAGGTCCTGGGTGCCTTAAATAAACCTCAGCCAAGGAATGGGCTTTGTCTCAGAGTTCAGTTGTCAGGGACCAAGGATGAAAAGCAACAAAAAACAATTAGCAAAATTTATTTATTTTGCTATTATTTATTATTTTAAATCTCATGTATTTTAAGTACCAGCGAATTTCTGCTTCTATTAAGGGCCTAAATATTCCATTAGATTGCAAAGAATATTATCAATTATACCGTGATACCTATTCAGTATCAAATTTTAAATTTCATTTTTTTTTATCTATTAGTACAACTAGACTTTTTCAATGTTCCACAATGAAAAACCAACTTCATACTTTAGTTGTCCTGGAAATTCTAACAGACTGTGTTTGGTGGTAGTAGCCCAAGGGAACAAAGGACAAATTAGTACCCATAAACTTTTCCTTGTAAGCCATAATGACTTTATGGAAAATGTTTATATTCTATGCCTATGTACCCATTTTGAAATTAAGAGGCCATGATGCTGCTTAGAAAAATCACCTTGGATCTGTGAAGCTCCAGTGGGAACAAAGGGAAGGATTTGACACTTATGATCCAGGTGGGGAGCACATGATTCTAGGATGCCAGAGCAACAGTTTTTACTTTGTTAATATCGGCAGAGATCAGGATTTTGCCTCATGATTAGATTAGGAATTTGAGAAAACGCTACAAAGGCCTTGATCATCCTCAAAAAGTTTTATCATGGGAGGAGGGGCAAGATGGCGGAAGAGTAGGGTCCCCAAGTCACCTGTCCCCACCAAATTACTTAGATAACCTTCAAATCATCCTGAAAATCTACGAATTCGGCCTGAGACTTAAAGAGAGACCAGCTGGAATGCTACAGTGAGAAGAGTTCGCGCTTCTATCAAGGTAGGAAGACGGGGAAAAAGAAATAAAGAAACAAAGGCCTCCAAGGGGGAGGGGCCCAGGAGGAGCCGGGCTGAGGCCGGGGCGAGTGTCCCCAGGACAGGAGAGCCCCGTCCCGGAGGAGCAGGAGCTGCACCGACCTTCCCGGGCGGAAAGGGGCTCGCGGGGAGGTGGAGCAGGACCCAGGAGGGCGGGGATGCCCTCGGGCTCCCGGGGACACTAACAGACACCTGCGCCCCGGGAGAGTGCGCCGAGCTCCCTAAGGGCTGCAGCGCGCACGGCGGGACCCGGAGCAGCTGGGGGGGCTCGGGGGCGGCTCCGCGGAAGGGGCTGCGGGGCGGGAGCAGCTCGGAGGGGCTCGGGGGAGGCTCCGCGGAGGGGGCTGCGGGGCGGGAGCGCGAATGCAACAGCGCAGGCCCCGTAGCACAGGGCGCCGGGACACAGCCCAAGATCTGGCCTCCCCCCGGGAAAGGCAGAGGCGGGGAGGGCCCAGGACAGCAAGGACGCTCCTGCCCCGAGCTGAGCAGATCAACGGCCCTGCCCCGAGCCTCCAGGCCCTGCAGACGGAGAGTTCTGGAGCTACTGCAGGGGCTGACTCCAGGGCTGCAGAGCTGACCCTGCCAGTGCGGTTGTTCCTCCTGGGGCCTCACGGGGTAAACTACCCCCACTGAGCCCTGCACCAGGCAGGGGCAGAGCAGCTCCCCCAAGTGCTAACACCTGAAAATCAGCACAACAGGCCCCTCCCCCAGAAGACCAGCTAGACGGACAAGTTCCAGGGGAAGTCAAGGGACCTAAAGTATACAGAATCAGAAGACACTCCCCGGTGTTTTTTTGTTTTTTTGTTTTTTTATTTCTGATTGCTTCCCCCACCCCTTTTTTTCACCTTTCTTTCTTTTTCTCTCTTTTTCTTCTCTTTTTTCCTTTTTTCTTCTTTTTTCTTTTTCTCTTTTCTTTCATTCTCTCTCTCTCTTATTCTCCTTTTCCCAATACAACTTGTTTTTGCCACTCTGCACTGAGCAAAATGACTAGAAGGAAAACCTCACCTCAAAAGAAAGAATCAGAAACAGTCCTCTCTCCCACAGAGTTACAAAATCTGGATTACAATTCAATGCCAGAAAGCCAATTCAGAAGCACTATTATACAGCTACTGGTGGCTCTAGAAAAAAGCATAAAGGACTCAAGAGACTTCATGACTGCAGAATTTAGATCCAATCAGGCAGAAATTAAAAATCAATTGAATGAGATGCAATCCAAACTAGAAGTCCTAACGACGAGGGTTAACGAGGTGGAAGAACGAGTGAGTGACATAGAAGACAAGTTGATGGCAAAGAGGGAAACTGAGGAAAAAAGAGACAAACAAAAGACCATGAAGATAGATTAAGGGAAACAAACGACAGCCTGAGGAAGAAAAACCTACGTTTAATTGGGGTTCCCGAGGGCGCCGAAAGGGACAGAGGGCCAGAATATGTATTTAAACAAATCCCAGCTGAAAACTTTCCTAATCTGGGAAGGGAAACAGGCATTCAGATCCAGGAAATAGAGAGATCCCCCCCGCCCCGCCTAAAATCAATAAAAACCGCTCAACACCTCAACATTTAATTGTGAAGCTTGCAAATTCCAAAGATAAAGAGAAGATCCTTAAAGCAGCAAGAGACAAGAAATCCCTGACTTTTATGGGGAGGAGTATTAGGGTAACAGCAGACCTCTCCACAGACACCTAGCAGGCCAGAAAGGGCTGGCAGGATATATTCAGGGTCCTAAATGAGAAGAACATGCAACCAAGAATACTTTATCCAGCAAGGCTCTCATTCAAAATGGAAGGGGAGATAAAGAGCTTCCAAGACAGGCAGGAACTGAAAGAATATGTGACCTCCAAACCAGCTCTGCAAGAAATTTTAAGGGGGACTCTTAAAATTCCCCTTTAAAAAGAAGTTCAGTGGAACAATCCACAAACACAAGGACTGAATAGATATCATGATGACACTAAACTCATATCTGTCAATAGTAACTCTGAACATGAACGGGCTTAATGACCCCATCAAAAGGCGCAGGGTTTCAGACTGGATAAAAAAGCAGGACCCATCTATTTGCTGTCTACAAGAGACGCATTTTAGACAGAAGGACACCTACAGCCTGAAAATAAAAGGTTGGAGAACCATTTACGATTCAAATGGTCCTCAAAAGAAAGCAGGGGTAGCCATCCTTATATCAGATAAACTAAAATTTACCCCGAAGACTGTAGTGAGAGATGAAGAGGGACACTATATCATACTTAAGGATCTATCCAACAAGAGGACTTAACAATCCTCAATATATATGCCCTGAATGTGGGAGCTGCCAAATATTTAAACCAATTAATAATCGAAGTGAAGAAATACACTTATACTTGGTAACTTCAATAGCTCTTTCTACCCTCGATAGGTCTTCTAAGCACAACATCTCCAAAGAAACGAGAGCTTTAAATGATACACTGGACCAGATGGATTTCACAGATATCTACAGAACTTTACATCCAAACTCAACTGAATACACATTCTTCTCAAGCGCACATGGAACTTTCTCCAGAATAGACCACATACTGGGTCACAGATTGGGTCTGAACCGATACCAAAAGATTGGGATCGTCCCCTGCATATTCTCAGACCATAATGCCTTGAAATTAGAACTAAATCACAACAAGAAGTTTGGAAGGACCTCAAACACGTGGAGGTTAAGGACCATCCTGCTAAAAGATGAAAGGGTCAACCAGAAAATTAAGGAAAAATTAAAAAGATTCATGGAAACTAATGAGAATGAAAATACAACCATTCAAAATCTTTGGGATGCAGCAAAAGCAGTCCTAAGGGGGAAATACATCGCAATACAAGCATCCATTCAAAAACTGGAAAGAACTCAAATACAAAAGCTAACCTTACACATAAAGGAGCTAGAGAAAAAACAGCAAATAGATCCTACACCCAAGAGAAGAAGGGAGTTAATAAAGATTCGAGCAGAACTCAAGGAAATCGAGACCAGAAGAACTGTGGAACAGATCAACAGAACCAGGAGTTGGTTCTTTGAATTAATAAGATAGATAAACCATTAGCCAGCCTTATTAAAAAGAAGAGAGAGAAGACTCAAATTAATAAAATCATGAATGAGAAAGGAGAGATCACTACCAACACCAAGGAAATACAAACGATTTTAAAAACATATTATGAACAGCCATACGCCAATAAATTAGGCAATCTAGAAGAAATGGACGCATTCCTGGAAAGCCACAAACTACCAAAACTGGAACAGGAAGAAACAGAAAACCTGAACAGGCCAATAACCAGGGAGGAAATTGAAGCAGTCATCAAAAACCTCCCAAGACACAAAAGTCCAGGGCCAGATGGCTTCCCAGGGGAATTCTATCAAACGTTTAAAAAAGAAACCATACCTATTCTCCTAAAGCTGTTTGGAAAGATAGAAAGAGATGGAGTACTTCCAAATTCGTTCTATGAGGCCAGCATCACCTTAATTCCAAAACCAGACAAAGACCCCACCAAAAAGGAGAATTACAGACCAATATCCCTGATGAACATGGATGCAAAAATTCTCAACAAGATACTGGCCAATAGGATCCAACAGTACATTAAGAAAATTATTCACCCTGACCAAGTAGGATTTATCCCCGGGACACAAGGCTGGTTCAACACCCGTGAAACAATGAATGTGATTCATCATATCAGCAAGAGAAAAACCAAGAACCATATGATCCTCTCATTAGATGCAGAGAAAGCATTTGACAAAATACAGCATCCATTCCTGATCAAAACTCTTCAGAGTGTAGGGATAGAGGGAACTTTCCTCGACATCTTATAAGCCATCTATGAAAAGCCCACAGCAAATATCATTCTCAATGGGGAAGCACTGGGAGCCTTTCCCCTAAGATCAGGAACAAGACAGGGATGTCCACTCTTACCACTGCTATTCAACATAGTACTGGAAGTCCTAGCCTCAGCAATCAGACAACAAAAAGACATTAAAGGCATTCAAATTGGCAAAGAAGTCAAACTCTCCCTCTTTGCTGATGACATGATACCCTACATAGAAAACCCAAAAGCCTCCACCCCAAGATTGCTAGAACTCATACAGCAATTTGGTAGCGTGGCAGGATTCAAAATCAATGCCCAGAAATCAATGGCATTTCTATACACTAACAATGAGACTGAAGAAATTAAGGAGTCAATCCCATTTACAATTGCACCCAAAAGCATAAGGTACCTAGGAATAAACCTAACCAAAGAGGCAAAGGATCTATACCCTAAAAACTACAGAACACTTCTGAAAGAAATTGAGGAAGACACAAAGAGATGGAAAAATATTCCATGCTCCTGGATTGGAAGAATTAATATTGTGAAAATGTCAATGTTACCCAGGGCAATTTACACGTTTAATGCAATCCCTATCAAAATACCATGGACTTTCTTCAGAGAGTTAGAACAAATTATTTTAAGATTTGTGTGGAAGCAGAAAAGACCCCAAATAGCCAGGGGAATTTTAAAAAGGAAAACCATATCTGGGGGCATCACAATGCCAGATTTCAGGTTGTACTACAAAGCTGTGGTCATCAAGACAGTGTGGTACTGGCACAAAAACAGACACATAGATCAGTGGAACAGAATAGAGAACCCAGAAGTGGACCCTGAACTTTATGGTCAACTAATATTCGATAAAGGAGGAAAGAGTATCCATTGGAAGAAAGACAGTCTCTTCAATAAATGGTGCTGGGAAAATTGGACATCCACAGCAGAAGAATGAAACTAGACCACTCTCTTGCACCATACACAAAGATAAACTCAAAAGGGATGAAAGATCTAAATGTGACACAAGAGTCCATCAAAATTCTAGAGGAGAACACAGGCAACACCCTTTTTGAACTCAGCCTCAGTAACTTCTTGCAAGATACATCCACGAAGGCAAAAGAAACAAAAGCAAAAATGAACTATTGGGACTTCATCAAGATAAGAAGCTTTTGCACAGCAAAGGATACAGTCAACAAAACTAAAAGACAACCTACAGAGTGGGAGAAGATATTTGCAAATGACATATCAGATAAAGGGCTAGTTTCCCAGATCTGTAAAGAACTTATTAAACTCAACAGCAAAGAAACAAACAATCCAATCATGAAATGGGCAAAAGACATGAACAGAAATCTCACAGAGGAAGACATAGACATGGCCAACATGCACATGAGAAAATGCTCTGCATCACTTGCCATCAGGGAAATACAAATCAAAACCACATTGAGATACCACCTCACCCCAGTGAGAATGGGGAATATTAACGAGGCAGGAAACCACAAATGTTGGAGAGGATGCGGAGAAAGGGGAACCCTCTTACACTGTTGGTGGGAATGTGAACTGGTGCAGCCACTCTGGAAAACTGTGTGGAGGTTCCTCAAAGAGTTAAAAATAGACCTGCCCTACGACCCAGCAATTGCACTGCTGGGGATTTACCCCAAAGATGCATATGCAATGAAACCCCGGGACACCTGCACCCCGATGTTTATAGCAGCAATGTCCACAATAGCCAAACTGTGGAAGGAGCCTCGGTGTCCATCGAAAGATGAATGGATAAAGAAGATGTCATCTCTGTATACAATAAAATATTACTCAGCCATTAGAAATGAGAAATACCTACCATTTGCTTCAACGTGGATGGAACTGGAGGGTATTATGCTGAGTGAAATAAGTCAATTGGAGAAGGACAATCATTATATGTTCTCATTCATTTGGGGAATATAAATAATAGTGAAAGGGAATATAAGGGAAGGGAGAAGAAATGTGTGGGAAATATCAGAAAGGGAGACAGAACATGAAGACTCCTAATTCTGGGAAAGGAACTAGGGGTGGTGGAAGGGGAGGAGGGTGGGGGGTGGGGGTGAATGGGTGATGGGCACTGAGGGGGACACTTGACGGGATGAGCACTTGGTGTTATTCTGTATGTTGGTAAATTGAACACCAATAAAAAATTATTTTATTAAAAAAGTTTTATCATATGTATTAAAGGAAACTTAATATTAAATATAATTTAAAATGGCCTAGAGATATCTGTGTATAAATTATAGAATGGAGCATGCTTTCTTATAAATTAGGTAATGATATCATCCAACAGTTCTCTGTGAAAAAAAAATCTTTTTTTTTAGATCTTATTTATTTATTATTCATTAGAAACAGAGAGAGAGAGAGAGAGAAGAGAGAGAGAGAGGCAGAGACACAGGCAGAAGGAGAAGCAGGCTCCATGCAGGGAGCCCGACGTGGGACTCAATCCTGGGTCTCCAGGATCACACCCTGGGCTGAAAGCAGCGCTAAACCACTGAGCCACCCGGGCTGCCCGAAAAAAAATCTTTAAAAAAGACCTTTTAATGGTTCTTTTCATGAAAACTTCTGAGCTTTTGATAAAAGACATAATTACATGGCTTTTATAATTACATTCTAAAAGTAAGAACACCATCTCCAAAGACTGCATGCTAGGCTTGGGTTTCTGGAAGAGAGAAACTGTCCCATTGCACCAGTCTCGGCGTCTTTAGAAAGAATGCTGTCAGTACATACCTGAGGGTTAATGACTAAGCAGAATCCAGGGTTGGTATCTGTGGTTGATTTTGGTCCTGCAAATATTGGTAGCATGTTTCACACATACAATTTCATTTTTGTCACCTCATTTTAGTTCTCCAAAGATTGACAACTCAATTTATTTCAGATAACTATGAACAGATATACTTCCTTTAAAGAAAATCTTAATAGAATCTAACAAAATTTGGTCCACAAGAGGTATCAAGTGAAAAAGATGTTTGAATATGTTCTTTAAATGAAGTAACAAATCATCTGAAAATAGCACCCATACATTGTCTCCTTCCAGGGGTATTTGAGAAGGCTTTTTATGAATCAAGAGAAGTTCCAGGTCCTGGGGACATGAGTATTGAGTCTTGAGCTCAAACTGCTTATACTTTAGTAGAGAAGACACATTCTAAATAAGCAATGACCATTAACCAAATAAAACTTATTATTCAGAAAAATGCCAGAACTGGGGCGTGTGGGAGGCTCAGTCATTTAAGTGTCCAATTCTTGATTTTGGCTCAAATCATGATCTCAGGGTTGTGAGATCAAACCCCACCCTGTGCTCTGCGCTGGGTGTGGAGCCTGCCTAGGGTTCCTCCTTTCCTTTTAGCTAGGGAAAAGAAAAGGCCAGAGTTGCATTTAAAGTCCATCTAGTTGGCTTTTTCCACTATCCAAATAGTGCTAGATTCAAATCACTTCAAAGGATGACAGAATCTTTTTTTTAAGATTTTATTTTTTTATTCATGAGAGACACAGAGAGAGAGAGAGGCAGAGACACAGGCAGAGGGAGAAACAGGCTCCATGCAGGGAGCCTGATGCAGGACTTGATCCCGGGACTCTGGGGTCACACCCTGAGCCAAAGGCAGGTGCTCAACCACTGAGCCACCCAGGTGTCCTGGATGACATAAATTATTATTACTTTTATTAAATAATTATACCATCATGAAAAATCATAATAATGTCTTATAATTTCCAGAATGTTTACATAGGCATTTGTATTTGCTCTTCTTTACATTTTAGAACTGGAGGGGACTTTAACTAGAATTTCCCATGCTTATTGCATAGACTCGGAAACACAGGTCAGACTATTTAGTGACTTGATCAAGGTGCATGGAACCTGGTGGTCAATTATGAAGGTTTGAAGCCTACTCAAAGTGACATTTAGCTAAGATATCTCCTCCATCGGACTGCTCTACAAAGCACACAGACTCTAGTTCTAAACCTTGATTTTTTGCCTCTGAATTGTAGTGGGCAATATTGTGGGAATAGAACTACCTAATAGAGAAAGCATGCTATTTAAGAAGGAAATAAACACTTACTCTAATGGTCTTATGCTTCCTGATAAACATAGAGTCATGTGGTATAAGGGGATGGCGTTCAGGAAGGGTAAACTTCCTTTGTTAATTTTAAAAATTTATTTGCTTTTTAAAAAGTAATCTCTGCACCCAATGTGGGGCTCAAACTCATAGTCACAAGATCAAGAGTCGCATGCCTACTGATTGAGCCAGGTAGGTGTCTCAGGAAAGGTAAACTTTAAAAACTTTATCAACGCAGTCCAACCAAGATTATCAAGATAATACCTGGGGTTGAACAAAATTGGTCTTACTGTTCCTAACAACAAGAAAGAACCACCACCCTGGAACTGCAGGGTATTTCAATAAGATGCTGTTAGAGCAGACTTAGGGAATCTGTGCTTGTGTTAGGCACTTTGGGGTCAGAGCCTGGTTCTGGATTGGCTGCTGGCAGGATGTGACTCAGTATCTTCCAGATTCTTAAGGATATGGGAGGGGAGACTAAAGCAAGGCTCAAACTGAGCAGGCTTCCATCTCAGCCTGGATATGTGGTTGTTTCCATCAGTTTTGTGATTTGGACAGTGTTCATGTTTTGTCTGTGTTCAGACAGGACTACGGAGGGGGTTTTGATTTTGTCTCAATCCATTCTTGTCAGAGCAGTCTTGTGTGATGCTGATGTTTTGTGAAATTGTTCATGCTCCAAAGCACACCAAGACCAGTTGTGGATGCCCAGCCAGGTCCTGGTTGCCAGGAGCTGGGGCACCTGCTCTTTCTTGGCCACCAGGTCTGGGCTGCCCAGTTAGGAGACCCAGCGGGTCTCAGAAAGGGAAGGGAAGGTACCAGAGGTCAACATTCCTTTCTGCCTCTGGAGAAGTGGCTTTATGGGGGTTAAAGTGGTATCGTTAAACCCTGTCCACGTGATATCAGAACCACAAGTGAGAAGAAAAGAGATGGAGCCAGTTGCTTTGTTCCCATTAGGTCACATTCTGTCTACCTCTATTTTTTTCTTCTGTATACTTGGCTGGTTATTTTAAAATCTTAAAGACAGCAAGTCTGACATTCGAATGTAAGTACTGATGAATGACTTCGTGGGTTACATCTCTTGGCAGTATTCTGTTGTTGTTGCTACTGAAATGCATCAAAAATGGGAAGAAAGCTTTTGGATATCGTTGCTGTTTAGCTGCTCAAGAAGGGAAAAAAGGCAAACAACTCTGAACAGTCACTAGTGTCTATGTCAAAAACAACCCCAACATACCTAGGTAGGACTATTTCAATTTGCCCTTCAAGGAAGCATAAAGAAGTTATGAACATTTGGTATAGTCTTCATACTAGAAAACGAGAAAGGCAGTGTTCAAGTGGCCATTCAGAAGTATTTCTCCTAACTAGACATTAAATGCAAAGGAATTCCATGTGCAGGCATTTCCTTTTTTTTTTTTCTTTTAAAGATTTTATGTATTTGACAGAGAGAGAATACAGCAGTGGGAGTGGCAGGCAGAGGGAGAAGGAGAAGCAGGCTTCCCGTTGAGCAAGGAGCCCAATGCGGGGCTCGATCCTGGGACCTTGAGCCAAAGGCAGATGCTTAACTGACTGAGCCACCCAAGCACCCCACGTTTTATCATATTTCACCTTATTTTTTTTGTTCTGGATTTTTCTAAATATAAAATATGGAGGATATAGATATATATATACATATATGTATATGTATGCATTTACCCCTTATTTGAATAAGATAACCAATAATGGATATTTATTAGTGGTCCCTGCAGATCATGGGTAAAGGGTATAGACAGGCTATCTGTATATCGTTATCCTGGAAGATTCCATATCTGTGTAACTGAATGCATTAGCTTCTTTTTAAAGTACCATCATAAAAAAAAAAGACAGTATTCATTTCCAGATAACAGTGTCCCATTACCTTTAATTTCTAACCATTGATAAAGTCTTAGACTTGGCTTTTATTACCTCTGTGTCTGCCTAACTCTCTGTAGAATGGCTGTGATTAATTTGAAAATTAATTGAAAAGTTTGCAATGAGTTTAAAGATATTTTCTGTTATTGCTACCATAGACTTTTATAATTTAAAACAGGCAGGATGGCCGAAAGGGCTGATGGAGTATGTTTGATTACTGGAAAAAGAGCAAGCGGCAGATAAGTAGAGTTTTATTTATGTGAATAATAAAAGCACACAACATTTCTTTTATCTTTTTTACTAATTAAGAATTATGATTTCTTCATTAAGCATTTCTTTATGCACTAGAAGAACATTCTAAGTTCTATCCACAGCTGCAAAATGAAGCCACAAGGAAACAAATTACTTGAGTCTTTAAAAATACTAATTTAATATCTAATTGTTGAGCACTTATTATTTCTTTGTGGGAAGGACTGGATACAAAAACTGGGTGGAGCCTCACTTTATATAATAACTGTGGGGGTTCCCAAACCATATTGGCTCATAAAGTCCTCCATATATTGTTCATGGTGCCTCTGGGCCAAAAGAAATGCCTTACAGCTCTCCATTTATTAAGTAGCTAAATCCGAACACTTCAGAACTGTCTATGTCCTCACCAGCTAGCACCTTTGGGGCGCTTCTCCAACCTCAAATCAGACACTGCAGCCTTCAATTCCTCTCGAAGCTGATGTTCACATGGGGCTTGCATCTTATGAGAGAAATGTTTGAAAATCCAGGTCTGCAGGATTATGACATCATCAAAAGGAATGTGACACAATTGAATCTTGAAACTGAACTAATGCAAGCTCATGCTTCTCTTGGTGTCCGACACATGGTTTATTTCTCTGGAAAACTCCAACTATTTTGAGGAGCCCCTTTGAGTTTGCCATGTCATCCCGGGGCACCTCAGACATGGTCTGGGTCCTTCCCATCACTATGGCCTAAAGTTTTATCTTGGAAGATTTAAGTTCAGAATTTCAACAAAGCAACAGAGTAGGTAAGTTCAATGAACATCAACACTTGTCTTTTGGGAAAATGTTCTTACTCATTTGTAATAGTTTCTCCTTTTGTAACTGTTTTGAAATGTATTACTTTAAGGCTTTTAAAAGACCTAAATCACAGCATGCCTTAATGGTTCCTTATCTGTTTAAAAAAATGCTTACAACAGAATTTGGGGAAGATACCAACATTTAAACTTGCCTTCTCTCTTTCTCTCTCTGTTTAGCCTTAGCAAGAGTACAGTACAATGGGATGTAATGCTCACGACAAAAGTACTGCTTTGGTGGCAATGACATTACTGAAAACATAATATCCAGCATGCCCTTCAGGGTCTGAAATTACTCTTAAGGTTTTCATTCTTGAACTTGATTTTGAGGGACCTCCTTCATACCCATTTCCAGACTTTTCTCCAGGTTTTGTTGGGCTCTGTGGACTTGGACTTTAGGAAAAGAGGTCACATGAGAAACATGAGAGCCACAAAAGTCCAACAAGTTCAGTAAACTGAAGATTCTGCTCTCAGATGAACATAACAGGCACTCTAGATTTACTTGCACTGAAATGACCAGAGATCATAGAGATAATACTTTATCCACTACCGCTAGAGACAATTATAGATTTTATAATCAGGGAGATGATCTCTTTACATCACATGCTTTTACGATAAGCGCTGACATGACTTCTGTTTGTACAAGTATATACGTCAACATACTAAGAGCTCCTATTTACTGAGTGAGTCCTGTGTGCCCCCAACTGCTCTGGGTGCCCTACCCACTTCCTACTCACCACATTCCCCTCAGGGAGGTACCATTAGAGCCCCTATTTTATAGATGCAGCAGCTGTGACACAGAAAGCTTTAGCAACTTGCCCAAGATTCCAGAGACAATCAAGTGATGGAGCCACAGTTAAAATTTAGGTAGATTCTCTTTGAAACTCACCCTAACCAAGATGCTGCACTAACCAACATTTTTCATTATTATTTTTACAAACAACTAGAAGTTAGAATGCATGCCTGTCAGAAATTTCATTAGAAGAAGGTAAAATTCATTTAATTTAGGACTGACACCATGTCTATGATGTTATGTTTCAAAGACAATTACTTTCTTTCTTTAAACTGAGACTCGTATAATTTTAAAATTATCAGTAACACAGAGACATTTTATGTCACCAACTTTTGTAAAGCAATGATATTATGTTTTAAGCAAACATCTCTCTTATGCTTTGTACATTTACACCTTCAGGCAATCTCATTCCAAGGATTCCAGGACCCAGAATTAGGAGATGGAACAGAAAAGGAAAGGTCTTTCAGGGAAAGACCAATGCTCTCAACCAGTTCTTAAATAGTCCTTTTCCTTTCTTTCATGACCTGGTCTCTAAATTTTACTTGGTCCCACACTCAGCCCATTCCTCCAAATTCCTTCCAAACTGGTTATGTTCTGCACTTCTCAGGCTTTTGAACGTCACATGGGATTCGTTTAATTAATGACTATGATGTCAAATACAATTGGCCGTCTTGAGGTTTATGTCTGTAAAGGTTTATGCTGCTTGAAGTTCAATAAATAACACCTTCCAGAGAGAAAACAGTTTCCTAATTTGTATTATTCTACTAACCTTAGTGTTTTCCTGCTTAAAGTTTTCTACAGGGATTTGCTATGCCAATCAAAATCTGCTGGTTGGAATGAAAAAGATATTTTCTTTAAACAAAGTCTGATATAAAACACCTTTTCATATCCTCAGTATATTCATTTACTTGTATATATTGGTGTAATATATTACTTTGTCCCAAAACTATTTAGTATTTTTCCATCAAAATCCCCCATGATGATCAGCAAAACACCATCCACTGAGTGGATTCAGAAAATGATGCCTGTATAAATCTAATAAGCTAAAATATTGACTGGATTTTTAAAATTTGCATAAATCACCCAACTTTAATATGCTGAATGATACCCCTTAGCCATTGTTCATTACATATTTGTGGTCAGTTAAGTCTTCTTCCCCATGACTCAGTGAGGCAGGGCTCATGATTCTACTTTATAGATGAGGAGATTGAGGCTCAGGGAACTTAAGAGACTTGCTCAGTTTGTTGAAAGGAAGCCAGAGAGTCACCTTGGGTGTCAGTGAGTCCATACCCTGTGCTAGTTGAATGAAGCAAAGGCCATCCATGGCTGCGGTTCTCAGGGATGGTAAAGGAAGGAGAATTCTGTGTGGGCACGAAGGAGGGATTTAATCATACACAGTGCAAAGAATACCATCCTCTTTGCCATAACAGAAGTGAGCACACTTGCACTTTCTGGTGCTCTCCAGGGAGTATTTGACTTCTGAGTAAGTATCAGAGGTGTAAACTGTACTCAGGGGTAAGGTCTCAAGGTAGGCTTTCTTCCACTAAGGTCATAGGAAATGCATATCTCTTCAAGCTGTGAGAGCATTCAGATTCAGTCTATGCAGGTAGATACAAAAATAAGAAAGCAGAAGATCTGGTCTAGTTTTGTTTTGTTCTGTTTTGTTTTTAATTTCAAGTAGCAGCATGTAAGATCTATAAAATATTTCCTGAGTTAGGAAAAGCAGGGTATCCCCTTTGCAAATTCGAAAATAATTATGATTGGTTAAAATATTACGCACAGTTTGACAGTCCAGAGATAAACTGCAGCAGGCACTGTTTTAGGTGAGAAGCACTGCCAACTCAGCGGAGTGTCTTCATTCTACAAAGTCAAGTGGCTTGGGTGACTGCTGTCATTTGAAATTTGTATTCTGCCCATTTCTTGACTGGATTATTTGTTTTTTGATTGTTGAGTCTGATAAATTCCTTATGCTGGATGATGCCAGACCTACAGGTTTGCGGATAGGTTTTAAACCCTTTCCCTTCATCCCCTCCTACGGATATGTCATCTGTGAGTTCTTCTAAATAGGCCTTGACCTATTTGTGCTCTGAGTCTCTGCAGTATCTGAGACTTCCAGTTCTGCTTATTGTGTGACTTAATATTTCCTTGATGGTTAAATAGAAGAGGGGGAATAGGCCTGAATTACAATGGGGGTAGGGGCTGAAATGAAGCTTATTTCTGGGGAAGGTGCCATCCCAACCACAGCAAGGACTCCCAGGATGCTTTCTGCTACAGTTGGGCCTCTTGCCACTTCAGAACATCGTTTCCAGAAAGGAGAATTTGTATTCGCTGCTTTCACACACGACCCCACCAGAACTTTAGGCAGGCAAGCGTGTGACAAAGAAGCATCTCTGGATCCTGGCATCTTTTGTGTTTGTTGCACAGCTGTGGAGGTATCAAATATTTTTTGGGGAAAGACTCTTGGAACTAAAGTCACTAAATTAAAACATAAAGAAAAATTCAATCTTGTCTCATTTTCTCTGAAATGCAAAATCCATAAAGTGGCCGTGAACATAAAGGTTACTCAATCTAGTAGGATGCTGACGGAGGGAAGGACAGGCACTGTTATCTTGGGAGAACACAAATATTTATAAGGGACTGCTTCTTCAACAGTTGTTGGGGAAAAAATAACACTGCAAATAAAAGAATGGTATTTAAGCTTCTCTCTCTGTCTCTGTCTCTCTCTCCATGCTGGATGCAGTCAGACATGGCAACTATAATTCAGTTTCCAAGGCAGTCCCATTGCTGGAGCCACGCTCCACAGACTCATTAGCTCTTGCTTTGAAAACTGTGATATTTCCTAATGGGCTCTCTCTAGGCTGGAGAAGCCACCACCCCCAGTTTATCCTGCACACCACCACTGCTGCAATGCTTCTAAATCAAACTAGAACATCTTGCCGACCTCCTAGAAACTCTCTCCTTGCACTCCGTCACTCACAGAGCTGTGCTCCAGGACGACGCCCCATCTGCTGGCCCCTGCCTCCGCCCTCTGCACTGTGTGTGGGTCCCTACATGGATCGGCGCTGTCGCTTCCTCTGTCACTAATGTGGGCCATTTCCCATCTGCTGGGAAATGCTCTTCTGCTTGAGAATTAGGACTCATAAAAGCTCTTTCTTGATGATGAAGTAGTTGACAATATCCATAGGTGATAGTGGTATGTTAACACAGACACTTCAGGTGTCACCTGTGGGGCACACCACTCTGGGGAAAGTGCTGTCTAGGTCTTGGCACTATGGGCATTTCCCAGGCTGCTTCTGTGGCAAGCAAACAGAATCTGTAGTGCTTGTCACACTGAAATTTTAGACTTACCTGTTTAATTAGTTAATGATGGTTTTCTCCGCTAGGGAACTAAGCTCCCGTGAGCAGGAGTCATGCCATTCCTTTTTTTTTTTTTTTTTTTTTATTCATGATCGACAGAGAGGGAGGGAGAGAGAGAGAGAGGCAGAGACACAGGCAGAGGGAGAAGCAGGTTCCATGCACCGGAGCCCGATGTGGGATTCGATCCCGGGTCTCCAGGATCGCGCCCTGGGCCAAAGGCAGGCGCTAAACCGCTGCACCACCCAGGGATCCCGAGTCATGCCATTCTTAACTCATTTTAATGCTCCTGGTGGCCAGCACACGGACTTATTTACTGTCAGCTACTCAGTGAACAAATGAAACCATTCCCAGATAAAAATATCTCAAAGATAAAAACAATAGCAATGATAGAAAGTACATACTGTATATGCAAGTGTCAATCAAGTGCTACCTTGGTAGTCCTTTGCTCTCCTGCCTACATCCCTCCCCCACCCCACTCATTCATTCACTTGTTCACTGAGTATTTACTGAGTGTCACCGAAGCATCGTGAATAATGTAAGATCACTGGCCCTAGAAGCTTCCATCTGGGAGGCTGAGGATGGAGTTAAGAGGGGAAAGACACACTGGGAAGCCCGGATGGCTCAGCGGTTTAGCACCGCCTTTGGTCCAGGGCGTGATCCCAGAGATCCGGGATCGAGTCCCATGTTGGGCTCCCTGCGTGGAGCCTGTTTCTCCCTTATTGTGGCAGCTGTGTCTCTGACTCTCCCTGTGTGTCTCTATGAACAAACTAACAAACAAACAAATAGAGGGGAAAGACACAAGTAAGGCAGGGCTTCTCAACCCTCAACCGCGGGGCCATGGACATTTTGGCTGACTCTTGGTTGGAAACACGGGGGTGGGGGGCGTCCCTCCCAAATTAAGATGTTCAGCAGCATCTCTGGCTTCCAACCACGGGACAGCAGCAGCAGCCTCTTCCAGTTGGGACCACAAAGATGGCTCCAGATGTTGCTGAATATCCCCAGGGGGGTAAGGGGTAAAACCCCGCCTTGAAAACTGCTGGTGTGGGACTATTTCTGCTGGGGCAAAGGCCGCAGGCTCCCCCTGGCCGCACCACGTGGGCCTCTGCCGCCCTCCTGCCGCTCCTGCGGCCACAGGCAGAGGAGGTGCCCTTCACAGAACTCCAGGCAGTTCTGGTCTGGAGGTGGGCGTGGAGGCCGGAGTGGAGGGCGTGGGTGCGGGTCCGCTCCTGTTGTGCGTGCTGCGGGCGCCTCGGTGGGTGCGTGGGTGGGTGGGTGCGTCACCCCGCAGGGCCGCGGGGGCCACGTGGGCCCGGGGTGGGGGCTCCTGAGCCGCGGGGCGGCCTGGCGGGGGAACCTCCCGGGCCTCTCCGGCCTCTGGGCCTCCCCGCGCTCCCCGCGCTCCCCGCCGCCTGCCAGAACGGGGCCTGCTCCATGCCGGGGTCGCTGGGGATCCCTGCATTCATGACTCTCCTCGTGTGTTTCACCGGCTTCGTCACTCTCCTGTCGCCCTGCCAGCCGCTCGCTCTTCTCTCGAGGAATGGAGCTGGTGTAGCATTCGGAGTGCTTAGATTCCTGCGGTGAATACGCTCCGACTGCGCCTGCATCGCACCCAGGCTCCCCCGGAGTCACCCTCTGAGCGCGGGCCCAGGAGCGGTGGCGGCGGGAAGCCGGCCTCCCCGCAGGCTGAACAGATTCCCCTGTCAGCCCCAGACGTCAGAGCAGCGCAGCCCCGTCCCACGGGGAAGCCGGCAGGTGCGGCTGGTGGCGAGTTCGCGCCAAGCAGAGGGGCTGCAGGCCCCTCCTCCCCCTACCCCACGAAGACGGTGGCTGCCATCTGGTCACCCGCAGCCCTCTAGCCACTCACTTGTCCACCCTGCGCAACCAGCGACTGCTCAGGCATCGGGGGAGGCAAAGCGCTCAAGGTCACAGGAAACCTTTCAAGAAGCTGAAAAAAGGCTTGCACGTTCCGCTTCCTCCTCCAGGGCAAGGGAATCTGGTAATCACTAATTTCTTATGTTACAAAAGTGACCCAATCGTGGTTTCACTTTGCCCTTTTCACTTGCATATGCGGATGCCCGCGGCGCCCGCGCGCGCACACACACACACACACACACACACACACACACACACACACCTTTTAACTGAAGAGTTTACAAAGACCATTACGTTGTTTTTTCAGCTTTGGAGCAGGTCACTGCATCTGAGGTAGAGAATGTAGGAAGAAGGAAGAGGAGAAAGGGCAGTCATGGTTCCAATGTTTGGAAAATTAAAGACATAATTAAAAACCCCAAGAATTTTAGATCGAATTTGAAAGAATTCCTGTTTTGATATTTTGTAAAGTTTTGACCAAAGTGTATTTAAACAGAAACATTCTGTACATTCTCTATAATCTTTTCATTTACCCTTTTGATGCTTCCGATTTCATGCTGCATACAAAGGATCGGCCAATGGGAACGTTCTGGGTCTCTCTCCTGCTCTTCATGTATCACCACTGTATGAACCAGCGAGTCCTTTCTATAGACACTGTGATGGTTACTTTTATTTTCTTAAATTTATTATTGTTTTATTGGAGATCAATTTGCCAACATATAGCATATAGCATATCCCCCAGGGCTCATCCCATCAAGTGCCCCCCTCAGTGCCCGTCACCCAGTTACCCCCACCCCCCACCCGCCTCCCCTTCCACCACCCCTAGTTCCTTCCCCAGAGTTAGGAGTCTTTCATGTTCTGTCTCCCTTTCTGATATTTCCCACTCATTTTCTCTCCTTTCCCCTTTACTCCCTTTCACTATTTTTTTATATTCCCCAAATGAATGAGACCATATAATGTTTGTCCTTCTCCAATTGACTTATTTCACTCAGCATAATACCCTCCAGGTCCATCCACGTCGAAGCAAATGGTGGGTATTTGTCCTTTCTGATGGCTGAGGAATATTCCATCGTATACATAGACCACATCTTCTTTATCCATTCATCTTTCTATGGACACCGAGGCTCCCTCCACAGTTTGGCTATTGTGGACATTGCTGCTAGAAACATCGGGGTGCAGGTGTCCCGGCATTTCACTGCATCTGTATCTTTGGGGTAAATCCCCAGCAGTGCAATTGCTGAGTTGTAGGGCAGATCTATTTTGAACTCTTTGAGGAACCTCCACACAGCTTTCCAGAGTGGCTGCACCAATTCACATTCCCACCAACAGTGCAAGAGGGTACCCCTTTCTCCACATCCTCTCCAATATTTGTGGTTTCTTGTCTTGTTAATGTTCCCCATTCTCACTGGTGTGAGGTGGTATCTCATTGTGGTTTTGATTTGTATTTCCCTCATGGCCAGTGATGTGGAGCATTTTCTCATGTGCGTGTTGGCCATGTCTATGTCTTCCTCTGTGAGATTTCTCTTCATGTCTTTTGCCCATTTCATGATTGGATTGTTTGTTTCTTTGCTGTTGAGTTTAATAAGTTCTTTATAGATCTTGGAAACTAGCCCTTTATCTGATACGTCATTTGCAAATATCTTCTCCCATTCTGTAGGTTGTCTTTTAGTTTTGTTGACTGTTTCTTTTGCTGTGTAGAAGCTTTTTATCTTGATGGAGTCCCAATAATTCATTTTTACTTTTGTTTCCCTTGCCTTCATAGATATATCTTGCAAGAAGTTGCTGTGGCCAAGTTCAAAAAGGGTGTTGCCTGTGTTCTCCTCTAGGATTTTGATGGATTCTTGTCTCACATTTAGATCTTTCATCCATTTTTAGTTCATCTTTGTGTATAGTGTAAGAGAATGGTCTAGTTTCATTCTTCTGCACATGGCTGTCCAATTTTCCCAGCACCATTTATTAAAGAGACTGTCTTTTTTCCAGTGGATAGTCTTTCCTCCTTTGTCGAATATTAGCTGACCATTGAGTTAAGGGCCCATTTCTGGGTTCTCTATTCTGTTCCATTGATCTATGTGTCTGTTTTTGTGCCAGTACCACACTGTCTTGATGATCACAGCTTTGTAGTACAACCTGAAATCTGGCATTGTGATGCCCCCAGATATGGTTTTCTTTTTTAATATTCCCCTGGCTATTCGGGGTCTTTTCTGATTCCACACAAATCTTAACAAATCTTAAGATGATTTGTTCCAACTCTGAAGAAAGTCCATGGTATTTTGATAGGGATTGCATTAAATGTGTAAATTGGCCTGGGTAGCATTGACATTTTAATATTAATTCTTCCAATCCATGAGCATGGAATATTTTTCCATCTCTTTGTGTCTTCCTCAATTTCTTTCAGAAGTGTTTTGTAGTTTTTAGGGTATAGATCCTTTACCTCTTTGGTTAGGTTTATTCCTAGATATCTTATGCTTTTGGGTGCAACTGTAAATGGGACTGACTCCTCAATTTCTCTTTCTTCAGTCTCATTGTTAGTGTATAGAAATGCCACTGATTTCTGAGCATTGACTTTGTATCCTGCCAACTGCCGAATTGCTGTATGAATTCTAGCAATCTTGGGGTGGAGTCTTTTGGGTTTTCTATGTACAGTATCATGTCATGATGGTTAGTTTTAGATGTCAGCCTGCGAGGCCACAGTACCCAGCTATTTAATCAACTAATCTAGGTGCTGCCCTGAAGGTATTGTGTAGATGTGGTCCACACGAACAAACCAGTTGACTTCACGGAAAGGAGATTACCTTCCAAACATAAATGGGCCTCACCCAATCAGTTGAAACCCCATAAGGGTAAATGGGAGCTTTCCAAAAGAAATTCTGTGTCAGAGCTGTGGCATCAATTGCTGCCTAAGATTCCAGCCGACTAGCCTGTCCTACAGACGGATGACTTGCTAACGCCCACAACCGCATGAGACAACTTGTGAAAATCTCCCTTCTCGGTGTGAATGAGTATATGCATATGCATACACATATATACACATATGTACACCTACCCACACACTTCTACATAGACACAGACACATTAATAGACATATATATAAAAGAAAGAAATAAGAGAAACTAAGAATCGTCTGTCTAAGCTCTTGAATGGTGCTCCATTTGGCAGAGTGGAAGGCAAAGAAGTTGCGAGCTCCTTCCCGCCAGAGTCCCCATGCCTATTTCCCACACTGAGTGGTGGGGTCCGTCCCCACGAATCTGCCTGGGTTGAGCGATTTGCCTGCCCTAACAGGATACGGCTCTGAGGCCAGGGAACAAGAAACTTTGCAGCTTCTCCCTCGGTCTCATGGGAGGTTCACTCCTAGTGTCCAGTTGGCAGCCAGCACCAAGGGCCTGCCTGAACAGAGGGCGCCATCTCAGAGCCCCAGGGCAGCAGAACGCACCACTCCAGAAGAGGCCTCCTCAGCCTAAGGATTACTTGGGCTGATTATTTTGGATTAACTGCAGATGCAGAAGAAGCTCTGAAAACAGTAGAAGCTACTCTTTTGTGAGGGAAATGTACATTTATTAGAGAAGTTCCTCTTTGTAAGCCTCCCTCTCTGTCCCAGGGAGAGAGGATGACTCTGAATTACAAGAAACTGACCAACAGAGAACACAGGGACTTACAGCCACATCACAAACCTTTCCCTTGGTTAGCACTTTTCCTGGACCCTCCTGAAGCTTGCCAAGCTCTTCTCCCCCCACCCCTCCTCTCTCCTTGTCTTCAGCTGAAGATGGTAGGTGAGCCTGGGGCCTGGGCCATCTTGGGGAATTAGTTTTCCTGAGTATCTCCCATGTATACATGAGTTTATATGTCAATAAACTTGTTTTTCTCTGGTTAATCTATCTTTTATTATGGAGTGGGAGGGGCGTGTCAGCCAATAACTCAGAAGGGTAGAGGGAATATTTTTTTTTCTTCCCTACAATGTCCAGTTCTGTAAGGCCATTACGTGACTGCAGTCCTGCCAACCCCTAACACATCCTATGAGGACACCGAAGTGAGGATTACCCAGCTAAGCCCAATGCACCTAGAGAACCAAGATGTTATGATATGCTGTGTTTGAAACCAGTAGATTTTGAGGTGGTGGTTGTAGGGGAATAGGGAATTACAGCATGTAGGAGTAGCTCTTCCACATTGTCTTAAGGCCTCTGCATTTGTTTTAACAAAGGACACCCCTCACACTAATTAATGAAAAAACCCACACAATAAGAATTTTAAAACCATTGAGAACACAAGGTGTCCAAATAACGTAGTGATTTTGTTACATTCTTTCCCACCAGACAGGAACAAAAGGTCTCCAAAGAGCCATTTTGAGACAGTCTGTTGTTAAGAACCCCCAGAACAGTGTTGAATGGCTCCAGATCATCTGCATTGACTATGAGCCTAGCCAGGAGCTCATCTCTGATGCTTTTCCACTAATATCTTTAAAAGGGTAAATACATTGTACTGCATATTCAAAAATTCTTCTGTATATTATTTTGCTCTGACATCTCAAACAACCTTTCTGGTTGGGGAGAGACTGCTCCTTCCTGGGAAGCTTAGAGACAGCAAAGGGCCAAGCCTAGAGCATGGCTTTGATATGCAAACTAACCAATCCAGGGCCATACCTCCTCCATCTGGGCTGGCCACCCCAAGATACTAATTTTAAGGCAGTATTTCTCTACATCATCATCCTAGGGCCAGGTACCAGGCAGCCAGAGGCTTAGAACCCACTGGAATTGTTCAAACAAACCAATGCTAAACCGTTTACCCCATCCTGCTTAAACCTTCTCAAAGAAATCTCAGTAAAGCTGTTACCAAAAAATCCCACAGCTCCAAAATGGAGTCACCAACCTGGGGCTTGTATCTAACCTAAATGAAGTTTTGACTTCTTCCAGAAATGCAGTCTTAACAGGTGAGAGGAATTTCTGGTCAGCACCAATGAAGTTACCTGTCACATGGGCCCTCTCTATCCTCCAAGGCAAGATGAGGCAATCCCCCTTAGAAGACCCCCTGAACTTCCCCATAGGGAAGCTGACCTCACCTGACACAATCATTTGGGTTTACTTTGCTAATTATCACGCTCTATTTCTGCCTATAAAATCCTTCCATTTTGTAGCTCCTGGGAGCTCCCTCCTATTGTCTAGGGGCGATGCTGCCCAATTCATGAATTGTTTAATAAGGTCAGTTTAATCTTTGAATTGAGTTGGTTGAATTTTGTTTTCTAACAAAGGCCTAAGTTCTGCCCCTCTTCCCCTGACCACTCTGGTTTCTCCCACATGACCCCCCGCATGGTGTGCCAGGTATCTTGTCCCTAGGACCTGTGAATATAATAAACTTCATTTTCCTGAGCCTCTCCTCTGTCTCCTCTGGTGGCCATGTCTAATTAAATGTTTCATAAAATAATACAAAACACACACTCTTTTAAGCCACTTGGAAATTACCCTAAAATAGAGATATTGCAAATACTACCTCCGTCATCTGTGCTGCTCTATGGTGCTTTGCTACATTGGGCTGTTTCATTATAAGTTGAGATGGTCCTTCCTTGAGAGATACGTTCATGTCTAATATTTACTGTTCGAAGTGTGGTAGTTAGGAGCGAAGGGTAGAAAACAAAGATCAGAATGAGAGAAACAGAGCAGGAATACAAGTGTGTTTTAAACAGACTCCCTCAAGCAGGGGTTAAAAGTACAAAGTGATACTTCCTAGTGGTAGTCAGACCTCTTTAGAAGGTCTGGTCCATAAGATGCTATTAAATAACAAGTTTACCACCATAATGTATAAGACGATGACACATTTTATATACACACAGAAAAAGGGGCTTAAAAAACACAAGGTCTCAAATGAAAACCCTATGAGAATAGATATAACAATTTTTTTGAAATATAAAAATATTGTCAAATGTCATGGAATTTGGATTTTTATGTAAAAAGAGGGCAGTCAATTATCTGAAAAAAAGAAAGGTGACAAATAAAGATTATTATGTTACTGGAGACCATTAAGGAAGTAACATTAAATCTCGTGTTACCTAAAAGTGTAACGGAGGAGTTAGTAGGCAAAGAATTAATCTGTAAAAGGTTCTTAAATCAATTCTGACATTCTTCTAATTACAACTGGCCCAGACCAGGACCCTAAACATTTAAACAATCACTGGCTGACACATCTAAGAGAGATGGGTCTTGCTCTGTATGCAAGTTGATGAAGGCAGGGATGGACATTTTCAGTGTGACACACACCCACAGTTACACATGCACTCATATGAATGTACTTATACTGCACCTTGGCCCAGAAGGGATTCAAGGTGGTTTCCTTCTCTCTGACAAAAAAAAAAAAAAAAAATTTAAAAATTCCTTAAAATGAAGGCTCTAAATATAGAGCAAAGTGACCATTACACATTAGAAACAGGGTAATGAGGGGTCACCTGGGTGACTCAGTCTGTTAAGCACTTGCCTTTGGCTCAGGTCAGGATGATCCTGGGGCCCTGGGATCGAGTCCCACATCAGGTTCCCTGCTCTGCCTCTCCCCCATTTGTGTGTGTTCTCGGTCTCTCTCTCTTAAATAAATAAATAAATAAATAAATAAATAAATAAATAAATAAATAAGAAACGGGGTCATGGGTGTGCATTCTCTCCTGTCCTTTTATGTATCCAGTCCAGGTCTCTTGGTTTTGTCCCAAAGTAGCAGAAGGGGGTGGGCCTGAGCTTCTTTATATTCCGGGAGTTCCCTCTGCCAGAACCTGCTGACAGGAGACGTTGTTATTTGTTGCATGCTGACACTGTGCTGAGGATCTGGCAAGCTACCCGGTGTCCTCCCGGGTGGTTTGCAACGAGACTGACAAATACCTAGTTATAAAATCCACCAGCGGAAAAGGCAGTTAACTCTCCCAAGGACAGAATCACTTAGCATTTTTATTCAGCTTCCATCTCAGATATTAAAGCAGCCTCTCAGGGTCCCACTGAACAAACCCAGGGCCCTCTGTGTCCCTATCTCTGGACAAGAGGATGCCCTAAGGACAAATCCTCTGGGCTCCTGAGGCCCTGAGGTAGATACAGAAAGGTGGGAGCCTCGTGTGGGCTTTAGCCTTTCCAACCCACAGCTAGTGCTGGCAAATGGGAAAGAAAGGGAAAGCATGGAATGTACTGGATTTTGTAGCCTTATTGGTAAGTGAATGGGCTCACAATTTTCCCTCCTGAAAGTCCACTTGAGGTTGAAATACTAGGATGACATACCACAAAACAACTCAGTGCCTACCCAGACCAGCAATGGTAGGCAACTATTTAACATAAAAAAATCTTATGTCAAAGGCCTAGGTTAACCAAGAAATCAGGCGTGTCAGAAGGTATCTCGTGTGTAAGCTACTTAAACCAAGTGCATGTGTGAGAACCACCCAGTTTCACAGGTGTGTGTTACGTCCAGAGGCTGGTTTTTGATTCCTCCTCTGCTCCTTTCAACAACATAGGTTTTAGACAAACTGTTCCCGGAAAAAAGGCTTTCCTGTCAGAGTCATTTAATCTATTGGCATATGGCCTGCCATGCTCCAGGAGGAATTTCTGGTGGCTCCTACAAAAACCTAACATTTCAGAAACCTTGATGGCCAAGCAGTACAACCTTCACCTGATATGTGAACCCAGATTGTAGAATCTGAAACATGTGGATGATCAGAGACTACCTTTTCCAGCAGGCTCCCTTCTGTTTGAGGAGGACTCTCCTGTCAATTTTCTTTTTTATATTGACCCCCACAGCTGCATCTTAACCCATCTGGCTGTGTCCCTGACTTCAGAAACCTTACAAGATATCCAAAATCTCTTTTCTATGATTTCTCATGTAGTCTTTAAAATTGAGTCATCAGGGACGCCTGGATGGCTCAGTGGTTGTGCTTCTGCCTTTAGCTTAGGATGTGATCCTGGGGCCCTGGGATTGAGTCCCACATCGGGCTCCCTGTAGGGAGCCTGCTTCTCCCTCTGCCTGTGTCTCTGCCTCTCTCTGTCTCTCTCTTTCTCTCTCGCGAATAAATAAATAAAATCTTAAAAAAAAGAATGCTATATCTAGAGAGCAGAATATTTAAAGTCACTAAAAATTATGTTTAAACAACAAAATTAAGAACATGAAAAGGCATTCATAAAAAGATAGTGAAAATAAAAACCAAGGAACAAATCTCTATAGGAAATATCACAATGTGAGTGTAAGTGCATTGTGTGCGAAGACGGGCAGGTGTGATGAGAGACAACAGAGAGGAAGAATGTGAGAGACAACAGAGAGGAAGAATGGACAGGAAAACAGAGAATTTTAAAAGCCTGGGAGAATAAATGAACACGTCAATGGTATTACTGATGGGGGCATCATGAGTTGCTTTTAAAATATTTCTATGTGTTTTCCAATATGAGCCTCAGATTCAGACCCTTGTAATTACTGTGCACCTCTGTCCTCATGCCCAGCCCACACTCTTCACATCTGCTTTCGTCAAATACCAGGGATTCCTCACCTGGCTTGTTTGTGAGTATCCCGCTGCTCCTCTAAACACACTTCAGTTTGTGCATATGCCTTTTTCAGGGCCTGCCAACTGCTGGATACAGTGTCCCATGTGTGCCTGGGCTAGCTCATTTGGAGGGGGTAAGGTCCCCTTGCCCTCGGCAGGGTTTGTCTCTCCATCTGCCTGAAATCACTTTGCTTTGGTGGCATGTCACCTGAAACCTCACATTTACTTTGAAATAATACACACACATGCTCCTTTAAAAACTGTGCTGCCAATAGCATTTTGATCAGTCTTTTTTATTCTTAGTTCTGGTGGTTAAAATAACTGACTGGCTGAAATACTTACTGCAAACATGTGTTTTGATCTAAGATATATTGTAAAATTGAAGGATAAATATTTTCCAAAGGACACTTACTTAATATTATGGGTTGATAATACTTGATATTCTAATATTTTGGGTCCCCCCAAATATATTTTTTGACAAGATGTGTTGGTAAGATACATTGATGTCTTAACCCCCAGAACCTGCAAATGTGACCTTATTTTGAAATAAAGTCTTTGCAGATGTCATACAATTATGAGGGCCTACTGGATTTGGGTAAGCTCTAACCCAATGACTGATATCCTTATAAAAAGAGAGAAATCTGGACACAGAGATACAGAGAGAAGACCATGTGAAGATGGACAAAGAGAGACACTTTGTGACCTCAAAGGTAGGAAAGAAAGTGATGTGAGTGTCTACAACCCAAGAAAGAAATGCCAAGGATTGAAACCACCAGAAGCTAAGAAGAAACAAGGAAGGATCCTCTCCTAGAGCCTTTGGAAAAAGCCTGGCTCAGTTGCCACCCTGATCTTGATATTCTAGCCTCAAGAACTGTGAGAAAATAAATTTGTTTTAAGCCACTAAATTGATGATCATTTTTTTATGGCAGCTCTTGGAAACTAACACATTTAAAAGAGTGCCATGATATATATTCTTATAATTAACATATGCTTAAATTATAAACAAAGTCTTTACTTTAGAAAATACTTTTAAAGAAAAACATTTTAGTTGTGATTAATTTGAAGGCTTACCACCATCTCATCTAATATCCTCTTCACAAATAACTTTCTAACAATAAAGTAAAACTGGATTTAACAAAATCATATTTAAAGTTGTCAATAGATATTGAATGCTTGCAGTGTGTCAGCATTATCCTAACACCTTTATATATATACTACACAGGTATATGCACACACATATACAGGTCCTATATTCTATACATGTGTGTTTTATATATAAACACACAAATTTAACAGTCTAATGTAGGGATCAGCAAACCTTTTCTGTTAAAAGAAAATAAATATATTTTAGGCTTTGCTGGCTACATAGCGTCTGTTGGAACTACTCAATTCTACCATTGTAGCTCAAAAGCAGCCACAGAACAAATGTAAAAAAAGTGGGTACGGTTATGTTCCAAAAAAACTTTATTCACAAAAGCAGTTGGTGGGCCGGCTTTAGCCCTGGGCTATAGTTTGCTGACCCCTGCTGCATTCCTTTGAGGAAGTTAATGACCTTTCCACTTAGTGCAGAGGTGAGAGAACTGAGGCTTAACATTAAACACTGGGTAAAGCCACATAACCAGGTCGCTCTGGAGTTCCAACCCTCACCAAATCCACAGAAACCGGGGTTGGAAGCATTCTGCAACAGTGTCTCATCTCACAGGCAAGAACAACTTCATGCTCTCCTCAAAGTGTATCAAGTAAATAATGAGCTTTTATTTTTTTAAAAGGTTTTATTTATTTGAGAATGAGAGCAGGAGAGAGCATGAGCAGGGGAGAAGCAGGCTCCCCACTGAGCAGGGAACCTGATGCGGGACTCCATCCCAGTACCCTGGGATTATGACCTGAGCTGAAAGCAGAAGCCCGACAAACTGTGCTACCCGGGTGCCCCTAAGCTAATGAGCTTTAGGAAGCTTTCTGATACCAATGCTATTTTGGCAAAAGACATGTAACAACATATTAGAAGCAAGACTTTATTAAGTCAAAAAAGAAATAGCTATAAATGTTCTAAAGGAGAGATATGTCAGAAAAGATTTAGGAGTTCCAGTTAAACTTCAGGGTTATTGATTAGTAGTATCTCAAACAATCCACACGTAAGAACACAGCCATAATGTAAATGAGAAAAGGAGAAAATAGAAATTTAAGAAATCAGAAAAAGCTTGATGTGAATCTCCACGCTTCTTGATTTTCTAGCTTAAAAAAAAAAGCAATTAAAGGGATTTTTAAAGTTTCTTGAAAACACAGAAGAAACAGTGAGGTGTGATATCATACAACACAAGCCCCCTGCTTCTACTGGACAGTCATACCCTCTGTCAAGGGCCTTTTAATTCTTAGTGTTTTGCTGGGTCTTTATTTTTCCAAACTCTTTGCTTCAAGTGTGTGTCAAGCCATTCTACTTGGAAGAACATGAACATCAAAGTTTCTGAAATGCGTTGAAAAGTCACCCAGCAACACTGTATGGATTCTCTGTGTTTCAGAAAGGCACCTCTCATTTAGCTGATTCAGGTGGCACTGAGGAATAGATGCAGGCCCCCTTACTGATAGCCTTTAGAAGTCTGTAGCTGAGAGGGTTAAAATGATCAACTTTTTCTTCATGTAACCACAGCATCATGGCCATATCTCTCAGACTGTTTGAGTTGATAGCTTGAGAATAAAAAAAGGCACATGACTACCACTTGAGCTTATTTTAATTCTAAGTAAAAAGAATTTATTTCCCAGAATGCAGCTTTAGTTGAGCATGGCAAATCACATTGGGACAATGGATCCTTGCCTCATTTTCATAATTATCATAAATGCACACAAAAGCATAAATAAAGAATAAAGAATTAACTCCACAAATATACTTGGAATAGGACATAAAGCTGCAGAGTGTCACCACATTTAACTCCGCTGTAATAAATGCCACAGACAAATAGAGTTAAATGGGTTAATTAGTCACCGGTGGCTATTTTAATTGTGGTATTGAAAATCCGAGACACATGGTAGAGGAATTCCCATCACAGGGTTACTTGGGCTTTAATGGAAGAGTTCGCCCGGGACAGGAGCATCTCTAAAACATTGCGTAACTGATCACCTCTCTTCCTCTCCTTTACTTTTCATAATTAGCTGCACACTATTAAGTTAATGCACATTTATCTACAACAATTCAATTCAGACTGCAAAGAATCTTTCTAGTCTATAATTACACTCCAGCTTAATTAGCATAATTTCCACTGCACATATTTTAATAAAGAAGCTGCCATTATGGGTTGGCTTCCCATGTCGAAACTCTTCCAGGGAACATTGCAAAGAGAGACAAATGCCTCCTACCCATGAATTGCCACAAATGCACGCAGGAGATCTGAAGTCTACTTTGATGAATGAGAACGTTGGAATGGGCATGCCTCCTACAGAAGTGACCTGATGGAAGCTCCCACACCCGCACTGCCCATCAAGGGCATGAGCAGCAGGGAACTCACCCTCCATAATTACCGAGGGCTGGATGATGGGTCGATTGTGCCATGTGGTGCTGGGGTTTGACCTCATTAGTCCATAAATGTCTAGTCTGAAGTGTGAGAGCATCTCTATAGTTTATTTGGGATCTGTATCACCAGGAAATGGCCATTTGGGTGCCTCAAATCCTACCACCACTAGATGTCATTAGTTATTAGTTGGGACACAGATAAATGCGACCTTTTAGAGATTTTTACTAACTTGAAAGACCTTAAGCAACTAGGATCCTCCTCCAAAGCTCCCTTGTGGGAGACCAGTTAACAGTGAGAGAGCCATCTGATTGGTCTGGCACCGAAATGGAAAATACTTACAGTGTGATTTAATGGGACTAAATCCCTTTTGCAAGTGTTGTAAATCTGCCCAAATAACAACAAAGTCCTCTGTTTTAAAGGAAAATCTTCAGTTCTAGCAGCTCATTATATTTTGTACAAAATATTATGACGACTTCACCAAAAAAGGTTTATCAGTGTTTTTGGTTTACCATTTTAACCAAGCCAACCTTTCACTATATCTACTTGTTATTTGGAGGAAAGAACGAGGCATTTGCTTGCTCTGAGTTTGTAACTTGGAAAGGGAAGTTACAGCATCGTACAAGGGAGAAGAAATGGCCGCTGTTGAGCAGAAGGATGTAAATTAAGATAACCAAAAAGGAAGCAGATAGATTAAACCAATGGCAGCGAAACCCAAGACAAAACCGTTCGTGATGTGCTCCTACCAATGGCAGGAGGTGGGACCCAGGGATGCTGCATGAAGTGGGAGTTTTTAGACATGCCTGACATTAGTCTTTCTGGAAAGTCCAGGTATTCCATGAGACACAGGACATGTGTCTCCTACCTCAAAGATTTCCATATTTTCTTTTTCAGATGTATATCAGAAACTTAAAGCAAAAAACTTCTCAGCTTAGAGTCATTTCAGTAAGGCCCCTAACTAATTCTCTGTCTCCACAGGTATAACTTGAAACTAACGATGAATGTAAAGTATTATCACACTATTTATAGTACGCAGAATAAAAATTATATAATGACGGCTCATTCATATTGTCACAATATGCACTTTTCCCTAGAATCAGTTTTCAACCATTCAGAGCTCATGTGTCTTGTGAATAGATACTTAGATTTGTACTTATTTCTTCAAAATTATGGATTAGTTTCTTTTTTTGAAATAGGATTTCTGTAACAGTGAATCGTGTACATACTGACCCTTTCGCACTTTGTTGGTGTTGAAAAGCTTTTCCAGTAGTATTCTCATAGGTGTGTGAAGAGGTTTGAGATATTAGTTAACAAAATTGACTTGTCTTCATCTCGATCATGGCATTAATGCTCACTCTGTTCCTTTTCTTTCTTTTACTAAACCGTTTCATTAAAAAATACATCACAACTAAGAGTGCCTCTGAAGGCAACCTGCTGGGTTGAGCTCAGGTCCTCTACTTAATGGCTGTGAGATCATGAGCAAGGTAGAGGGACTTAGTTTGCTCACCTGAAAAATGGGGACATGTCAGCATCTAGCCTACAGGGATGCAGAGCAGTGAAGGAGGCATGGCAGGGAAAGGGCTTAGAACAATGCCCATCTCAACAAGTTATGCTGATTCTCTCATCTTTCCTTGTTCCTAAGCCTTGAGACACATAAGAAAACAACTTTATAACACTTGGGGCCCTTAAATCTGAAAAAAAAAATTGAAATCTAGTCTGTGCTATAATGGTGGAAATGTTGGAAAAGTGTCTTTTCTGATTTACTGATCTTGACCAAAACAGATAGTCTTCCATTTGAAAAGGGCATACTGTTTCTTCACTTAAGAATTTCAACCTAAACTTACGTTGTATCCATATCTCATTTTTAACTGGATCACAGCACATATTTAGCTCCTAGTATTGGAAGAGGGTCAAATAAACTAACATCAATTTGTATGTTTAAGACAAAGAAACTGGTACTCTGATCTCAACAATGAACATGTATGTGAAGTTCACAATATACATTTGGCATAAATGTAAATACTTACAAAAAAGGTGCCTCTTTTTGAAATTGCTGCCAGAGTTCCTCTCTAGACTTGCACTTTGGTAGCCTACAGAATGAATTTTATAGGAGTAAGCCCCCCCCCACCCAGAATATGCAGGTCATCATCAATATTTACATTCACATAACATATAAACCAAAAGGCAGAAATGTTCAAAAAGTTAGATGTCTACTTATGATCTACAGAATACAAAAATTATACTAGTGATTGTAAATTACAGAACACAGAGCCTTGAACTGCATGATTATGTTAATCTAGGGAATATTAATATCATAACAATTATTTTTCAAAAGTTGCTGGGTTTGGAAAACATGGACATTCACAAACATCGTATTTCTCCCCTTCTGAATTCCAAGCCACAAATTCTTCATGATGACCTTAAATAAAATTTGTATCTATATGCTCAATTTTGAGGCTACTTTCCATTAATGCTGGAATTTACTTGAATTTGTTCCCAGTAGCAGAACTTCTCTAATATAGGGTTCTTTTTATTTTTATTTTTATTTTGCTCACAACAAAACATCCAAATATGGTAGGATTTTTGCCACTACATTATTTCTAAAGTTCTAGCAAGATAGATTCAGAGACCTATACAGTAAGTAATGCATTTATACATAGTTCATATACATCAGCTAATAACAATTAGTGAACTATCACACATAATAACTTTGCAACTTGTCAGGTACATTACTGTATTTTTATAAGCCCTTTCTTTATATACATTCAAAGGAAAACTATATGGCAAAAAAAAAAAAAAACAAAAACAAAAAAAAAACAAAAACATCCAGCCATTGTAACATTTGAACTGTGAGAATTCTCATGTTTTTGTAGTGTCAGATTTCTGGCTGGCTGGATTTTTATTTAACAGGGAGACAATAGATTATGTAATGCTCATAAAAAATACAGGATCCCTGTTTCAACACATGGTGCCATTTGAAGCCATATCAGAGAGGGATCAAGTTCTTTTCTCCCTAAATCAGTGTTTAATATTATACTTCTAGCCTTTCCTTGGTTGGCATTATTGGATTATAGCAATCCAATTCTCAGCCTTGTTACTGCAAGAAAGCTTAAAATAGCAAATAAGAAAACTACAGTAACCAGCAGATAGAAAAAGCTAACCAAATAGTAATTTGCGTGAATGCCATGTGGAACCAAACATAAAAATATTTATCTCAAGTAAATTGTATTGATGCATTTCCAGGAAGTAATCCACTAATTATGATGCTCTGACACTTGGCAATAATATATAAAATATCTACAAGAATAGAGGGAACATGTGAATCATTGCTGTCACTATGACTTTAGCATCATTTTTCCAAAATTTTTAGCAATGAGCCACAACATGAAATACTTCTACTGCAATTCAGTTTGTACAGATGCAAGCAACACATAAATGTATATATAATTAAGGGAAAAAGAAAGGTGTCCTTACTAATGTTGATGCCTTTTGATGTTTTTTTTTCTGTTCTGTTCGATTCCACTTTGTTCTATTTCATTAAATTATTTTCAAAACACTGTTCTTGACCAACAAAAGTATTTTACTACCCATTAAGGCATCACAATCTGCAATTTAAAGAATTTTATACGTATATAACAAAATTCACATATTTATACACATATGTACACACAATTATATACATATATATACATATGCACATACATATACACAAGTATATCTATATACGTATGTGTATATATTAATATAGGAGAGCTCGATAATCTTGTATACTCACCACAAAATTTTGCATATAAAAAAGATGAATTGTTCGACAATTTGAGTAATAATCAGTTTTAAAGACTAAAATTTGGGTGGGGGAAATGGCTTTCTTTATTGTTTTATTTAAATTCTTGCTTTACTCAACATTCCCCCCCACCACCACCTTTCCTATTGTCCATACATATGCCCTACTTTTCAGAGACACATGAAGATGATGAGGATAACAGTGATACTGATAATATTGTCCGCTTCCATCTGGACAATCATCTCTCATTTCTCAGGTGGGCCCACTGCCCTTCTAAAATACTTTATATTCAAATGAAGAGGGAATGGTTGGCTTAGATTATCCATGGGGAAAGGTCATGCTGTCACTTTGAGTATCTCATGACACGTGCAAATTTCGGTCCAATTACCAGATGCGTCTTTACCAGGAACTGGCTGAATGAGAAGTGAATGAAAGCTTGGAATATAGAGACAGAAAAAAAAAATTTCCGTCTGAGATATGGACCACCCACTCAACATAAGAAGAAAACAACTTTTACTTAAGGGTGAGAGATAAATTGTGTAAAAACAACCAACACCTAAGTTGTTTTCAGAATGCAAACCTAAGTATTACAAAAATAATTCTCCTTTTGCTAATAAAGTGGTCATAATTTTTAAAATATCAATTGCTGACAAAGAAAGAGAGGAAGAGTTTAGATTATTTTTGTGCTAAAATTTGTGTATTAGTTCAGAAAGTACTCAAAGCAAATGCAAGACTATTTCCCTGACAGAAATATGTCATTTCTTCATCTGATCACTTACCATCTATGCCACAGGCACTCACAATATTTTATACTCATCACTTATGATGTCATTCTTTACCATTCAATAGCTGGAGGTTTTTAATAATGTCCCTCTGTCAGCATCTAGGAAATTTTATTTTGCTTTTTTAAATATGTTATTTTGGAAAGGGTACATACTTGTCAGGGTTTTGCCTGTATCTTACAACATTTTATAAAAATAGATCTTAGAAAAAAAAAATAGATCTTAGGCTCTGCCCATCCCCCCCCCCACATCTGGCAATCATTTTCCAAAATAGCAAACCAAACTTTCCTTACTATGGGAATTATAATCATTCTATTCTATTCTGTTCTAACCTGCTCATTCTTTTAGATGCTGCTCAAAATGCTCCCAATTGATTTTACTATTCACTCATGGGTGGTCCCCAGCTGGAAAACAAAAATGTGCTAATCCAGTCAAGCCATGGACTCCTGAACTCTATCTATGAGATAGAATGCACCTCATAAAAATATCACAGAAATTCATTTTAATCATTCAGACTCAAAGAGCTACCTTACTAAAACATATTTATTCAAAGAATCTACCTTTATGCTTCAGAGAAGAATACCAGAATTATACACATGTACATATAAAATCAATAATACATTACAGCAGGGTCAGCCCCATGACCAAATCTGGGCTACTTCCCACTTTTGTATGGCTTATAAGGTAAAAATGGTTCTTATAAACAAACATTTACAATAGATTTGATGATAGGGAATATTAACTTTGAACCCAAATTGGCTAAAATGTTACCTCTCCCAAATATCCCCATTCTTCCTGAAAGGCCCATATTACAAACATTACTAACATTGGATCACTGTATTTTAGACTTCCTTAATTATAATTTTGTAGTAGCTACATAATATTCACAAATTGCTCTTTGCCCACAAAGCCTAAAACATTTACCACATAACCCTTTACAGAAGGTTTGCCGACCCATGCATTCATTAAAGCATCATTTTTAAATTGATATAATGATTAATATGGACACCTGTCAACTCAGGTAGTGATCTGGCTGTGGCCCTAACTGCACTCTGGTGATCAGGGGAGCACACAGGTGATATACACAGCAGGTGTATGACTGACAGTTACCTTGCTCCAGGTGCAAAACTGTCCCCTTGATCCCGGGGAGAGCTGTTCTTCCAAGAGGAGTCCCTCTCTTTAGCCAAGGAAGCTCAAATGTCTTTGTTAAAAATAACTGCTTTTTATTTTATTAAGAGCCATAAGCTCAGTGGAAAATTGGGCTTTTCATTCAATGAAATTGCTTTTCACCTAATTCCCGCGGTGCGATGGGAAGGTACAGAGAGCTGTAGTGGGAGACATTCGCCTTAATAAGCACCTCAGTAAAATGAGTTACTCCTGTCTTCCTTGCAACAGCTACTGAACTCTGAATAACTGCCACTTTTGGGCATAGGTAAGCGGTATTATTGCACAACCTTGAATCTATTACATTTGAGAAGTTCTCATTTGTTTTTTGGTTGACATGAAGCTGCATGGTTTAGCTCTCTGTATATTTTCCACTAGCAAAATAGGTTTTCCCTCATCCAGATACACAGCGAGTTTCCCTAAAGAGAGGTTTTGCCCTTTTGGGTATTAAGACTTTAAAATTTAGCATGAGAAAAACATAACTTGAATGAAAACATAGATTTTCTGGGGGAATACTTAAGTTTTCCGCTTTTAATTTTTACCATGTTTTACCTTCACCACTCCTGCTTATCCTCCCTCCTTTTCCCACTGCCATCATACTTCTCTCCAGAACATATTTAGGAAACAATAATCCTCATTACTAGTTCTCATGTTAGCTAGGGGATGAGCCAAGGTTACCTTTGTGGTATAATGACTGATGGTTTTACTTATCTGCTAGACAATAGTTGACAGATTTTTTGGAATCTTATTTAATTTTCACAGGACATACATTAATCAAAGCCTTGTTCTTAAAGCCTTTGGGTTAATGTGTGTCAACATGTGAGAATGTACATCTGCTTTGGGCCCTTTTAAAATTTTTGTTAGGGAGCCTGGGTGGCTGAATCGATTAAGCAAGTGTCCAACTCTTAATTTTGGCTCAGGTCATGATCTCAGGGCCGTGAGGTGAAGCCCCACATTGGGTTCCACACTGGGTGTGGAGCCTACTTTAAAAAAAAAATATATATATATATATATATGTATATATAAAATTTTTGTTGACTGTATTTCTGCTTTAGCTGTAGATAATAACTTTTTCTTGTGAAACTACCACCTTATTAAATCCCCATTTCCGGTGAACACATAGTGAAATAAACAGCTTTCATCAGTAAAAATGTTAGACAAGCCCAAGGTAGAAAAAAAAATGTTCAATATCAAATTGCAAACATATTTTGGAGAGTAATTAGAAAACAAACACGAGGAAAGAAATAAAATAATTTCCACAAAAAGCTGGCTGATAAAAAAAAGACAATAATAAAGCATGTGACGAATTTTCCTGGAACAAGGTTTATTTAACAAGCTCTTGCTGCACAGATTAAATAATATATGATATATCTGGAAATAGATTATAAACTCAAATAATAAAGTCTAATAATGATTATTTTCTCCTTGAATAAATGTTATAGCTCATTTTTGCTCCTAAGCCTCTGATGGAAATAATATTTTCCCCCAAGCAAAGATTATTTTTGTTTAACAAAGGGGTGCAGTTCAAGGACATAGAATGAGGCAAAGCTAGAACCACAGATGTACAGAAAATCTAAACAGCAACAATATTTCTTTGTCAGTGTAACTAATGCACACTTCAAAAATCTTTCTACTGGAAAAAAAAAACCCACTTTGGGTTTAACCAGCACTGGTCTTTGTGAGGCATGTCAGCACCATTCACAATCTCATTATGGCACAGGGCTAGAGGACAGCAGAGAAGTTAGCTATGTAAATGGACACAAGGTGAGACAAGGGTAGGAGCAGGTCTCAGCTGGGCTTCATAAGCACTGCTGCAAGTGCTTGATGTATAAATCCTTCCACTTAGTCCTCACACAACACTATGAGGTAGATGCTAATATCATCTCCACTTTACAGATGGGGACACTGAGGCACAAAGGCACAAGTAAGTGACCCAAAGACACAAAGCTAGCAAGCAGCAAAGGAAAGATTCAAATCTTGGCTCTTATTTTTATTTTTACATAATCTCTATGGCCAATATGGGGCGCAAACTAACGACCCTGAGATCAACAGTTGCATGCCCCTAAACCCTGGCTCTTAGTGCAGCACAAGCTCTTGACCGGTGCCCTGGATCAACAGAGGTCTCGTGGTGAAATGAGAACAAGAGCTAGGCTTCTGACTCTTGCTCTATTTTCATACTGCAAGCCAGTGAGATGAACGTACTGAGACAGGAATGGGACAAAGGCACCAGGTTCAAATCCTGCCCCCACTGGTTCTTAGCTGTGTGCTGTTTTTTTTTTTTTGTTTTTTTTTTTAATGTATGTGTCCTGTTTCTCAGTGCCTTCAACTATAAGTCACCTAATACCCAATCCCTCTGTCTAGGTTGCTCTATTAATCTCTAATGAGATTCCAGGGTTTCAATCAAGTTAGATGCTTCATAAACATCGTTTCCCTACCTTTCAGCCCGTATCTTAAATTTTTCTCTGTTCCCCACTTATTCATAAACTCCTACATCTCTATATTCAAGAGAAACAATCGTTTGAAACAACTAGAATTAAAGTGTGACATGACTTCAAATTAATCAGGATTCTATTTTGTGCTGATCCATGAGGGAATGCGGTGAACAAAATGTATTTCTTCAAAAGACATTTTACTAATTGTGTTTTCTAGTCGATTTAATGTCAGCAAGAGAAACATACAATTTGTAGATTGCTGAATATCTGATTTTAATTCCCAAGTCATCCATTACTTGTGCATGATCTAAAAAAATACAATTAAAGAATGGTCTCTGTTGTTTCTCTGAAACTCAAACAACTTTATTTATTTAAATAATTATTTTAAGTGAAGTGGCTTTCCAGAACACAAAATAACGATATACCCTCAAAATAAGTCCCATCCCAAATTACAAAATTATTTGTAGCAGGCTGCAAAGTGGCCCCTAACATATATTTCCAAGTCCTAACCTCCAGTACCTGTAAATGTGACTTTATTTGAAAGAGGGTGTTTGCAGGTGTAATTAAACTAAAGGTCTCAAGATGAAATCATCTTGGATGATCTCGAGCCCTCAATCCACGGACTAGTGTCCTTCTAAGAGGAGGGAAAGGGAATTTGGATAGAAAGACACATAGCAGAGAAGGCACATGAAGATGAGGGCAGAGCTCCGAGTGAGGCAGCCTCAAGCTTATGGCCCCTGGGAGCCGGAGGAGGCAGGAAGGATCCTTCCCTGGAGCCCTCCAAGGGACCATGGCCCCTCTGACATCCTGGTTTCAGATCTCTGGCCTCCACAATGTGAGAGAGGGAAAAATGTGTTACTTTAAGGCAATTTGTTACAACAGCCCTAGGATATTAATAGACTATGTTTTTGAAGAGGAAGAGAAAAGCAGGGATGAAAATCCTCTTTCATATAAGAACAACTTGAAAGTGCCCTTGCCTTTTGTTTTCCTTTCTACGAATGAGAACAAAGATTTAAAAAATAATCCTAAAAGCACAATCTAAGCCCAGCTCAAAAGAAATTCTGGTTCTCTGGCATTATTTAAGAAAATGTAAGCCTTTAAAACTAGCAATTTTATTAAGAATGGAAATTACTGGTTTTTTTCCCCGAATTTTAAATCCCTTCTTTAAGGAAGAGTAAGTAATTGACTTAGAAGAGAAAATTTTTCCTCTCATTTGTTAATCAAAAAACAAAAACAAAAAAACAAAAACAAAAGACCAAAACAAAACAAAAGAACTGCAGAACATCTTTGGTCCCAGAAACAACACAGAGCAGCTTCTACGTGTTGCTTTAGGTGCAAACAGGCTGTCCCTCTGTTTTTGTGCTGCTGACTTGAGGGACCCTGGCTCCCAGGAGCACCCTCTTTCTGAGACTACCAACTCCACTGAAACTCTTCTCCCTCTCAGCCACTATCATCACATCTCTGTCCACCTCTCTTTCTAACCAACTTCACTTCCACTCCAATGCCTTTATTCTACTCTAGCGTCTTCTCAAAAAGGCCCCACATCCCACACCATGCCTCCTGTGAGCTCAGGAGTCTCGAAGCCCAGACAGACATACCATCTAGTGGTCATGGGCGGCATGTGAAGCCACTGCTTCTTCTCAGTGGTCATTCTACTCAACCTCTTAACATTACTTATGAGCTTTCCCTCTCAAATGTCCTCCGAACTATCATCATCTCCCTCCTGCCTTGGAGTGCTCACAGGCCTAGTTCCTGTTCTGGCATCCATGCATTCAACAAATTCTAGGTGCTCGTTCATGGAGCACCTAGATGTGCCAGGCATGAAACAAATAAAGAGGCCCTTCCTCCACGGAGCTTGAATTTTATGGGGAAGCAAGTAACAGGAAGGACAAAAGTATGCTTGGTTGTCCTAAAAGCTAAAGGGAATGAGCAGGACAATGTGATGAGGGAAAGGAGTGCTAGTGTGGAAGCTAGTGTCCAGGGGGACTTTGATGAGGAGAGGACATAGAAGAAAAGTTATGGCTGCTGTCATGAGAGGGGATGGGGACAGGAGCATGGCTGAAGTAGGGAGGCCACTGAGGAAGTCTGGGATAAACACACACCAATCACTGTGATGTGGACAGTGATGAAAGCCTTGAGTCCACATGACAGCCCAGGGAACTGAATGAAGACATACAGAGAAGAAACCAAGGGTTGTGCTGGGGCTATCCCTACACTGGTCTACCTTCTCCATGGGTCTCCCTATGTGGCCTCTGGGGGCCTGCCCTCTGCTGCTGTCCTACTCATAGGCTCCTTCTGTTTCCTAGGCCACTTCTCTCTCATTGCTCATCTTCCAAATGAAGGCAGCCCCAGGCTCATCCTGGTCTCTGCCTTCCTCACCTTCACCCATGCCCATGGGCCCCCGTCCCATCCCACAGCTTCAGTCATAGTAGGGTGCAGACTAAGGTGATGATATACTTTCTGTTCAAACCTGAGACACTTCTGAGACCGGAGTGGGGGGCTGTCGATGATTACACTGGGGAATAAGGCATGCATCGGACTGTCTCAGGCATACAAGAATCGATAGTTGCTTGACTTCACCTACAAATGCCTATTGGTTTTGTGCTGTGCTGTCTTCCTGAATTGGCTACCTGAGCCCCTGTGGTTTCCTGCTCAGATGTCTATGTGACGTGTCAAACTTAATGTGACCCAACTGTGGCTGTGACATCATCTCCAGAACTGTTCCTCTTGCCCTATGTCAATGAATGACCACTCCAGTTTTGCAGTGGCCTGGGTTGAGGGCCTACCCTGACCTGTCAATGACATCTTCTGCCTCCACCTGAAAAATACATCTGTAGTCTGACCACTCATGACTCCCACCCCATACCACACTGCCCCAAGCCACCGTCACCTCTATCCCAGATTACTGCAACAGCCTTCTACTCATCTCCCTTCATTGAATCTTGCCCCCTGAGTCCACTTTCAAGAAAGCAGCCAGAACAATCCACCATGACCGTCTATCACGGTTCTGGAAACTAGAAGTCCAAGATCAGGCACCAGCTTTGTTGGGTTTTGGGGAGAACTCTCTTCTCGGCTTGCAGATGGCCACCTTCCTATGGTGACCTGACATGGCAGAGAGGGAGGAGCTCTGACATCTCTTCCTCCTTTAAAGAACATCTGTTTTATCAGACTGGGACTCCACTCTAATGACCTCATTTAACCTTATCACTAGTTTAAAGGCTTCATCTCCAAATACAGTCACTTGGAGGAGGTTAGGGCTTCAACACATGAATTTTGGGGAGGCACAATTCAGCCCCTAGCAATAACGTGTGTACTTGCACACACCTCTCACACTGTCCATTGCTATTGTCAAATGCTCTCAGTTGTGTCCTTTGGGCCTCTTCTTGCCCCATTCTTCCCTGAAAATTTCAATCTGTGAAGTTAACCAGCCCAGTCACTTCCTCCCATCCCTTAACCCCTTCAATTGTATGTCTTCAGCTCCTTGGATACAATAAACAAACAGGGAAAAGATGTGGATAGCAGTGGGTAGAGAAAGGCTCACTCTTGACTCAGGTGAGAGCAGGTCCACCAGCTTGGCATTGCCCAAAAAGTGATGGCGAAGGAAGAAAAAAAAGGATTAATTTCTTTGAAAGAGTAGGTAACATATTCATTGCACACAAAATCATCAAGATAAATCAGAATTAGTGGAGATGTAGCTTGTGGATTGCAACCGTCTCCTCCCCCCCCCAAAAAAACCCTACAACTGCATCCAACACTTTATCTTTTTGGCCTTGTAATAGCGGCTTTTTTCTCCTTGGGGGAAATGTTTTCTTCACCTTTCAGAAATAATTACACAAGCCCAGTAAATTCCAGAGATGATAAGTGAGTGGGTAAAAGGAAAGGTCATGTATGTTTACACCGCAGACTGAGAGAGGCCTGGGTAAGCCGTGTGTTAGGAGAAGTTCGTGACATCCATCAGCTTATATAAAATGTTCTTTTAACTGCCTGACACTGTTATTCCCATGAAAGATGTCAGTGCTACCAAAACCAGACAATCCTAGGATGAGGCATCCTATGAAGCTACAGGAAAAAAAATGGCCAATAGCAAAAACATGAAGGACTGTAAGAATAAAGTCAACACTGGGAGGCTGGATCTGTTTTCCAATCATGTCTATTAGCTGCTAAGGGCTGCCATAACAAAATGCTACAGGCTGGGTGGCTCACGCAACAGTTTTCTCATGGTTCTGGGGGCTGGAGGCCCAAGAGCAAGGTGACAGCAAGGTTGGTTTCTTCTGAGGCCCCTCCCCTTGGTTTGCAGATGGTCCTCTTCTTGCCATGTCTTCATGTGGCCATTCTTCTGCATGTGCACAGCCCTAGTGCCTCTCTTGTGTCCAAATATTCTCTTATAAGGACACTAGTTGTACTGGATTAGGACCCACCTAAGACTTCATTTAAACGTAATCACTCTTTTAAGGACCCTACGTCCAAATACAGTCACATTCTGAGGTACTGGGTGTTAAAGCTTCCAAATATGAATTTTCCAGATACACATTTAGCTTCACAAACTGCTCCAAAACTGATCAGCTTAAAACAATAATTACGATTTATTTATTTATTTTTGCTCACAAATCCTAAATGGGCAGGGCTCAGCAGGGACAGCTCCCTTCTGCACCAGGCCCTATAATGTGGGGGAGACTCAGCTGGATTGGCTAATCCTCTCTCAAGGTGGTTTACTGTCATGACTGGTAAGTTGGTGTGGTTGGTTGTCAGCTGGGCCCTCGATGTGTGTGGGAGGGTTATGCACTAGGGAGCTCAGTGCTCATGATCATCATCAGTCCACATTCTTGTGAGTACAAAAGGAAGCAAGCCAAGCCTCTTGCCTGAAGATTCTAACCTTTCTATCCCAGCACCCAGAGGAGTGACTGGAATAAGGCAGATGCTAAACAAATACTGATTATTTAGACTTAATAATTTATTTTTTAAAGATTTTATTTATTTGAGAGAGAGACTGAATGAGTGAGAGACAGAGAGAGAAAGAGCGAGCGAGCAAGTGCACAAGCAGGAGGCAGAGCAGGGGAGAAGCAGACGCCCTGCTGAGCAGAGAGCTCGACTCGGGGCTCCATCCCAGGACCCCAGAATCATGATCTTCCAAAGGCAGATGCTTTATCGACTGAACCACCCAGGCACCCCTAGACCTACCTTTTTAGAACAGTTTAGGTTTGTAGCAGAATTGAGTGAAAGGTACAGAAATTTCTTATATACTCCCTGACTCTACACATGCATAGCCATTTGGAACACACCCACCAGAGTGGTGCATTTGTCACCAGTGATGAATCTGCACTGAGGCACCATAATCACCCTAAGTCCATAGTTTACATAGGGTTCACTCTTGGTTATGTATAGTCTGTGGGTTTGGACAAATGTGTCCACCACTATAATATTATACAATATACTATTATTATCCACCATTATAGTATTGTAGAATTATCCACCATATATAATATTATACTATATTATACAATATAGTATTATATATAATTTCACAGCTCTAAAAATACTGGTTTTTAAAGGACCAAAGAAGGCATACTTAACAGGGAGACTCAAAAAGGTTGAGGATTGATACATTCTCCCATTCTCCCACTAGAAAGAAATATCTGATCTTAGCGTTGGTACCTTCTAGAGAATCATGTGTCCCTTTGGAAAGCATCCTTTAAAAAAAAATTATTTATTTATTCATGAGAGACACAGAAAGAGAGAGAGACAAAGCCACAGGCAGAGGGAGAAGCAGGCTCCATGCAGGCAGCCCGACGTGGGACTCAATCCCAGGCCTCCAGGATCAGGAACTAGGCCAAAGTTGGCACTAAACCGCTGAGCCACCTGGGCTGCCCGGAAAGCATCCTTTTAAAAGCACCTTTTAAAAAGTGGTTCTGGTAGGCTTCAAGTCGCCATTTAGATGATTGCTGTGGCCTCTGTTTATGGAGGAGGGATGGCAGCCACTGGAGGTCAGCACTGGGACACGCACACTGTTAGGGTGTAACTGTTGCATGTTTCCCAGGTGCTAGGAACGCACATTTACTTAGGTCACCCAGGTGGATGTGATTTATGTCTCTTTTTTGCATCAATTAATTGTGATAAAAATTAGGCTTTCAGAAGTAAATGCAAGTCTTGTATTTAATATTTATAGAACAATGAAACATGAGTAAATTTAATACTTACAAATTATTACTTTTTCATCTTTGTTAGACAGGTTTACCTACACCCTCAACTAACAACAATTAATGTCTTCTCTACTGTGCCATCCACATATATCTTTTCAGGGAACTGTTACTCATAACTCAGAAAACCATGTTAAATCTTGACCCAATATGACACTCCCTCTTCCTTAGATTTTTTCAAGATCAAAGAGTGACCAGGGATCCCTGGGTGGCTCTGCAGTTTGGCACCTCCCTTTGGTCCAGGGCGTGATCCTGGAGTCCTGGGATCGAGTCCCACATCAGGCTCCCTGCATGGAACCTGCTTCTCCCTCTGCCTGTGTTTTTGCCTCTCTCTCTCTCTCTCTTTCTCTCTCTCTCTCTCTCTCATGAATAAATAAATAAAATCTTAAAAAAAATCAAAGAGTGATCAATTAAGGCCCTAGAGACAACCAACAAGCTCACCTGATTTAGTCCTTAAAAGTTAGCCTTAAAATCTTCCCCAAATGCTGTTACCTTTACAATCGGTATTTGCTCTTTTACCACAGCCCTTATTTTTAACCACGTCTACTTGAGAAATTCTGAGCAATTTTTAACCAGACTGCATAATACATTAGTTAACTTCTGGAAAAATCCTGTCTTTTTAGTAAGATACAATATGGATTTTGTTCCTTCCTGTATTTGAACTGTAATAGCTTGTCTGTATCTAGTGTACAAATATAGAAACTCCTGGTATTGCCTTTTGCATAAATAGTGTTAGTAAACCAAAAGGAATATCTGCCTCCTGCCACTGTAAACACAGGAGAAAAAAGGGAGAAGGGCACCAATAAATATGGAACTCAAAATAAAGAGGCCAATCTAAAGAAATACATCTTAGGTTATTCAGTAATTTCCAAAAAAAAAAGTGAAATAAAAGAATTAAATCACACCTAAAAAAATTCAGTACTGAGTTGATTTCTAAAAATGAAGGAAAATGAATTCTTCAGACTAACCTGGCAATTACACAATATTGGCCTCATGCACCTGTTTACCTCCTCTGATTAATATGAAATTGTGTTTTTTGACTGAATGGTTTGCAATGAGGTTTCGGGAATGCAGGCCCCTAGGATGCTTCACCATAAAACTGTTCCTTTAACATGGAGGTGGTCACTCTGCTCAGAAAACCCCACAGGCTTCCCCGGCAGAGCAAAGTGTGGTAGTCGGTCCTAGGCCCCTTCTCCTCCTCCTCCTCTCTGTGGCCAATGCTGGTCAGAGACACATCTGGCACTCTGGTGGTCTGGGAATTCTTTGGCCTCTCAGAGAGCACATGCTACATGGCTTGTCCCTCGTACTGTTTGATGGTAGTAAGAGGCAGTGCAGAGCCTTTACCAGCAGCACTGGATATGTGCACCAAGGGGGTGCAGGCCAGAGGGGGTGGTGCAGGATCGGGGTGGGGGTGGTATAGGACAAGGGGTGTGTGGGCATGGGCCACAAGGTGGAGAGTGGGGTGGGAGAGCTGTGAGTTAGGGGGGCTGGTGTGGGCCATGGGGGTACAGGCCAGAGGGCGTGGAGCAGGCTGGGGGTGGGAGTGAGGGATAGTGTAGGCCAAGGAGGGTGTAGGCATGGGTCACATAGTGGGGAGTAGGGCAGGGGGTTGCTGTGGGTCAGAGGGGCTGTGCAGGAGTGGGTGAGGGGCTTTGGGTCAGGGGGGCTAGTGTGGGCTGTGGGGGTGGAGTGTAGGCTGCAGTGATGTGGGCCAGAGGGCATGGTGCAGGTTGGGGGTGGGGGTGGAGTAGGCCAAGAGGGGTGTAGGCATGGGCCACAAGGTGTCGAGTAGGGCAGGGGGGTGCTGTGGGTCAGAGGGGCTGGTGTGGGCGATGGGGGCAGGGTGTGGGCCACAGGGCTGTGCCATCCGCTGTGATGTCGCACAGGGCAGGTCTCACTCTCAGGCTCCAGCTACTCCAGCTAACAGGTACTGTGGGACCTTGCTTGGTGGGAACTCTGCCTCTCTCAGAGGCTCCTAGAGGTGGGGTGGGGTGACAGCAGAAGCTAGAACTGGGCTGTTGTGGTGTCACAAGCATCTGCAAAGACTCTCTTTGACAGAACTTAAGTCCATCTTCTCTGAGTCCTTTCTCAGGTAGGCCTTGACCTTGGCCCTTGTCCTGGCTGAGTCCAGTTTTGGCCAGAAGCCTGCTGTGAGTTTGGAGAGAACACCATCCTCTTGATATCTGATCAAATTCCTCATCTCCACCCCCTCCAAGGTGAGATTGGAGCGCCCTGGCTGCCCTCAGCAAGAATCCCGCCAAGTTGGCTCGGCAGGAAACCCCCTCCCCCAGTTCCTGCTCACAGTGACCTTCTGTCCCCAGCCCTCAGCTCCACTCCTTGCCTGGAATCCCGACCAGTCTAGGCTGTCTTCAGAATTGAGCCGTTCTACACTCAGGCCCTTCTTCCCCTATTGCAATGGTTTCTGGATAAAAGCTGCTTTTACCGCTTTAACTACAGTCCATCTCTGGTTCTCTTTGACAGGCCCCAGTCTAAAAGTCTTCCCGAACAAGAGCGGAGGAAGGCAAAGCACACGGGTACCATATGCTCCTTAAACACCTACACACGTACATCTTCCTTAGTCCCCTCTGCCCAATCAGAGAGGGATGCCTTCCATTTGGTAAGTGGTTTTGCAGGTCCAGACTTCACTTGTCTATCTCCTCTGAACTTTTTACAATATTACTTTGAAAAAGGAATTACTATTCACACTGGTACTTCTTTTTATCGCTAATGCATGTGGCTGGAAGAAAAAAAATAAATTGGGCCTAAACACAGCTACTGAGGGGTATAGTAGCTGTTGGTCTATGTAGATTAAATCAGAAGATGCTATTTGAGAATTAGCTTGCAAGAATGAGAAGTGGAAAGCCACATAATGCATAATTATTTTTACTTTTTACATTAATTTACATACATTAATTACATTAATGTGTAATACTTTTAGTCTGATTCCTTTATTAAACGAAATCTGCATGGTTTCCAATATTCTTCCAGTATGCTTCTCCCCTTGCAGTGTATTCTTATGAATGTCATCATTATTTGATTTTAGGGTAATTTGCATTGGCCATCCCTGACTTTCTGGAAATATTGGAAGGTAGGTACTTAGAGCATTAAGTAGAGCACACTTCATATCCACTATGTAATGTATGCTCATAACCAGTGTTGACAGCCAAAATGTATTTGTTGGAAGAAAAGCCCTGACAGGGAAAAGAAAAAAAAAGAAAAAAGAAAAAAAAAAGGACCTTGGAATTTTATAGAAAAACTTAGCTTTGCAAATCAAACATAAATAAGCCTGGTTTAGAGAAGTTACCAGGAGCCACAGGAGTGGAAGGAATCCCAGCTGCCATCAAGGTGGGAGGGTGGAGACTAAAACTCCCTCTGCACCAGGGAGAAGAGTTCTGGAAGAAACTTGAAAAGAATACCAGGAGTTTATGGCCGCTAGTGTGAGGTCCTACTCTGTATTTTTCTGCCCACTTAACCCGCTTAAGTTTAGGGATCCCAAAAGCATGGGGTTTCCCCTCTTTCTTTCAGAGAGCAGGCAAGTGGCCACTCTGCAGCAAGCTGGCATGACAGCAGGAAAACTAAATAAAAGAGAGCCCCCACTTCTTGCTCTGTCTCCTTCCTCCCATTCCAACCTGAGTCCTCCTCAGCTTCTATGAGCCCTGGGGCCTTTCCTGGTCCCCACAGGAGTGAAGAAGGTAGCTGAAGATTGAAAGCAGGGGGTGTATTTCTGGGGATGGGGTGATGGACTTACTATATACATTAAACACAAAGTGATTTTTAAAAAGATTAAAGATACACACCTTAATGTAAGTGTGTATAGGATAGTGCAGGTGGTTATAGATAAATAATGATGCCATACCATAAAGGCAAAAGTAATATCACAAACTAAAGAGGCAAGATGCTGAATAAATAAGTACTTTTCTAGCAAGTGATATTTATATGAAAAAAAATAAAGTTAGATCGCTACCTCACACCATACCTAACAATAATTTTGAGATACCTTACAGAACAAATCTGAAGGATTAAATCTTAAATATTCTAAGAAAACAAAGGAGAATGATATTATGAATTTAGCATAGGGTATTATTTCTTTAAAATAATGAAGAACAAAATTTGATTAAAATTTAAAAGTAAAAAATCATAAAAAGATGTCATGGATTGGGAGAATATGTTAGAATCTAGATAACATCAAGAATGTATAAATAGGGACGCCTGGGTGGTTCAGTGGTTGAGCATCTGCCTTTGGCTCAGGGCGTGATCCTGGGGTCCTGGGATCGAGTCCCACATTGGGCTCCCCGCAGGGAGCCTGCTTCTCCCTTTGCCTTGTCTCTGCCTCTCTGTGTCTCTCATGAGTAAATAAATAAAATCTTTTAAAAAAAAGGTTTTAAAAAAGAATGTATAAATATCTTCTCTGTATATTAATAATGGCTTTCATTTCTTGGACCAACCTTATTTAAGTACTTTATATATATTACCTTATTAAGAATTTACAACTCTAACCAAGTAGGTAATTGTATTAGTCTTATTTTGAAGATTCAATGAAACTAAAGACGATAAAGATTAAATTTGAACAGTTTCACACCCATTAAGGTGGCAAAGATGTAAAAGGATGACAATAGCAAGTGTTGGCACATACAGGGTGAAACAAGAACTTCTGTAAACTGATAGCAAGAGTGAAAATTGGCACAACCATTTTAGACAACAAATAAAAGATAACTCTTAAATTTGAAGATGCAGACCCTTCTGGTATGGCAATTTTAATGCCCCACATTTATCCACAGACACACATGCAAGGACGGTCATTCCTTGCTAAATGTCCACCAAGAAAAGCATAGACACACCTAAAAATCTGTCAAAGAACAAACTAATGCACTATGATCTATGCCTGCAATGAAATGCTACAGAGCAGAAAAAAATGCATGAAACATGCACACAAGCATCCATGTGGATAAATCTCAATAATAATGTTGAGTCGAAAAAGTAAGTTTCAGGTAGATCTATATCTACAACTATATCCACATCAATATAATATGCTGTATGGTTTATTTCATGTGCCAACTTGGCTAAGTCATGATATTCAGACATTATTCAAACATTATTCTAGATGTTTCTGTGAAAGTATTTTTTTAGGTGAGATTAATATTTAAGTCAGTGGATGCTGAGTAAAGCAAGCAGATTGTTCTTCATAATGTGGCTGGAGCTCATCTAATCAGTCGAAGGCCTGATTAAAAAGACTGACTTTTTGGGAAGAGGGACTTTTGCCAGCAGTCTGCCTTGGACTCAGATTGCAATTCATTTCTGGGCCTTCAACCTACAAAATCTCCAGGCTGATCCTGAAGATTTTGGTTTTGCCAATACTTCACAAATGCATGAACCAGTTCCTAAAAAAATAAAATAAAATAAAAAATTTTAAAAAGTTCTTCTCTCTTTATCCATACATCATGCTGTTTCTGTTTCTTTGAAGAAGCCTGATATACAGAGATGCTGAAAATGTAAATGTTTAAAATGCACAAAGCAGTATCTGGGTAGAAACATGTGGGAATGACATGCCTAGGTCTGTGTAAGATGGTGTTCTTCTTAACTGTCAGTGTGCATGAAGATGCCATAAGGAACGGTCTAAAAAGTCATATTAACACGACAAAAGTGACTTAGCTGATTTTGAGCGTTACATTGAAAGTGCATTTCATTTTTTAAGAAAGTGAATATGTTTCATTTTCTAGCATAAGAAGATGACTCGATTTTCCTCAATTTTAAATTGAGTCACTGGACCAGTTCTGAAAATAAAAAGAAGTGTTATATTGGAATAAAAACTCCACATCAGTCAGTTGATACAATAAATGCAAATTACCCATTTTCCCAGGCTGTTGTTTTTATTTTTATTTTGTAACAGAAAATAATTTATATTCTGATGTGTATTAAAATTTACAATGTGTTTTTTCATTAGGAATTAGAGAAAAATACGCTATACTGATTTCTGGACCATGTCAGACATCATTCAGGTATGACAAATAATTCAGTGCATTCTAAATTATTACGCTACTGTAGGCAGATCCCTGGCTGCAGGTTATTTCTCTTTTTGTATAAAATATTATACCAATATTTTAAGATGATGTGGCATGCAGACCGCCTGCTCTCTATTTAAAGTCCTATGAGATCAGGATTCCAAAAGAAACAACAACACTAAATGACATTGATATATTGAAAATCATCTACATTCATGTTCTTCTTTTTGTACAGAAACAGCTCATAAAATATTTTCTAGTGTGCCTTCAAGTAATTTCTTTAAAGATGACTTGGGAAAAACAATTGCTAATTAATTTTAACACCATGTCAATTATGTTAATAAAATTCTAATTAAAATCCTTGTGATGTAAATCAGTCTTTCTTCGTGTGTTGTGTGAGCATACCTGTGTTAATTATTATATAGGCCGGTAGTCATCAGATACTTATTGACTTTATCATGAACCTACGCAGTGGGCTTGGTGGTATACAGATCTTTTGACAAACCTAGTTCTTCTGCCTGCCATAAGCACTGGACAAATTAATGGAGATAGCCTACTATTTAAGGTGCCATAGAGCTAAGCTAATTGATGTTCATTATGGAAATAAGACAGCCTGGAAGTCAGGAAGGGACTGAGGGTTAAGTAGCTTCTTAAAGGGACTATGGAAGTGTGGATATGGCAGTTTGGACACTACTGTAGTGAATGGTTGATTATATGCCATTTCACAATGAAAGCAAATGTAAAACGATAGCGGCGTCTATGGTGTAAGGTAGAAGGGTTACTTGGGAATGTCGGGGATGCTGTAATTTCACCTGCTGCTGAGGGTGGAAGCATCCCTCTTCCTTGCCAGGCCTTGTGCTGGGTTCTGGAGCACCACTAAGACACAGACGCTTCCCTCCAGCAGGATGCCGCCTGCCAGGGACAGCAAGGCAGGGATGGCCCCTGGGTGGAACAGATGTAACACCTGCTTTCAAGCTCCTAAGCTGTCATCTACATGGTGTAGGACGAATACAATGAGAAGAGAGGCTGGTCCCTCCAAAAGAGAACCCTTATTTTGATGATCCAGGATCCAAGTGGATGGCAAAATGCTTATTTTTACATCCACCACAGAAATCAGCGTAAGATATCAGCTTGTTACAAGAGAGAAGGTTAGCAGGGACAACACAACTCCCCTGCTTCTGCATTATACACAGACAAGTAAACCAATCTATGTCTAAAAAATTGTGCATGGCATAGATTTGTTTACAAATCTGAAAAGTCTATAATTAGGATTTTGTACCTCTACATTCCACCAAGGGAAGAGGAAAACGTTAAAACCTCATCAAAAGCAGAGACAGACTCTAAGGCACTAAAATCTTCTGACAGTTATGAAAACACTTGTGTTTGAGTCCTCATTTCAGGAGACAAGCCTGATGTATGAGTGCTCTGGGAAAGCCCATCAGAACACAGGCCTCTTTGGTATGAAGGACTGGGACTCCTGGCACTCTACCCTGCTTGCCAGCAGCATCCATAATTTCCAGGCTGCCTTTACTACTGGAATCCTGAAGTGATCAGCTATGAGAAGCCGGGAATGTAAATGACCCTTTATGTTCAGCATTCTTCAAAGAAAAATAAATAATTGAAATGAGATAGAAAGAATAGTTTTCCCAGGTAGAAACCAAATAATTTTCACTTGTAAATACAGTTTTCCACAAGACAAAACAAGGGCACTCAAGGGAATATCAGATAAATTAGTATAATGAAAGAAAAATATACCCCAAAATCTGTAAGCTCGAATCTGTGGCGGTGGCAGTAAGGGGTAGTGGGTGGAACAGGCTGAGTTAGGATTCAGGATCCTGATTGCACTCTGGCCATTCTTATTTTACTAGGTGGAAAGCACAGAAATCCTAATTGTGTGGGAGACATTATGGGTGCTAAAGAGTGCACAGCAGAAAGTTTTTGGTGCCTCAAGGCCACCTCTGATTTCATCCTCTGCTGTAGGGGACAAATCCCTGTGAGCTTAGATGAGCATGTGAGTAGCTCCATGATCCTGAAGCTCTGTGCCTAGGGCCTTCCCCAAAACCATGCCACTTATAAGTTAAAGTTATAAGTTAAAGTTTCCCCAGGCAACCTGCAGCCACTGGAATCTGGTGGTAAACACAGGCCACCCCCCAACCCTGCCCCCGACCACTAGGGCAGGTACTGCTCATGCTGCTGAGAATGACCAGCAGATCAAGGCTTCACACCATGCTTTTGGCAGTGACCTTGATGGTGGACCCTTAGGCTGTTCTTCCCTCCTTCCTTGTCTCACTCTCCCTGCTTTCCGGGATCAGCTCCTAAATACACCACCTGCACCCAAGTCTTTGTCTCAGGTTCTGCAATTAGGGGTCCAAACTCAGGACACAGCTAGAGATGAGAGAACATCAAGGAATCCACAAGGTTGCCTGGGGAAAGGAGGAGAAGAAAGGACATGGTCCACCAAGTAAGCAGAAGGGGGGAAGGCTGGAGGTAAATCAGGGCTGGCGGAGTGAAGAGATGCCAGCTTGATGGTGGTCAGGGTTCACCGCGGGCTGAACATCAGCCTGGACTCCTGAGAGGCCTGATGTTTGCCCAGCAGCTGAGTGGTCAGCTGACCACAGTTCCACTGGGACTCTGGCCACCATTTTTTCCCAACCCTTTTTTCTTGCAACCTATGGTAAAATAATACATTTTACTTGGCAGCCAGAGACACATGCATGTGCATGCATATACCTATGGTCATCTATCTTTACTAGATAGTTATTGGATATATAAATGAACAAACAGGCCATAAAAATTAATTCTTCCTACACATGATATAATCTGCCATCCTCATTCTGCTATATGCTCTCTCTCTCAACACTCACTGTTTTACAAAGCTGAATTTCATGACCTTTACCTAATTGGTCGAAATCTGCAGTTTAAAAATCACTAGTCTAGACTAGCCTCCATGGGAACTTGAACATGGGAAGAACACATACCATCTCTCTGTGTCTCCCTCTCTTTCGGGGTAAAGCAATGAAGTGGGGAAGAATGACACCGGAAGTTCTCCCCGCCTCTCAGTGACCTTTATGATTCTATGTCAAATCCATGATAAAATGTCAGATCACATACTCCACATTCAGTTACTGGGAGGAGTTAACAAGACACAATTTAACTAAAAAATTGTGGTTGTGCTATTTTTTCAGAAAATGTTTACTAAGATGTATATTCTTTTAGTAATAGTCTACTTTCATATTTAGAATTAGAATATAAATTAAAAGTCATAAAACAGTTGTTAAGATATAGCTTTAATTCAACTTCTTTATCCTCTATACCGGAGGCTTTTCTTTCCCCCTTCAAATTGTCCGTTCTGCTTCTTACACCACATTCTTCCTGCTCTATGGCCCCGCAAGTCACCACATGCCTTTGTGCTTAATGCTTCCCTTGTGTAGCTACAGACAATCCACCAGCCTCAGCTCCAGTTTCTTCCCCCTTGGCTGCAAGCTTCTGTAGCCTGCCCTCCCCCTGAGCTGTGTCCCCACCAATGTCTGCACATCACCAGCATAGGCCTCAGCTGATCCTCCTCCTGCCATTTGTTTCCATGGCTCTGGGTGCCTCAAGGCAGACCCTTTCTTCTTCTTGGCATCCAGAGCACGAACACAGTACCTGACACGACCCTGCAAGGGATCATCACATGTCCATGACAGGCACAAAATACATTACAACTTTTATATCGTCACTCAAATGGTCATCCTGACTTCAGGCTCTGGTGTTCTCTCTCAATGAAAGAGCAACTATCTAGTAGCACAAATGAAAACATTCTGCACTTTGTAATGAGCATGCATATCATCATAGTAAATTTGGCTACAAGAAAAAAGTTGAGGCCTGGGGAAGTAATTCATAGGGCAATTTCCTCACCATCAAAACCAAACTCTGCATCACGAGTACAGAGACATTCTCCCACAGATCAAATTTCTGAGGCATTCTTTCTATTAGTCAAAATCCTTTGGATGCAAATAACAGCAATACAAGAAGAAAAAGCAACAAGCAAAGAACAGCAGCTCTATTGGAGCCCATGGGTGTCTATAACCTATGGAAGAGCAGGCTCAGAAGGAGCCCTAGGACTCCTCTTTCTTGGTCTTGTCTCTGCTTCTCATCTCCGCCAAGGCCACTCTTAGCTCTGGCTTCTTATTCTTCACCACCAGAGGGCAATGTAGACCATCCTCTTTGGTTCCAAGCTCAAAAGGGTCAGGAGAGAGCTCTCAGGGTCTCTGTCTTGGTGGGTGCTGAGCCCTGGTGTGGTCTCCAGAGTGTGCGATACTACGACTGGTCACCACTGGAAAATCACTGTGACCGTGTGGCCTCAGAAAATGGCCACTCCCATTAAAACCAAATGGAGAGAAAGGGGCAAGATGGCAGAAGAGTAGGGTCCCCAAGTCACCTGTCCCCACCAAATTACCTAGATAACCTTCAAATCACCCTGAAAACCAAATGGAGAGAGTATGTAGGGACATTATTTTTCAGAAGGAAAGAAGCTACTACTTTGGACACATAAACTGAGGGATGTCTATCTACGGCATGCTCCTAGAGAGTATCTCCATTTTTACATTCATAATATTAATTTGTAGTAATTTTCCCCCATTGTCACTACATATATAATTTAAATTTGCATCCCATCTCTTAAATTTTACATATATGTTTTGTTTTCTAAGTAAGCTCCACACCCAATATGGGGCTTGAACTCACAACCCTGAGATCAAGAGTTGCAGAGTTGCATGCTTTACCCACTGAGCTGGCTGGGCACTCTATGTCTCTTAAACTGTATTTTAAGCTAAATGAGAAGAAAGTAGGTTTTGAATTTTGTTGAGAACTACATGTGAGCTATGTAGCAGGGGGCTCATTCCACAAAAAGAGCTACACTGAACACACACATAGTTGTGTCCTCTCAGCACTTAAGATTTGCCGCTCACACGATGAGAGACTGCATTCTGTACTCATTTTCCATTTTAACAATAAAAATGATTGCTTTTCACCATTTCTACTTCCCCCATGTTTTTATTCCTTTAAATACCATCACTTTTAAAATTTAAATTCAATTTGCCAACATATAGTACATCATTAACAGAACAAAAAGGCAACCTACAGAATGAGAGAAGATATTTGCAAATGCTGTATCAGATACTAGCCCAAAATCTATAAAGAACTTACCAAACTCAACACCCAACAAACAAATAATCCAATCAAGAAATGGGCAGAAGACATAAACAGACATTTCTCCAAAGAAGACCTACAAATGGCCAACAGATACATGAAAAAATGCTCCACATCACTTGCCATCAGGGAAATACAGATCAAAACCACAATGAGATACCACCTCACACCAGTGAGAATGGGGAAAATTAACAAGGCAGGAAACCACAAATGTTGGAGAGGATGCGGAGAAAAGGGAACCCTCTTACACTGTTGGTGGGAATGTGAACTGGTGCAGCCACTCTGGAAAACTGTGTGGAGGTTCCTCAAAGAGTTAAAAATAGAGGTATCCTATCTATGACTTTTATACTGAGAATGTTTTATCCATATATAATTGACCTCATATGAATAAATACCTCTAATTTCATGGTATCATATGAGTAAATAATCCTGAATGTAACTATCATTAACTTCTGATAAGGCCTTTAAAAAACTATAAAATGATTGTATAAAAGGATATATTTCATTGAGAACCCCTGTTTTTCCCCATTATCAGTCCTTCTACATGATCTCTGAAGGTGACCTGGTGCTTTGGTCTGAGTCTCATGCTCAGATCCCTTTTATATTAAGAGATGAATCAAAATCGGGTTTTTTTCTTTTAAAGGATCCTTATGGGTTTTTTTTAAATTTTTATTTATTTATGATAGTCACACAGAGAGAGAGATAGAGAGAGAGAGAGGCGCAGAGACATAGGCAGAGGGAGAAGCAGGCTCCATGCACCAGGAGCCCGATATGGGATTCGATCCCGGGTCTCCAGGATCGCGCCCTGGGCCAAAGGCAGGCGCTAAACCACTGCGCCACCCAGGGATCCCAGGATCCTTGTGGTTTTAACAGAAAGTAACTTTAGTTGTTTCTTTAACTTAATATAGCAAAGCAGGATACACTAGGCTTCTAACAAGGGACATGGGATGGCAGCTGGTTGTGTGAAGTTTAATTAAACTGTTGATTTTAGCAGAGTCCTAGAGAATTAATATTTCACCTACATTAGTCTTGACAGAGTAAGCTACTGGGGAGAAAGAAGCAGGATACCTGCAGAGAAGCTAAGATAAAGTAATTGGGTATTAGCCATCTGCAGGGAATGGAAATGTTACCTGGTTGGTGAAAAGTGCTCTCCTGCAACTATGTCACCGCTCCTGACCCAGGTTCACCACCATCTCGAGATTTCCTCCGTTGGCACCTGCTGGCAACTTGACACAAGCCATGTAACCCCAAGAGCCATTTTTTCCCACAAATCATTTCCCCTCTGAATTTCTCTTTATATTTTTTTCCAGTAAAACCACATTTTCCCATTGACCTAGGTTACAAATCTTGTAGTAGATGGTGACTGTCCTCTCACAGTCATGTTGTCTCTACATAAGAACACAATTTCCTCCGTGAGTTTTCTCCTAGTCACTGGCCCCAGGTTTTACCGCTCTTATGGGGGAAGCTCATCATCCTCTGAGTTCCCTGTGCCAGTGTCCACCACTTCCAGTCCATTACACAATTATTCCCAGATTAGTCTTCCTAAAACATAGCCTGGCACATGCCAGTTTTTTGCTCAAAGCCCTCAATTGTTTTCCACTGCCTTTAGGAAAAATAGATATTTAACTAAAAAAAAAAAAAAAAAAAAAGAAGAAGAAAGAAAGAAAAAAGAAAGGACAAAAACCCTAATCCTCCTCTATGTGGCTCCAACCTATCTCTCCACATTGAATTCCCCTGTAGCTACTGTCAGACTAGTCTGTTCATTTTTTCCCCCCAAAAAATTCTAGTTTTATGACTTGTTAGCTTTCCAAACCTCCTAAATATCTGATAACTTGGAACAAAAATTTCCTGAATACCTGGCACAAAATAGGCAGGTGGTGAATGTTTGTGGGATGAGTGAAAGCATGTATATGGAATATACAGATAAAATATTTGCTTTCCAATGACTGGCAAAACCATGTCTTAATTCCATGTTTTCCCCCAAGGCTTCAGTTTACAATTTTTACTTGATACACCAACCAGATATACGAACTTTCCCTAAGTTAAAAAAAAAAAAAAAGCACACTCTGACTCCTACTCCCCACAGCCACCACAGACCCTGCTCTTTCTTTTCAATTCCTATCTTGGCTCATGGCAAGCATGACCTATCTACCCAGCTGTCCAAACCAGAAACCTGAGAATTAGTTCCAACTTCTCCTACTCACCATTTAAGAGTTGTCTGCACTGCAACATGACAACAGAATGACAATAGAAAAGAATCCTACGTTTGTTGAGGGTTTGCTAAATGTTACGGGTTGAGCTGTATCCCTCCAAAATACAGATGTTGAAGTCCCAACCCCTGGTTCTTCAGAATGTGCCCTTCCGGGAAACAGAAACATTGCAAACACAGAGTCAAGATGAGGGCATCCTGGAACAGGTTGGGCCCCTCACCCACTATGACTGGCTGGGGGTCCTTCTAATAATGGGCAGTTGTGCATGGGTATCCACGAGGGGGAGACTGCCGCGTGCAGTCTGGGGTTTGCTGCCACAAGCCAAGGAGCTACCCAAACTACCCAAGAGCCCTGCCACAGATCCTCCCTGAGTACCTCAGGAAGGGTATGAACTTGCCAACACCTTGACCGCAGACTTCCTGCCTCTGGAACTATGAGACGGCGTATTTTCACGGGACATGCCGCTCAGTTTCTGGTCCTGAGCTTTGGTGGCCCGAGCAAAATAATACACTAAGTACTGGCCAAGGAGCCCAAACCCCTTACACACCTATAGTCACTGAATGCTTACGCAGCTATGGAGTCACCTAGAGTTAGGGGTTCATACAGATGTTACCCCATTTTAAAGCTGTGAAAACTAAGCCTTAAAAAATTAAGTACTTAGTCTAAGGTCACCCACACAATAAACAGCAGCACAAACCCAAATCTCTGAGATTCTAAAACCCAAGTTCATAACCACTCTGCTCATGTCCTTTGGAGGGCCTGTCCTGACACCCTTCCAGGTGGGGACATGGTCACACAGGTGGCTCTCACACAATTCCCGTGGGCTACACTGTAGAGTTTAACATATTCATTAGGGCACACTTCATGGAAATAGAAACTCGAATAAAATAATTCACTTTATTTTTAGACGAGACCATGTTTACAAAAAGTCCCAAAGGACCTTACTTTTATCTAATTTATCAGATGTGTTATTTAAAATAAAATGACTCATAAACAAATCCGACATGCTTGGCTGCACATTTTGTACTATTTCTTTTATAATGCAAAGAAAGCATTGCTATTGCTCCAAGACATTAAAATTGTAGATCACGCTGTGCACAAGTAAAAATTAAATTCTGAAGACATTTCGAAGTTTGTATTTATTCTTAATCTGTAGCAAGCAGCTCAGTGAGAAAGTCACCAACAGTTCTAACATTTCCTTGTTATTCAAAGAGGAATTATGCAAACTGAACACAAAACATAACTGCCATTTTCTTTAGGCACTAAGCAGAGGTAAACACCAACTCAAAGAAATATGTGGTGTTTGGGAAAAATAAATGTCCTAGGGCAGTGTTGTGAGTTGTTCTATGAAATTCCCCTCATGCCCAAAGCAGTCAGAAAACAGCACAGACCAGGGCTAATCTAGAGCAGCAGTTCCTAAAGTCTGGATCGCTGGACTTCTCCCAGACATCTACACAGTTAAGCTGATTTTCATAATGATACGGAGATGCTAGATGCACTTTCACTTTGTTGACATTTGCACTGAAGCTGTGGAAGCAGTGACAGGTAAAACTGCTGGAATCTTAGAAGGCATCAAGATCGTGAGATCAAACTGCTCTCTTAGCCGATATATTCTTCACCATCACACACTCACACTTAAAAAAAAAAAAAAGCCACTTCCAATTAAGAATGTCCTTGACATAGCTGTAAAAATTATTAATTTTATTAAAGGTTGGCCCTTGATTGCATATCCTTTTAATATTCTAGGTGATCAAATGGAAATTACACATAAAACACTTGGTCTTCCAGGGCTCTCCTGGAAGAGCACTTGCGCGTGTGTTGAGTTGTGAAATGGACTACCTGCCTATTTCACGGGGCACTAATTTTACTTGAAAGACTGACAAACTATGGTCATTTAGGCTTGGGGATTTACAGTATTTGCTGCCAGTGATAAAGTTTCCACTTTCGTGAAAAACATGAGAAGACAGGAAAACTCACATTTAATAATGCCCTGGTGCTTGAAGACTTTCCGATGAGATCGTTGGTAATACTAACAAATACTAACAAATATATTGAGTGAATATAAAAATAGAGCATGGAGCAAAATGTATCAACATGTGGAAGATCTATATAACTCAGCACAGTATACGGCGAGACCCCCGGAGGGTACAAGGTTTATTCAAAGCATTCAAAATCTAGTCAAGACAGAGCAACAGATTGTAAGCGACAGACCTTGCTCAGAAAGTTCACTGCTGTATTTTGAAGTTGTTTATTTTGACTAGGCTTCAAGAAACTACAACTTAGAGTTTTGTGTAGTACAAAAGAATATCTACAATCATCCAGAGAGCTGTGAAAATACTCCTCCTCTTCCAACTACATATCTGGGTGAGGCCAGAATTTCTTCATACACTTTGAACAAAATATCTTTCAACAGGCTGAACGAGGAAGCAGATATGAGAATGCTGTTGTCTTCCATTGAGCTAGACACTAGAGATTTGCAAAATTATAAAAGAGCATATTTGGAAAAAGCGTTATTTTACTTTTACTATTTTAATTGAAGTATATTTGACACACAATGTTCCGTTTGTCTCAGGTGTACCACACAGCGACTGGGTAAGTCGATACTTTATGTAATGCTCACAAGTGTAGCCACCATCAAAGTAATTATTTTAAATGAAATATTTGTATCAGTATGTAATGGGTTTGTTATTATGACTTTAAAAGTAATTCTTAATGAATATGTTAAATTAAATGTTTAGGCGCTTTTCAATTGCAATATCTATATGGTAAATACGGATACATGGACCCCATATAGACAGAAGCTCCGGCATCTACTGTAACTGTGAAGCATGTGAGGGGAGGGTGGGAGACTGAGTTTCAGAACCCCTGTCCCAGAAGATTTGAGTGGGAGGCGCAGGGGCAAGGAAATGATAGGCCAAAGAAGGCATGAGTTTGGATTTTATCCCAGGATGCAGAAATTTATTCTTCCTGCCACCATCTAACAAATGTGCCAAGGATCACATCTTCAGTTATTCTCACCTCAAAATTCACAGCAATAACTGAAAGTAAATGAAAACTCCATTGTCCTAATGTTAGGATACCAATTAGCACCCTACATACTGGACAAGTTAGCTAATAAAGTATAAGAGCAGTGAGTGCAGCCTTACAAGGCTCCCTCTCTTCCCTTTCTCCAAATGACACTGCATTTCAGAGCTAGCAAATTTTCCATAAGGAACTAGGCTGCTGTAACCCCACCTAGTCATCAAAACTCATGCCTTACCTACAAGTATAACAAATTTTAAACAATAATGAAATCATCAGGAAATGGATGGTTGTCTTTTGTTCCACAATTAGATGCTGAAGCTTGGAAATTAGTGTGTACATCTGGAAAGTAAAATTCCTTTTCTCCTAAATTCTTCATGCTTTGCTTTAAAAAAATGTCTAAATAATTGGATTATCTCTCATTTAGTTATGTTTCTCATTGAGCTAGTCCCATTAATTCTATGATCCAGGTTGCCAGGTTTCTGGCAACTGTACCTACAAACATGTTTCCTAAGAGGAACTTTGCCATTGATTATGCGTTATCGGCACAGTCAGTACAGAAGATACACTTCAAGGCACGGGCTATAACTTTGAACCCCAGCTTCACGATATAGTCTGGATGATGCTCAGGACGTCATAGATGCATCATGCCTCAGTGTTCTTAGCTGTGAAATCGAGCTAATGATATACTTCACAGTGTTTTCTGAGAATTAAAATTAGTTGTATTTGGTTAACCCTTTAGAACTGTGCCTGGTGTTTGGTCACTTACTAGAACACACTTGATGAATGCATTTAATTGGGTCACCTTGCTATCATCAGTGCACAGAAATTCTTGTGGTACAAATGTATAAATGCTCACCCTGGATATGACTTGAGGAGAATCTTTTCAGTGAGTTGTTCTATTAGTGGACAAAATGATAGTGATGCATGTAAGCCAGCTCCCAGTCAACTCTCCAGATTGTCTTTCTACTTGTCTCTTTTCTTCCCTTATTATCTATAATTGAACTCTGAACCCTAGTTGGGGCTAGGGTTGCCAACCTCTCCGCAGTTGAGAATCCATGCACAATTTCTGACTTAACCAGAAACTTAACTACTAATACCTTACTATTGACGGGAAGCCTTACCAATCACATAAACAATCAATTAAGACACATTTTGTATGTTATATGTATCATATACCGTATTCTCACAATAAAGTAAGACAGAGAAAATGTTCTTGAGAAGATCTAAGGAAAATACTTTATAGTTACATGTTGTATTTATTGAAATAAAATCTGCCTTTAAGTAGACCCACACAGCTCAAATCCATGGTGTTCAAGGGTCAACTGTATTTTGTTTACCTGCCAATTCTTAGGGTTTGGACTTTTCTGCATTGTTTTGTCTAAATGTACCATTTCACTGCTCAACTTAGGAAAGCTTCCCTATCACCCATGTATCATCATGGGTAGCATGATAGGGATAGCATCCCTATCATTTGCAAGTATATTCCAAACTCTTCTCAAATATTTGATCTCAAATATTAATCTCAACAAGCTAAGACCTCGATACCGTCACCCCCATTTTGCAGATGAAGAAAATGAGGCTTGGCAAGGTGAAGTCACAAGCTTCAAGTAGCAGAATTGAGGCAGAACTTGAGTTTTTTGGACTCCCAATTCCAAATGAGCCAAGGAAGCATGTCGTGTCCATTGTTCACCTGAAATTCAAATTTAACTGGACGTCCGGAATTTCATCTGGCAGCTTTAGTACCACGCCACTCTCTGCCGGGCAACTCCACTTCTGAGAGGCCCAACTCTTGTCCCATCCCCACAAGGGGGCCGCCCTGAAGATGGAGAGCAGGAGGGAACACTATTCTCAGGCAGGGGGTCAGGAGCAGCACAGTCTCCCCGTGAGGTCAGAGAGCACAGAAGATGTTGGTGGGGCAGGAGAAGAAAATAACCCAACAGGAACTCCATTCTTAGTACACGGTCCTCCCACACCTGTTCCTTTATCTAGGGTCCAGCAAACAGAAACTGCTTTGGTCCTCTCAACTGGAGTGGCCCAAACTGGGAAGAAATACAATAGATTCCCAAACTGGGAGTACACATGATAGATTCCCAAGCCTGTGGTTCCCAGACTACATGGGGACTGTGGACCATGGAGGGTTTGTATCGTTTTAAAAATTTAACACAAACAATCACAGTGGCTTTTTTTTTAAAGGAATTCCTCAAACTTTATGACCTTTCCTTCTTTCTGCTCTTCTTCAACACTTCAAAAAATATAAAGCACTTTTATTCCTTGAAGTTTCACTGAGACAGAAGAAATCATGATACATCTAAACCCTTAACACTTTGCTGAGCACTACAATACAGGGCAGTTTGCAGAAGGACAGGGAGTGGGTTAAAACACTTTAGTTTCAGTCCTAAAATGCTGCATTTTTTATATTAAAATCACATGCATGTCCAGTGGAAGGCTCATCCTCTTCTGCTCTCTCAACCCCTAGGAAAAAGGCACGGATTCTGCTTTGGAAACTCAACTGTCCTAGATTTTCCTATCATCTCTCTATGGAAATGACACTTCTCCCTGGAACACGCTCATCCTTTACTGACCTGTTATGTTCTATTCGGTCTTGGCTTCAACATTGAACGACTGAACGCATCCTTGGGCAAAACTGGTCAAATCAGAGGAGGCCAGGGAATATCCGAAGTAGGCGTGTGGGAGCCAGATCTTTAGTGCACTTGTAGCTGGGTCTCATATAGGAAATTTGATTCTTGTTGAATCAGAAATCGACACTACATTTAACTTTCTGAGGTTTGTGTGCCTGGCTTTTGCTTTGTAACTAGTTGGTAGCTGTTCTCCGTCGTTTTGAGAAAACACTTTCCCCAAAGACTGGCCTGTCTCCTCTCACCTGGGAGGGTAAAGGGGTGGGGTTGTATTTCTCAGGGTAAGGGGTGCCTTCCTTGCACCTGGATATGACTGTCACCCCTAATCAGAGGGAACACCACTTACCTGGAGATGGCTGTTCTTCCCCTGGGGCTCCCCTTGGTTGAAATCCTGGAGGTATGTGTGCTTGTTTCAAAGACATTGTTTTTGCGCACCCCACAGTCCACCCCTTGTGCTACTTACTTTCATGGGGGGAGAGAAAGGAATGGTGGTGCACAGCCTTCTTCAGGGCAATGCTGGAGGTGCACAATAAATCCTATACATATTAAATGTGAGAACAAGCAGCTCACCAGCTTCAGGATAAATGAGAGAAAGGCAGCAGAGGAAAGCAAAGACTCCCCAGGTGCTCCACTGATTCTCCACTTGCTTCCTACTGACAGTGGAGAAGAAACCATGTTAAAGGGTCACCACGCCAGCACAAATGTGGCCTCGGCATCCCAGCTCTGTGAAGCTGCTTTGAACTATTGATAGCAGCAGGGTGAAAAATGTGGGCAAATGAAGGAGATGAAAATGCCCAGCTTATGCCACCTGCTTCATGAGGAGTCAGTTGGCAGATTTCAACAATGTAGAAAGGAGTCAGGAAGGCCACTCCAGATGCCCCTTCTCTCCAGAAACCCCTGTACCTCATCTTTTGTGCTCCAAGGAGTTCTCTTTGAGTGTTTGCCTTGCAGGGATGGCTACTTTGAGCCCTGGTTTTGTTTGTTTTGTTTTGTTTCTTAAGATTTTTATTTATTTATTCATGAGAGACATAGGCAGAGGGAGAAGCAGGCTCTCCACAGTGAACCCAATGTGGGACTCGATCCCAGGACCCTGGGATCACACCCTAGGCCAAAGGCAGATGCTTAACCACTGAGCCCCCCAGGTGCTCCGAGCCCTGGTTGAACATACTATCTTAATTACTCAATCTTCAGCTGGTAGTATGTGTTACCGTGTTTCATTTGCAGCTTTTCTCTTCAAGATTGTGAACATCCTGAAGCCAAGGGAATGTTCCAGAAACTTCCTTTCTTTTCCATGCAATGCTTAGGGTAGTACCTGGTATTTAGCAGGTTTTCAAAAATACAGCTGACCTGAACTTCAGTTTGGCATTAGGGATATAAGTTGTGACTGGTGTGGGTAAAAGGATGACAGATCTTCTCATGATGGGGTTATGTCACGATAAACCCAGCATAAATTGAAAGCTGACAAAGTGTTTAATATACCTAACTGACTGGACACCACAGCTTAGCCCAGCCTACCTTAAAGTTGTCAGAACACTTATATTAGCCTTACACTGGTTGCGCAAAATCCAATAACAGAAAGCCTATTTTACAAAAAAAAGTGTTGACTATCTCGTATAATTTACTGAACACTGAACTGAACCTGAAAAAACCAGAATGGTTGTGTGGGGACAGCAGGTTGTCAGCATAGGGGCTGCTGTTCTTCATGATCGCATGGCTGACTAGAAGCTGTGGCTTGCTGCCCAGCATCACGAGAGGATCGTCCTGCATAGTGCTAGCCTGGGAAAAGATCCAAATTCAAAATCTGAATGGGTATTGCTTTCACAGCATCAAAAAGTCGAAAAATTGTGAGCTGAACCATAATAGGTTGGAGACGGTCCATTGTAACTTTTAACCTCAGTCAATTCCTAATAAAGGCAATTCCTAATTATTCAATCTTGTTGGTACAATTTCCCCAGGAGGGACAGCCCAGCATGGTGGCGATGGGTGTGGCTCTGGAAGCAGATGGCCTCTATGAACTCCAGAACTTGTCCAAAAATAACTCTGTGGCCCTGCATAAGTCATCCATCTGTAGTTTCCTCCTTCTAGAAAATGTGGATGACAAAATGACTCATTCTGATGGGTTGTTGGGAGGAATGAGTGATGTAATAGATGCAAATCGCTGAAAGGTGTGCCAGGCACAGAGTAAACCTTCAATGGATGTTAGCCATTAGTATTTATCTGCTGGTCACACCACAATGACTGCCACTCCTTCTTACTCAGGAACATACTTCAAGACAAAGCATTTCTCCTGGTGCCTCTTAGTTTCCATCAGGAGGGTGAAGATGGCAACAGGACCAAAATGGCTTCACATTCTCTCTCTCTCTCTCTTTTTTTTTTTTTCCACAAAAGACAGTTTGTCAATTTAATAATCACTCACCACTAAAAGCAAAATATTTAAAAGCCACACTAAAGAAAAACACTTAACAATCATTATTCCACCGCTGCTTTGTGTACATGCAGAGAAGTCAGATGAATACATATAATGTTAAAGAAAGGATATGGTTTTTGATCCTTTGACCAAGTCATCCACACTGATTGAGTCAAATTTATATTTAAACTAATATTATGTTTTTAAAATAAGTTTCCAGGTCTTTGAAATACAGTACCTAATGATTTTACATCAGACCACAATGCTGCCTTCATAATTTTGAAGTCCACAAAGATAGAAAATACTGAGTTTTTGTTTCTTGGTGTGAAGAGTCATTCATTTTCCTGTAGATATATTCATGTGTTTTATTAAATGAATCCTCAGATCCAGTTCAGGGTCTTATTAACTACAGTTACTACTTTTCTAAAATCTTTTTTTTTTTAATTTTTATTTATTTATGATAGTCACACAGAGAGAGAGAGAGAGAGAGGCGCAGAGACACAGGCAGAGGGAGAAGCAGGCTCCATGCACCGGGAGCCCGACGTGGGATTCGATCCCGGGTCTCCAGGATCGCGCCTTGGGCCAAAGGCAGGCTCCAAACTGCTGCGCCACCCAGGGATCCCAACTTTTCTAAAATCTAAAAACCAAGTGGCCCCAGGGATTTTTAAAGAGACTGTGTTCATATATCCCAAATTAAGATGTTACCTTATATTCAGAATCCAGTCTAAATGAAGAATCTCTTGAGTGATAGGTATCATTTAAACTATTTCCTCTACTTCTAGACATCATTCTAGCATCTAAAGAGCTAGAGGATTTGAACAGAAATTCTTCTTGGAATCCTTGAAGGTTTAGACTCCATTCTTGAGATTTCCCCTGCTCCTGAGCTGGCACTGAACAGGGCGCGTCCTGCTCACAACGACCACACCACCGCCTTCCTCCTCGGGGTTCTAGGCCTCTACCTGAAGCAGGGCAGTCTGCAGAGAAGCACAATGGCGCCCGCCCCTCTCCTGGATCCGGTGCAGAACATCACATTCTCTTTCTACTTGTTACAGCAATCTTAGGTTAGCTACTCAGGAGATCTTCTATCTCATTGTTCTTTCTTTCTTTCTTTCTTTCTTTTCTTTCTTTCAGTATTTTTTACAAGGTTTTATTTATTCATGAGAGACCTACAGCAAGAGGCAGAGACCCAGGCAGAGGGAGAAGCAGGCTCCCAGAGGGGAGCCCGATGCGGGGCTCAATCCCAGGACCCCGGGATCACAACCTGAGCCCAAGGCAGATGCTCAACCACTAAACCACCCAAGTACCCCCTCACTGTTCTTTCTAAAATGAGGATAATGGTACCTGACCTGCTGGTCACTGAGGATTAATACTTTATTAAAATAGTTTGTGAAATGCTGAACACACAATTTTAGAATTTTTTTAAATTGGCCTTCTTCCCATGAAGCATGTGCACACATAAATACGGCCAGACGCCCCCTACACACCACCACTTCCTTGCCACCCAGGCTTGGCTTCCTTCTCTTGTCCCTCAAGCTGCTCAGGAGTACAGTCCCATCCCCAGGTAAATCTAGGATGTTGTGGATCTAAACTTACATAATAATTCTGGGTCCCTCTACAAAAAATATGAAACTGCAAATATAAAATTAGGCTTTTAAAAGGGTTATTAACTTACAATGAGCAGAGTGGCAAGGAGTAGTGGTGGGAGGGAGGGTTCCTTGCAAGGGAGAGGCAGGAGTCTCAGCTCTCAAACTACTCTCCATACCTTGTCAATAGACACATCACCCCCTCTTCTTCCAATCCTGCCCCTCCCCCCATGACTTTAGTCAATTCTGTTCTTGGCAGGTGAATTTGTCTCCTCCTGTCCATAGAGGTCAGAAATCACGTCCTCTTTTTCAACATGTCTCATGCAACCAGCCATTCTCTCCATCTGCTGAGCATCTCTATGCTTTCCCCACCAGCCCACACTGTGAGGGCAAGAATGAGTTTCGGAACCCCTGTAGCCCTACTTCCTTGCAGTATGCTGGGGCCATGTGTTTGCCAAGTGAATGAATGAACAAATGAATGAATGAGTTTCAGCATCCCGTGCACTCAGCCACCAGTCAGCAGACCTACAAGCATGTCTGGTGCCTATGTTTGCTGGCCCTGGTCACCTCCCTCCCTGCCTTTGCTCCTTCTCAGTGCTGATGATTTAACAGCAGCTCTTAACGCAGACAAGGCACAGCTCTGAGCACATTTCAAACACTAACTTTCATCGTCATAACTGCTCGATGGGCCAGGTACTATCATCATCATCCCTACCTGATGGATGAGGAACCCGGCACACACAGCATTTGAGTGGGTGCCCCAGGATCATGCAGCAAGGGAGGGGCAAAGCCAGAATGCGATCACAGCATCCATCTCCCCACTCCTGCCTCCTGACACCTGTGCTTGGCCCCTTTTCTCTCCTCCGGCCCCTCCTTGCATGCAGTATAAAGGGTGCTGACTCAGTTTTCAGGCTAATACTGTGTTAGCTTCTTACGTGTGCCCCCGTGTCACCCACCTGCATGTTCTCCCTCGGGGAGGGTTCCATGTGCCCTCGTGGCCGCGGCTGCTCCTTTACCACATCCTATTGAACCACTTGTTTGTGATGTTTGCATCTCCCTCGTGCTCAGTGGCCTCTCTGCCACTGTCCCTTCTGCCACAAATGTTCCTCAGTACCTGCCATGAGCTGGCCACAGACTTTAGGAATAGAGATGCTGCAGACCGTCCCACCCCAGCAGGAAGCACACACCTGATGCACAAGGTATGGCGTCAAGAAGGAAAGATTAAAGGTGCCAGGCTTCGTTTCAAAAAGAATCCAATTCCGAAGGCCAGGCGGTGATGAGGGACAAGGACAGGTTCTCTGTGCACACAGGAGAGACAAGTAGGGTCGGCCAAGCGAGAGCCAGGGCGTGTGTCTAAGGCGGGGGCCTGTGTCCCTGGGAAGGCCTCTGGGGGACCCCCGCTGGCCAGGCAGGGCGCCGAGAGGGCCGCCAGGGCTGGCCCACGGTGCGCAGGAGGCAGGAGCGGATGACACGGGCGACACGAGAGCCAGGCAGGCAGGCGACGGGCAGCCTGGCGGGCACCTGTGGAGACGTCAGACCTGGTCTTGGGTGTGACGGGAAGGCGGTGATGGTCGCCGGGGGATGAGCACGCGCACCGCCCTGACCGAAAGAGGAGCCTCCTGTCTGCCGTAGAAGCGAGCGGCCGGGGCGCCCGGGAGGCGACACTGTGGCGCGGGCAGGGCCGCCGCCAGCCCCACCGCCCAGGACTCCGGCTGGACCCAGCTGCTCTCGGGGGCTCGGCGCCTGTGGGTTAGGAGATGCCTCTTCGCCTCATCTCCTCCTCCTTCTACCCTCCCTGCTCCACTCCTACCCCCAGATGTGACGGGTACCCCCCCCCCCCGCCTGCAAAAAACACCCGCACTTCCTAGAACGGAGGCCTCCCGAAGCTCGGCACCGGCCTCGGGCTCCCGGCCTCGGGCTCCCGTCCTGCCGGGGCGGCCGCGCCACGGGGCTGAGGCAGCCCTCCTCGGAGCAGGCCCCGCGGCCGTCAAGGTCCCCTCTGCCTTCAGGGCTCGGGGAAACGTCTCATCTGAAGCCCCCCTGGCCCCCTAGTCTCCTCTGTCCTCCAGCGGCGCATTTCCTCCAGAGAACGTCAGCTGATGAGGTGAGGCCCCGGGACGCTGGGACCAGGCCCGAGAATCAGCGTGAGCGCACGGGGCCGGTCGTCCTCATATTCTCTCCACATTTTTTCTGCCCTCATTTTCTGCAGCAGATCAGTGGCTGAATCAATGTTCTGTCAATGCTGTTGGGCATCTTCTAGGAAGACTATTAGGAGAATAGGCTCCTTGGGCCAGCATGGGACGGGCTTGGGGATGTCTGTTCTCCTATAGTCATGTTTTAATTGAAAATGTACCAGAATCATCATATCATCCATTGGATTAAGAATCAAGCTATTTGTCATTCAGTTGCCTTGGAAACAGAGAGAATTTAGCTTTCTTGATCTGCTATCTTTTCAGAATGCACAGGTTCAACTCGGGCCCCAGGAGGCAAGGCACGTCTAGTTTTAAAATGGATGGGGTGTGCTTTTATATGAACATGTACACACAGGACCGCTCCATGCTTTGGTCTTTTACCATGTTGTTGAGTCGAAAATGCCAAAATACCTCAAAGGTTTTGGCTTGCATTGTGCCACACGAAAGGCACAGAGAGCCAAGTGCGACCTTCAGTTCATACCATTCAGTCCTCTGTCCTGAGTGACAACTCCCATATCCTGCCTTGAAACTGCAGACTGCCACCTTCACAGGGGACTCTGTTTCCTTTTTGTGTGTCACTCTACGAGAAGGCTCGTGGTCTGAGCGTGGGCTCCCCTCTGCAGCCTGGAAGAAGTTTGACCAGGGTGCTGGGAGATGCACAGCGACCTGACCACTGTCACCTGAAGACCTGGCCAGTTAAATGAGGCTGCTTTGCTCCAAGTGTGATCTCAAAGCTTCTTTTCTGAACCACCTCCAGAGTCCTCTATCAGGAGGACTCCAGGGTCAAATTAGTCCTCACAGCTAGAGTAATTATTTCCGTATCCACCTTTCTCTGCTTTTAAGTAATGAAGTGAGAGATCAGAGGGGTACGCCCCCAATCACACCCAAACAGCAAAGGGATGTGTGCACGTGTGCCTGTGTGTGCACACATGTGGCTGTGCTTCTGTGTGTTGGTGCATGTATATGTGTGTTCGTGGGCATGGAACACAAAGCAGAGGCCAAATCGTGGGGGCAACCTGCTGGAAGGGAAGCACTCTTATCTCCAGCGTGAGACAGACCATGTGAGATCCACTCTTGTAACAGATGTGTTGTCCAAAAAAAAAAAAAAAGAGAGAGAGAGAGAGAGAGCGAGAGAGAGTGCGCCAAGGGGCTGAGGGAAGCTCAACTAGTTGAGCACTATCAACTAGTATTTTTTTAAATATGCTCTTACTGACAATAATTTGCATTATATTAATTCATTGTTTAATGGGAACATTTTATGCTCATTTTAACTAGTGCTCACCAAACAATTTTCAAGGGAAAAAAATCATGATTCCATAGAAGACATCAGTAGTTTGTGTGAATTATAAAAGATTCACACAAAAATGTGAATTAAAATAAAATGTGAATTATAGAAGATTTTTCAGAATAAAAAAGAGTATTCCTTTTAAGTACATTCATTACACTGGATTCATCATGCTGCCTATTAAAGGCTTTGTTTTAATTACTGTACAGATGTGTAATTAGTGTTTTAAATTGTATGTCTAAGCACCATTACCCTCTGCTTAGATTACAATCACATTTTCTCTTTTTAAGAAAGCTGTCAATCCACTGAGTGTACAAACCTACTTGTAACTTATCACATACCAGTTTAGGAGCAGGGGTCAGCAAACTTTCTTTAAAGTGTCAGACAGTCGATTTCTTAGACAGTCTCTCCCAATTACTCCTTTCTTTGTTGTGGTGCAAGAGTAACCAGGGATAATGCATAAACAAGTGAGCATGGCTGTGTTACAATAAAACTTTATTTAAAAAACAGGTTGTGGTCTGGACTTGACCTGTAGTTTGTAGTTTGCTAATTCTGATTTAGGGAATATAGGCTCTCTTCTCCCCAGGATCCTTTAATTACAAACTTGAAATTCTTCACTACATGCAACGTGAAGTCTAGGTTACTTTTAAAAATACATGTTGGTATGTCAGCTAATTGAATTTAAATTAAAAAAATATGTGTTGGTCTCACTTTTATTTAGAAAAATAAATGTAGCTTCATTCAAGGCAACGGTAATCATAAGTAATTAAAACTGATGCAAATCCAGGCAACACGTGTAATTGCTTAGACCTTTCCATTTGGTTGTGCCAGTCTATTCGTATCTCTCTTCATTAACAAACATTTGAGCCCTTCCAATGGGTGACGTCCTGTGCTGGCGAGTGGCTGGACGGACTCCTGATGGGGTTCCTGCTCCGGTGCAGTCCGGATGCTGTCAGTACCTTGCTCACTCTAACTCCAGCACTGAGCCACACCTGGTGCCTAGTAGGTGTTCAAAACATCCTCGTTGATTTACTGAATCGCTACATCATATTTGACACATCAAAAGTGAATCCTTATCTCCCCTCAAACTTAATTTCTCCTTCTGCCTTCATTGCTTCTATTTATAACATTGTTTTCTAAGGTTCAAAACCCCAAAGTCATCTTTTGTGACAGCTCATGGATCCATCCCTTCACTCCGTCCTACGTGTTCTAATCACTGTAATCTTCCTACAACTCAGTTCTGATTCTGTCAATCTGCGCTCATGACACCTGCGGAGTCAGCCTTTACTTCACGAGCAGAGCCCCCCGCTCTCGGATGTGCAGGGCCCAGACTTCAGCTTTCTCTCTCTCTCTGACTTTTCCCCACGACTGGTCCCAGCAGGGTCCCTCCAGGCCCCTCTTACCCTATCTTCCTCTCTCTCTCTCTCTCTCTCTCACACACACACACACACACACACACACACACACATACTCAAATCCTCCCACACTACCCTGAACGACTCGCCTTTTTCAGACTTGGAGTTTCTGATAAGTGAATTTCTGCCTGGCACTTTATCCTTCCAGAACAACGTCTTCTCCATTGTCAAATACCAATACAATCAGCTTCCCACCACCTCCTTGGTGGAGAGTTATGGTGCCCTGATAGTGCCCTTGGCTCTCAGCTCCTTTGTCCTGATCACGTGCTACCACAGCAGGTGGAAGTCCACATACTCCTGACCTTGCTGCACACATGTGAGGGCTTTTGTCCTCTAAACAAACTCCCATTTGTCCCAGTGCTTCTATTTGCTGGGCCTCAAACTTTCTTCTATCTTTTCAGTCTAGTGGTTTTCCTGTTAGAGTCAACTCTGCTCCCAAGAGGGAAGTGCCCCTGTTGTTCAGAGCATCTCCTGCCCTGCATCACGGGCAGGAAGCAGGGCTACTGTCTCACTGGCCTCGGCAGGCTCCGAGCTCCACACGACTCAGGTCGGGGCAGTACAAGGCTCCAGCAACAAGGTTCACAGCCCTCTCTGCCATCCTGGTCCTGATACCCTCTTCCAAGCTCTGATACTCTGGGCCCCGTCGCAGGAATGTGGTGGAAACATCTGGATGTCCTGCAGGCCGAAGGGAAGCGGAGGCCCCTTGCTACCATGACACTTTCCTACCCAAGGGCTTGGGTCCTGCCAGGATTTCACATGGGAGCTGCCACCAACCCCTTCCTGGAGGCTTCATGTCTCACTGCTACTCACCCTGGCTGCATCTCGAGGCAGTGGAGCCTCCTGGGCACTCTTCATGGGTCTAAGCAAACAGCAAGCAAACCCCAGTCTTGTCCCCTCTCAGATTTCTGCTTGATCTTTAAACTTCTTTTGAAAATTCAGGAAATCCGCTTTTGGTTTCTCTTTGGATTCCTGCCTGCTCTCCGGTCCATCTCCAAACTGTGGTTTGGTGACCCCAGGAGTCTTCTCACCCCTCCTGCATCACAGCCTGGCTTTTTAAAAGCAAAGAATCTTGCTGGCATACCCAAATTCACTAATCATTTTGAAAGGATGGTTTGAAATGATCTCCTCGTTCTGGGTCCCTTCTCCCCCAGAAGAAACAAATGGCTTGGCTGTCCTGTGGGAGGAGGCAACCAGAGTGGCTCGAAGGGTTGCCAGATAAAACGCAGGACAGGGCACTCAGATAAATGTGAATTTCAGATAAACGATTGGTTAATTTTTAGTATAAGTACGTCCAAAATACTGCATGGATCATACAATACTAAATGTGATCGACTGTTTAATGGAAATTTGAATGAAAATGAAAACATTAAAATACATGACATCTAGTTAAATATTTGTATTAATAGACACAAATAATTATTAATTCTAATTTCCCAGTTTTTCTGGTCAGTTGCAATCACAATGAGAACTCTAAGTAAAAAACAGGCATCCCTAGTTAGCTGAGTGTTCACCGGAAATGGAATACATCAGTTAAATGTTTTCAAAATTATGGTCCTCTTTATACCACACTGAGCTATTAAAAAGTAGAACAGATAAAGGGATGATCCCATATAGCAATCTCTTTAATAGAGGAGTATAGATTTTTTGCTATCATTTTACTAGTTTAAAGATGGTACAATTTAGAGATTAGTGGAGACCTTAAATTATTTTATACTCCATGATTCTAAAATACTAATTTATAAATAATTATATACTGTTGATTTTTTTTTTTGCATTTCACTTTCATCACAAAAATGGGTATCAAGGCAGCTTTTATTTTAGAATTCTCCTTGTTAGCACAACTTAGACAAGTAACTGAGAAATTCTAATTAATACTATTTTCATTTAAAAGTATTTTTAATATACAGGGGCGTCTGAGTGGCTCAGTCAGTTAAGCGTTTTCCCTTTGGCTTGGGTCACGATCCGAGGGTTCTGGGATCCAGGCCTGAGTCGGGCTCCCTGCTCAGTAGAGAGTCTGCTTCTCCCTCTCCTCCTCCCTCCTGCTTGTACGCTCTCTCTCTCTCTCTCTCTCATGATCTCTTTATCAAATAAATAAATAAAATCTTTAAAAAATGTTTTAAAGTACTTTTAATATATATGAAGATATATATTTATAGGAAACAGAAAATTCAGGGAACGACAGATTTTTGTAGCTGAGCAAAAAAAAAATACATAGCTTTTGAACTTTTCTTCTTTTCTCCCTCTATTCTCCAGTCTGTGCTCCTTGATCACTCAGCTTCCTGTCTAGGAAGCTTCTAGACTTCCTTCTCATGCTTAGCTGAAAACCTGGCTTTTTTTCTCAGTGACAGAACAAAAGCAGTCTCCCTCTCTTCAGCAGATTTTCCAATCCAACTATGTCTGTACTCATCTACTCTGCCTTTCCTTCCACTAAAATGGATAAAGTGTCCCAGTTTCCTTTGATTCCACTAAATCCATCCCTTCTACCATATGCAAGAACCATACCTACAATTATCCCCTCTCTCCCCTGCACCACTAATTTTTAATCCTTCTTTGGGGGCCATTCCCACCAGCATTAAAACATGCTGTAAAACCTCTTGTCTGAAATAAAACACAGCAAGAATACACACATACACACTCTTGACCCATGCCCCCCTGTAGGTATTGTTTCATTTTCTTTGCCCTCCTTTAGGCAGAATCCCTAGAAATGCCCATAATGATAATAGTATTGATAATTATAGCAAACACGTAGATAATGCCAGGCATTGTTTTAAGTATTTTGCATTATTTATATAACTTAATTATTCCTCGCAGAAATCCTATACTTGAGAATAAAGAAGTAAGGGCTGTTAATACCCTCATTTTATATTTGACCAAACTGAATCACAAATAGATTAAATAACTAGTCCAAGGTCATGCCAGCCAGGACCCAGGTGACCTGAGGTCTACGCCAAGGTAGCTCACATACTCACTCGTAACTGCACACTCTACTGTCTCTGAATTTTACCTTGATGTTTGTGTGCCTTACCTATATTTTGGTGAATCTAAGAAGTAAGAGTTTAGCACTTCATCTCCCTGCACCTCATGCTGCAAGATCAAATGGTTGATTCTCAGTCCTCATCCTACTGGTCCTGCCTGCAACACATGGCACTCAAGATTACTTCCTCTTCCCTTCGTTACTTTCTTCTCTTGCCTTCCAGAACACAGCATACTCCTGGGTCTCCTCCTTTACTCTGGGCACCTTCTTGGTTTTCTTGGTTTTCTTGGTTGGATTCTCATCTCCTCAAAGCTTTTACAAGCTGAGAGCTGGCTCCTGGGCATCTTCTCTTGTTTGCTAGCAGTGTCTCTAGTCTCTTGGGATTCACATGCTGTTGACTCCCCAAGTTTTCTCTTCCTGTCCAACCTACCCCAACTCTAATTCCCCATCTCTACTTGGATATAAACTAGTATCTCAAAATGGACCAGCCCCAAACTGCTTCCACCTATCCACTGCCCCTGCCTCTTACCCTACATCTCCTAGAATTTCTCATCTCAGCAAATAGAATCCTGCTCTTCTCAGCCACTCAGGACAAAAACCACTCCAATTGTCCTTGCCTTCTCTCTTTTTCTAAAACCCCAAATGCAATTCATCGGCAAATCCTACAGGTTCCACCATCAATAAACTCTATCCAACCAGATTGTGCCTCTGGACTCTTGCACCCCCGCATCCCTTCAGCTCAAAGACTCCTCTCCCAGATACCTGCTGGATGACACCACCTCTTTCCTGGGCCTCTATTCAAATGTCACTTCCATGGAATGCCTTTCCCCTACCACCTTGTGTAAAGTAGTAAACCTCTTCATTCTCAACCTCCTTATCTTGGTTTATTTCCTTCAGAACATTCTCTCTTCTTGTATTTCTTTAATATCACTTTCCCCAGACTACAAAGTAAGCTCCAAAAGAAGAGAAACTGTGTCTATTTTCCAATACCTGGAACAATGCCAGGTCCATGGCTGATGCTTGATAAGTATCTGTCAAATAAAGAAAGTTAAATACTTACATCGATTTCTTTATGATCAACCATACTTTTTAAAAAAGAATTTATTTATTTATTCATGAGAGGCACAGAGAGAGGCAGAGACACAGGCAGAGGGATAACCAGGTTCCCCGCAGGGGGCCCAATGTGGGACTTGATCCCTGGACCCCGCGGTCACGGCCTGAGCCAAAGGCAGATGTTTGACCACTGAGCCATCCAGGCGTCCTGAAAACCATAATTTTAAGAGTATGCAAAATTAATATTTGTACATTAAAATGTATTTTCAATGGATATGCTATTTAAAAGTAATCCTGCCAAGCTATTTGCAAATTATTTTTGTGTGACGAATCACAGATTAAGTCCACAGTTATATTTAACTTCTAATCATTTGGCTCTTCAATTGATGATCGAGAATATTTTTGTAAATCATATTTCACTGCGACATGGTAGTGTGTTTCTTATTTCCACAGAGCTGTCAGGTCTGATGCCCCCCCCCCCCGCCGGCCACCCTCCCCCACATACACACACTGACCCGATCCTTTCGAGCACTACTCGAATCTGAAATGGCACGCACTGCTCTGCACCGAGTGGCTATTCAGGCTTCTCAGTCTCGGGCATGCTAAATCACATTCAACTGGCATGGTCCAATTACAGGAGAAGCAAATTTCAAAAGGAAGCCACATTCATGTTCAAACAGAACATTTTACGCATCTTTTTCATTTAGTTTTGTAAATTCAGTTGACAGGTTTGGCAGGAAAAGAGTTTTTAGGGGGAATATTAATATATTTCACTTCTGCTCACGTAAGAAGAGTCACTTCAGTTTTTGTTTGTTCCTTGCTAGGTTTTTGTTGTTGTTGTTGTTGTTGTTTAGCTAAATACTGTCACCCTCAGCTAAACTACTGACTGAGTTATGACACTAAAAAAACCTCTGTGGGTGGAAAAAATAGTACACAACACTGAACGTTTAATCAGCCCGAGAAATGAAATGGAAAAGTATCTCGAAGTGAAACTAAAAAAAAAGGCACTCTTTGATCTTTGAAAATTCTGTCAAGTGGCATCAGTTCTGAAGATGAAAGAAACAGAATTTAACATAGTTTCAAGCAATCTATCTTTCAGTTTGATGAAATGAAGATGCCTCTAAGTCTCATGCAGTAAATTATATCTTCCCTGTGAAAATTCACATCTACGATCCCTTTTTTCCTCAAATAAATGCAGGGGTCAACAATCATCCTAAAAATCAGTTTCATTATCTTTCAAATATGTGTCACATAACACTAAAATGGTAATGGATTGAGCTATCAGAAAAATTGATCTAAAAATGGATAATATTTTGAAAATTGTGATTTTCTACAACATATGTTACTGCATGGAAAAGGTATTTACTCCTCTGTTTTTGTCACTCACAGATGTCATGTAGGATAATAAAGACTGTTACGTCAAGTCAGTACTGCACTCTGCAGAAGGCCTACCGTGCTCATACCATGGATGCTGGCTGGCCTGTCACCCGGTTCCCCTCCCTGCTTTGCCCAGGGGACAGCGACGATGGGACACATCTTCAAAGGCTTACGCAACAGTCGTCAAGCCAGGGACAAGCAGCTGTGATTTACTGCTAACATTACAACCTTTTCCATCATGCCAGCGCTTACTGCCATTAGGAAAGTCCTGTAATCACTGCAAAAGAGATCCAAAATTATGGCCGTTTCGACACAAGACATTTTGATAATGATGTAATAAAAATATGAAGTTGGTATTGTAAGAAGTTCGTAAAACCTGGAAAGGAATACAGTGGAAAAAGAAATGATGGAAATCCGAGGTAACAGACTGCTTTGCTTCAGAGATGGTGCAGAAATACACACACACACACACACACACACACACACACACACATACACACACACAAGCATTGTGGTCATTGGCCAAGGGATTTTAAACATGGAGGTTGGCTCACAGCACTGCCCTCCCACATCTGATCTTGAAGACGGGAGACCCAAGAAATCTAATCTTTCCTCCTCCAGCCCCAAGCCCTTCTGAGCATGCACAGTCTCACACACTGCACCCCCTGATGGTGTCCTGTCCTGCCTCCCCCCACCTCCAGTCCCCTTCACATGTCTGCATCTCCCATACTGGTTAACTTCCTCCCTATGTGCATCTTACTTTCTGAGTGAAACTCATTATGAGCCTAACTTAGGAATCGTCCTTCCTTATGCATTTAGCTCCAGAACATCTTCCCCACCTCCCATGCTCATTAATACTCCTGCTCAAACTCCCATAGCATCCGTGCTTAGCATTTTCACAGCATGTATTACAGGGCTGAAACGGTAGATCTGTCATTTCCCACAGACATCCCGAAGTTTCTTGAGGATGTGGATATATCTTACTCATCTCTGTAATTTAAATGTTATCACAGTATTTGCTGCAGAGAATCTCTTGACATAATGAAGGCATAGTTGCATAATAATATTATATAATAAGCACTTGTGAATTGCCTCCAAAAAGATTGGCGACAGACATAAATGCATTATCCCACAGGAGAGTTTCATTGAAGTGTCATCTGTGTATATATAAAAGCAGCAGAGTTACATTGGGGTGATTAACGTTTTCAATATTTTATGGGATTGCTCAATGATATGTATTTTGAGTGGCCTCTTGAATGCACTTCCGATGTAAGCTCTTTTCATTTTGACAGCTATAGAATAAAAAGGTATTTTACTACAAGCAAGAGACTTAAAATGTGCATGGAATAAAACAAAATTTATATTCAAAGTCAAAATAAATCTCTATCAAAGTATGAAGACTCTCCTTTGGCTGGTCACAAAGCACATGTACATATTTTTTTTTTTTAACTGAGCTAAATATTTTCAAAAACCTCCTCTGTGTACCTACCCTGTGTATGTACCTACTCTTCTGCACTAAGAGAAGGCTACAGAGTGTTCTGCTAGAGGAGATACTTGTACAGTTAGAAACCAGAGGGCAGAAAGTAACACTGTCTTTAGTTTTGTGGGCAGGGGTGATCAGAAGTCAGCAATTTGTATCAGTGGTAGTTTATTTCACAGATAAATGAGACACCATTTTAGCACTGATTTCTTTTTCACACACTGACTCTTCAATTCAAAGCATCTCAAAAGTCAAGGAGTCACATGAAGGCAAACTAGTCACTCTGCCATCAGAAAGAAGCAGGCAACAAGTAACTGACTGTTGTAATCCTTCCCTGTATGGGGCACCATTCTGGGAGGACTGAGAACAAATCTGTCCTTCCCACTTTTGAACTCACCCTCCAGAAAGAAAACATCACATGCTGGCAATGTACTGAGAGCCATTAATAAGGTCCATGGTTGATACCTTCCTTTCACATGGTTCATCCAAATACTTCATCCTTTATGTTTACTTTGTCCTTATCTTTAGGGGAGTTTTAAACAATGTGAGACAATAGAGACAATGCTCTTTAGATTCAAATATTTTAAGATAACCATTCAGTTTTTCTTCTGTACTAGAAATAATTGTTTCACCAAGGTCTCTCTTGGCAGCTTTGACTTTGAGGATGTGGTTCTCTGGAGTCCTTTCAAACTTCTCATGCCTGGCAAACTATGGTGAATTTAGAGAAGAGAATCATAATTTCTCCATATTGTTCTATCGTTAAAAATTACGAATGTTGCCAAACAAAAGGTTAATGAAATTGAGATGAAAAAGAAGCTCTAAAGTAGTCCATTAGTAAATGGACCCAGACAGTGGCAAGAAATCAGTTCTTAGAGGAGACAGTGGTAGTTTAAAGAATATAATGTAGACTCTTGAATGATCATACTAGGTAATCTCTACTTGATACTTTTTCAAGGGCTTTTTTGAAATAAACATATGGCATACCTATGAACATCTCCTCATGTTTAAATCGAGTAACTTCATTAAAAACCTAAATTTTGGGATCCCTGTGTGGCTCAGCAGTTTAGTGCCTGCCTTCGGCTCAGGGTGTCATCCTGGAATCCCGGGATCAAGTCCCACGTCAGGCTCCTGGCATGAAGCCTGCTTCTCCCTCTGCCTGTCTCTCTGCCTGTCTCTCTCACTCTGTCTCTCATGAATAAATAAATAAAATCTTAAAAAAAACTAAATTATTTTAGCTTGTCACCACACGATCTCAGTAAACATCTGATGGCTTTTAATGGTCCATATTTCCAGTATGCTGACTGTTCTTAATACTTTTCCTGGATTTTTTACCTAAAAGATAAATCTCAAGCATATTGGTCTCTTGTCTCCAGAATCAAACTTTATGTATGTTTGTGTAAAAAACAGGGTATGTGCCAAGTCTCTGTTCCTTTGGAACAACATCTTTTTGCACCTCAAGATTTCTCAAATCCTATAGGCTCTGGGTTTTCTCTTTCTGTTTCCTTTCTCTCTTCCTTTAGACACATCTGCAGATTTTGGCAGACCCTCCAGGGGGAGCACAGAGAGAGGCAAAAGCGATTATACTTGAAATTGGAAGGATGATTTGAATCTTCCAGAAGTAAGGGGGTAAAAAAAAAGGAAGGAGCATTTCATTTGAGAGACAAGCATGTGAAAGGGCACATCACCTCACATAATGGTGGTAATGTTGGACTGCAAGGTGGACAGGACAGAGAACCAGGGTGAGGGACAGGGTTAAAAACTGGTGGGACATAGCTTTATTTTAGAAGGTGGATTAACTCTGTAGTGACAAAGCACGAGTGGAAGCTCCCAAGAAGGGGAATGTCATGATCAGGTTAGTTCTGAAGATGATGTTTCTGGTGGCAAAGAGGAAAGTGCCTTGAGCTGAGTGAGATGGGATCAGTGGGACCACGTGAGAGGCAGCATGTCTTTCTCAGTAAGTGATGACAAGGGTCTGTGTTGAGGGGAAGGCAGCTGGGGGGTAGACCAGAAAGCCTAGAGAGATTTCAGACCTCAAGGACACAGCCAGTGTTGTCATTTGTAAGGAGGAGGAGGGGGATATGAAGACTGAGCTGAGGTCTTTAGCTTAGGAAGAGGAAGGCTATATAGGGTACAGATTCAAGGAAGTAGAACAGATTTCGGGGTCTTACAGGTGAAATATGATGCTTTTGAGGTGCCTGGAACAATTATCCATAAGTGCAAACTCAGCACTCAGGAGAGGGGCCTGGCATTGGGGATAGAAGCAGGCTAGTGGGTCATGGCAGCAAAGAATCCTGACCAGCAAGGATCAAGGTCCTAGCCAAGGACAGGATTCCAGCCCCCTGAAAGGAATGCCACCCTGGCAGAGTGAGCACCTTGCCTTAGGGGTGCTGAGTTGTGGTGTTGTGTTCTCCAGGTGCGGCTCAGGCCCAGGGAAGCATGCCATCATCTGATTACTGGAAATAGGGGATAAGATGGAAACTGGCAATGCAGAAAAGGCCAGGTCCTAGGTGACAGGTGGACCAACATGATGCTGGGTCCTTAGAATAGAAGCAGCACTGCCTTCGATATTCTCTGATGATCGACAAGACTGATACGGGGCCTGGAGGAAGCTAAACCTTCCACTAGGGGCAGGAGGGACTCTGGACGAGGCCAGGGGACCCGTTTCTTATGCTGATATGCTGAATATGAAAATGATCTAGAAGAACAATAAAGACTAATGCTTGAACCATTCTGCAGGTAATCCTCCGCATTAGGTTGAAATCCTCCAGGGTAATACCAACATGCAATATTCACTCTCCACAGGGGATAGAGCCTTTTCCAAGTCACAGCCTGCTTGTCATTCTCTGCTACTTGAATGGAGTATGGAAAACCTTGAGGAACATATATTAAAAAGTGATCACATGCTCTTTTGTTGTTGAAACTTACCGAAGAGACTTCTCCCGTCAACTACAATGATCATGTCAAGAAAGCACTCTCTCAGCTGGCATTAACAGTCTGGGAAGTATTTGAGAATATTTCCCTCTGCTTCTCTTTTTCTCCTAATGATGAGAGAACCCAAATGGTGTCTATCCTAACAGGGTTAGGGGCACATCAGGTTACTGGCAGGGGAGAATTCTGGCTTTCTTGAAAAGATGAAATGCCCCACACTTCTCAGCCTGAGGGCAGCCTGCCACTGCTGTGCCCGCAGAGAGGGTGACAGGATGGGAGAAGTATAGTTGGCCCATTGTTGAAAAAGAACTCCAGACATCCTCATTGCTGTGTATTAATTGAAAGAAACCGTTTGTTTTGTGGCTAAAATAGTTTGCTTCTGAAATTTGCTACGAAATGGGGACTGATTTCTCAGAAAACTCGAGGCCAAGTTTAATTTTTCCAGCTTTCAACCTAACACATTATCCTTTTTTCTAAAGAGTGAAAGCCTTAAATGGAACTCAAAGTCTGAAACACAAGAACTAACACTCTTTGCCTGAACTGGTGTTTCACAAGAGCCGACACTATGCATTTTCTTTCTTCTGAGAAACTGGTTCAAAGGTCAAGCCTAATGGAAGTCTTCAGAAGTTTTATTTTCCTTTGTAGACCTAATGAAAGACTCAGAGCTTGACCCAATAAAACTTAGATTATGAAGCGCTCTCTGTTGTTGAAGGAACCTCCATGGTTTTTCGCTTTAAAATAACCATCTATCAGAGATTAAAAGACAGTGCCTTGATATTTCAATGAAACAACATATAAACACACCCACACTACACATGTATTCTTATGCCTCTTATTTCCTATGACCATGAAGATCTGACTATTAATTTCTTCTTTTGCTTTCAGCCATCATGGGTGTTTTTAGTACACAACTGATCAAGGCATAGGATTATTAATGCATACAAAATTTGATAGGTTGTTATTAAACATTAAACATAATTTTTTGAAAATGAATCCCTTAATGAGTTGGATGGGGGTTTTTAAAAATTAGTTGATGAATCTACAAATGAGTATTTTTTTGCTAGAATGAGACAGGTCAGTACCAATCTTTCTACTTTAGAGATGCAAATGTGGAGAAACTCTGTTCACATACATGAGCTGTGAGGCTCTGAATGAGTGGTAGGTTGGCCTTTATTTGTAAAGAAGGTGATGAAAAACTGTGAGATAGAGAATAGAAGGCAGAATGGGTGAAGAGCAGATAGATGTTGGCAAAAGTGAGTGTCTTGAAATTGATTGCCTTGGAATGCTCAGTGAACTCACTCCAAGGCCAGTCCCTATCAGCCTGAAAGCCAGTGACCCAGAATGTGGGGATATAACCACTATTCCAAAGCTCAGAAAGCACCATGACAAGAGAGATGGAACTACTGCCTCCTTCCAGGTGAGTCTTCCTTTCTCTTTCCTCCACCCCAAGGGATCCGATTAGCTGTATGGCCCCACACTCCAGGACCCCATGCTCCCTAACAGCTAAGCCCCAGATTCTTCAGTGGGGATGTAACCTCTGCACCTAGATGTAAGAAATATTAAGTAAGGCAGAAAGTGGCTGGACGATATTTAGGAGCCTTCTGATCAAGGCTCCTAAAACTTTAATGTGACATGCATCACTGCGGTACCTTGTTAAAGTGAAGACTCTGGTCAATAGGTCTGGGATTCTGCATTTCCAAGACATGCACACTGCTACGTGACACTGAGGCATCCCTGGAGATGCTCTTTGGCCATAGAGAATGATCCTGCATCAGTTCCCATGCCGGCGAGGTGAGCAAGGCTGAGCATACTGAGGAGTGCCCACTCGGTTTGTATGGAGCACTCACAAAGGCACCATCAAAGCTCTCACAGGCTCATGACAGAGCATGAAGTGCCTACATCTTGTTGAGGGGTCGTAGGCTGGAAGGGGATGTTATCCACTGAAGGGAGTCCGTGACCAGATGTGGTCGAGTACTGTGTTAGTTGTGATGGAGGTCAAGGGCAAAGAGAGAGGAAAGAATAAGGCTCTGAGCCAGTCTGAGCAGTTCTGGCACGATCTGTTCAGAGGACCTCTGCTAGCTGAGACAGGTTCAGGAGGAAGAGAAAGAGACATGAGGGGGATCTAGCTATGGTTGGGAAAGGGGAAAGGATGCTGGTTATCTTTGAGAGACAAACTGAAAATTTTGACATTTTAAAGGGAGCGGCAGCATTTCATAAATTCCAATACTTGGATAATAAATGACAAAAGAAAATAGCACCCTGAAGATAGCCCCGCAAAACAATCCATGAGACAATGATGACATAAGTCGTGTTATATTTCACACTTTAGACGTGGTGATTAAGTGAATAAAGTCAGCCTATACATTTTGACAGAAAGGATCACCAAGACATATTATGTGAATAAAAGAAAGTTGCAGAACAATAAAGATGTAATACAATTCTTGTAAAAAAAATGAAGAATAAGGGGGGATCAATACTGGTGGGGAACTTTAAGAACTAGACCATATTTTCATAAATCTATACTGCAACATTGTGAAAAGTGAGTTTACATTTTGCTCATCACAATATCAACTGTATTGACCACCTGTGTTCCTAAATTCAGACTTTTGACCAAAAAGGAAAAAATTCTAAAGCCTGCAAAAGTCAAATGATCTTACACCACTAATGTTATAATAAAAAGCACATCTGCAAGGTCAAATATGATTGATTAGCAGTTTAATGTCATAGCTCTATTTCTCTATTTCAATAAACTAGATGTGCGAGAAGTTTCTCACTATAGATTAGTGATGCAGGTCTTAATGTGCATAGAAATTATCTTGGTGTCTTATTAAAATGCAGATTCCTCTGCGGTACATGCACTTCTAACCAGCTCCCAGACCCTGGACTTCACTTTGGATGGCAAAGCTCTACAGAAGGTGCTAGAAAGTCTAAGTTCTAAGGTTATTCTAGTGTTTGCAATTTTTAAAATATGAATGATTTTTAATATAAAATTCAAAATGTGGTAGACTGGATACTTTATTTCCATGATTTGAAAACTAAAGAAATGGAATAGAAAAGACAATGATTCTCAATTTGTAGAAATGACTCCATTTCCACAAGCGAGCATGTCCAATTTATCAAAGCACCAGTCATTTATTATATTGCACTGATTTATTCATCTGTCTAATGATTTACGTGTATAACTAGTAAAACTACTCTTTGCTTTGGGAATCTCATTTTCTGTAATGCACACAAACCCTTTCAAATTTAGAGGAGATAAATACATGTTTGTTGACTCACAAGTTATAGTTTAAACACTATACAAAACTCACCTTCAGAAAAGGTACACCTACATGGGCAGGATGACTGGGCAGCCAAACCCCGGGCTGAGAGCAGCTATCACAGCCCCTGGGGCCCCACTCTGAGGACACACACGTGTAGATCATTGTAGAACCTCACCACAGACGAATGTCATTAGGGTTCCCGCTGAGCCAAAGCAGCTCTGCCTAGAGGGGTGGTGTCATGTTTATGTGGCTCTAAACACAGCCTCCTGCATTAGTCTGCTTGTGCTGCCATAACAAAATACCACAGGCTGAACATTTATTTTCTCACAGTTCTGGAAACTAGAAATCCAAGATCTAGGTGCCGGGAGGTTTGGTGTCTCCCAAGGCTTGTCTGTCCTTGGCTCACAGGTGGCTGACCTCAAACTCTGTCCTCATGTGGTCCTTTCTCTTAGGAGGACACCAATCATACTGGATTAGGACCCCATCCTGATGGTCTCATCTTAACTTAATTACCTCTTAGGTGAACTTCTCTCCAATTTTACATGCAGAGGTCCTGGGGGGCTGGGACTTCAACACTGGAATTTGGGAGGGCACTCACTTCAGCCCAAGACCACTCTCCTGAGCAAGTTAGAACTGGAGGGGCTGCAGAACAACACACAGTTGGAGAGCAGTGTGGAGAGGAACCGGCCCTAGGGCAGAGGAGAGGCCGGAGAGGAGGGGCCTGGGCCGCCCTGGCAGGCAGAGGCCAGGAAAGGAGGAGAGCGGTGGAGGGGGGCAAGGCCCCAGGCCGCAAAGCTCCCTGAGGCCACAGACACTCTACGGCGCCCTGCTCAGGGTTCCTCTATGGCCCCCAAAGCGGCTTTTGTATCCACGACCGTGACCTGCTTCTCAATGAGACCTGCTTGGCTGAGGCTGCTGCGACCCCCTGGAAACTTCCAACAAGCTCCTATTGACTGACGTAGCCAGAGCACATTTTATGGGCCGCAATCCGCCAGCTCTCAGAGGGCGAGGTTGCTGCTGCTGCGCGGCCCCAGGGGTGGCCCCGCGGGGGACAGGCTGGCGCACGAGGGCCCACCACAGGGGGCAGGCTCCCTCCACTTCTGGTAAAGCAACAGTGCAGGATCCTTGAACAGGAACTCCTTTCTAATGGATGATTGTGCAAATTTATAGTCATTCATGGCTGGCAGTTACTTAACCAGAGCTGGTCCAGCGTGTGTGTGCATGTGCATGTGTGTGCATGTGTGTGCATGTGCATGTGTGTGCATGTGTGTGTGTGTGTGTGCACGCGCGTGCGTGGTCCTGCTGAGCAGACACGGCCCAGATCTCCTGTCCCTCCTGATGAATTAGCAACATTCCCTGTTATTTTCAAGCTGATTTATAGTAAATTTAAATCTGTTAATGTTCTAGTAATCTTGAAAACAAAGCACAGCAAATACATTGTTTTTGCCCCCTGCAGAAACATTTCAGTTTAAAAAAAAAAAAGAAACATTTCAGTTTATCTAAAAAAGCCCGTGTTTTATATTTTCTTCTTTAATGTCAGAAGCACTTTTATTGCAGTGTCAATGTTAATTGCCACTTATCTTAATGAGTTCTTTTCTAATACAAAATAACCTGGCTTGAAATATAGCAGACTTCTTTGTCAAAGAGAGAGAGGGCCAGGAATACTATTGGTTCCTGGGAGAAACAGGATGCTTCTTCCCCGTCTGCTTCCTTTATGCTGGTTGAAAGCTTCCTGATTTAGGGCCTCTGAGGTATGAGTTACTGCCTTCATTTTCAGTGCGAGGGGAAATTAACCCCAGTAGAAGTCATGAAATAGAACTTGGGCTCTGAAAGCAAGAAGCACCGTAGGAGTGCCTGCGGTTATTACAATTGAATTATGTGGTGGCTCACAGAATCAGTGACTAGGGCAATTTTTAATAAAACGTAGCAGATAGTTTTCATTTAAATTTGATTTAGTTTTAAGTTTATAGGATTTTAAATAAGATAATTTCCTACTTATTTCCTAGTTGATACTCCCATCTCATCTCCTACCCAAGTTTCTGCTGTCTGTCTGGCTGTTGGCACTCAATAAATATTTGTTGAATGGAAGAATAAGTGAATGAAAATATTTACAACTGATCATCATAAGGCACTATTTCTCAAATAATATTAACAATTATTTTTATTCTATGGAATAATATTGTGTCAGCTAATTGAAAGAGCTACTTCACATTCATTATTTTAACCAAGTCTGATAACCAATATATTAGGTAATATTAATTTTATTTAATCATAAGAAAATGTGGAGAAGAGATTAAATACCTTGTGTAGGTAATGTATTTGGCAAGTAATAAGTGGGATAGGATGCTGTATGTGTTCCCCTTAAAAGTGGGCTTGAGAGCCCATAAAGCAGCAGATGGCATTGAGTTTTGTTTTGGTTTTTATGTTTTTTAAAAAGATTATTTATTTAATTTATTTTAGAGAAAGAAAGAATGCATGCAAGCAGGAGGAGGGGCAGAGGGAGAGAGAGCACCTTAAGCAGACTCCCTGTTGATCAGGGAGCCCAGTCACGGAGCTCAAGTGGTCCCGGGACACTAATCATGACCTGAGCCAAAATCAAGAGTTGGCCACTCAACCAACTGAGCCAGCAGGTGCCCCGGAAGGTACTGTTTTGAAAGCAATCATGCTCAAGATCCATGGGGCCACTCCTGTTCAGTCTTCCTCCCTGTGGCCCGCACCTGTTGCCAACTCTAAATGGTCTTAGTTTCTGTACATCAGAAGTAGTGCCTGGATGGCCTTTAGCTGGCTCTTTCCTTTTTTTCCTTTTCTTTTTGTTCTTTTTATTGCAGTAAAGTGTACATATAACTTACCATTTTAAGTATACAGTTTAGAACACCAATAAAAAATAAATTTATAAAAAAATTAAGTATACAGTTTAGTGGCATTAAGTACATTCATATTGCTGCGCAACCATCACGACTGTCCACCTCCAGAATGTTTTTTATCACTCAAAACCAAAACTTCGTATTCATTGAACACTGACTCCCCATTTCCCCTTCCTCCTAGTCCCTGGTAACCATTATTTTAATTTCTGTCTCTATTATTTTGACTACTCTGAGTACCTCCTATAAGTGGAATTATGTAGTGTCTGTCTGTGACTGGCTTATTTAATTTAGCATTTACTGTACTATGTGCAGAATTTCTTTTTTTTTTTTAAGGCTGAATCATAGTCTGCTGCATGTGTAGATAGAACATTTTGTGTATCCATTCATCTGTCAATGGATGTTTGGGTTATTTCCCCCCTTTTTTTGCCTTTTCTTTTCTTTTGTTCCCTTTTTTTTCTTTTTTCAAGATTTTGTTTATCTGAAAGTGAGCATGAGTGGGCAGAGGGGCAGAGGGAGAAGCAGGCTTCCCGCTGAGCAGGGAGCTTGTCATGGGGTTCAGTCCCAGGACCCTGGGATAGTGACCTGAGCCGAAGGCAGATGCTTAACCAACTGAGGCACCCAAGTGCCCCTGGCTTGTTTTTTTGAAACAAGAAAGGAGGAGAGGGAGTTTCAGAGGAGACCCTGGGAGGAAAGCTAACTTTGGTAAGATGACCAGTTCCATTAGGCATAACAAATCATCCCACAATTCAATGGCTGAAAACAAGAATCATTTATTATCTCACTGCTTCTTTGTCAGGAATTCAAGACAGGGAACAGCTGGGGTGGTGGCTCCCTGCTCCACAGTGTGTGGGTTCTAAGCTGGAAGACCCAAAGGCATGATCAGCACTGCCTGGAAGGTGGCTCACTCATATGGCAGGCAGGTTGGTGCCCCCCCTACACCCCATGTGGGCCTCTCCACAGTGCTGCTTAAATGCCTCAGGATATTGAACTGGCTTCCCTACCTCCAGAAGTCACACACTGTCACTCCTGCAGTATTCTGCTGGTCACACAGGAGGGCTCTGATTCATGTGGGAGAGACCACACAAAGGTGTGAACAACCAGGAGATGAAGGTGACTGGAGACTGGTTACCACAACCTTATTTCTGTTAATTCCAGAGACTGTGCTAGTTATATGGAGATTTCTCAGAAATGATTAAGATTGTAGAATATTATTGCTTCTTTGAAATATTTGAAAATATTCAGAAGAAACACTATAATTCTAGTCATTCACTGATTGAGCAAATATACTCAAAGTAGTACATATAGGTAAAGAGCCAGGATTTCTCCATTACATTCACTGAGAGGAATGTGAGTACCTTGAGCTAATTTTATACTACTCACATGTTCAGAGAAGCAATTTCTTTCTCATTGTGGCTTCTAAGCCACCGATTTTCAAGCATCTATTTACACACCAACTATGCTTTTTCTATAAGGTCCCTTTTATTTGATTGCAAACACCATCCTATGTTCTAAGGTTATGCCATGTTTGCTTTTCCCATGTATTAAGCAGTGGCTGGAGGAGACTATTCGCAAAGTCAAAGAGTGGCACCCCACATGTCTTTTGAAATGTAACTAGTGTAGGAGTTCCAAAAATGTTGGGAATCACTGCGCCAGGTTTCAAAGTCTACAGGACACATCCTGGGGTCTCACTGTAGCATCCTGCAGTATAGAGCAGCTAAGGGTAGACACGCCCTCACTTTAGGGGCTTCTCTGCAAATGGCCCAGTGATCAAATGCAGTTAGTTTTCTTGGTATGCTGGGTTCATGTCTAAATAGGACCCCCAAACTGGTGGCCCATGGGCCATGTTTTAGTATGAAATTTTAAGTGCGGATACAAGTTTCATCTCTGTCAATGAGATGCACTTTAGTACATAAAATATTCTGTATAGCAAGAACATTTACTTCTGAATTTCCCACTCAGTGTCTTTCTTCTCCTCCTTCTCTTTCTGTTTTTCTTCCTCTTTATCCTCCTACTCTTCATAATAGAATTACCTCGACTCTAGAACATACTTGGTTCAGCAACCCAGTTAACACGGTTGAACACAATCATCAGTACATGAAAGAATTTAGGTTATTAGATTCGTTGAGCTGTATGTATCATGAGCAATGGAAATTTCAGCTCAAAATGTATCTTTCTTACTATAAAATGCTAATTTCATCTCTATAGATGTCAGCGCCTCCAAATTAATGAGTGCTATTAGCTGCAAAATATCTCAAGAAGCAACAAAAATTAATTCCCATTAGTTACAAACTGACAGACAACTACCACCTGCCTTGTAAGACAATAAAAGTTTTGAATGCTCCCTTTTTGTTCTCAATTAAATGTTTAAAGTCAGATGGTGAAGAAAGGTGACTTATGACATCAAGTAAATTATTAAAACTGGTTTGTACGTGGAATGACCAAAGGGGATTTCAGATTTTGTTTGCAGTGGAATCGACAAGGAAGCCTTCGAGGATTGATTAATTGAGATATGCTAAAAGTGAAATAGGTTCTGAATCGTTACAACAGTATAAGTCAAAGATAAAAAAAGAGTTCTTTTAATTAAGAACTAGTCGAATTCTCTGAGACGCATAGAGCACTTCAAATGGTGCATAATTCCAAAAGTGGAATGAGCACAGCCATGTGGATGCCGATTAAATACATAAACAAAGAACCAGAATGTATTTTTCAAGGTTCTCAGAGCTACTCTGATGGATTCATATTTCTGCAAGGGAAACAAATCTTAAGTTTCTCTGGTTTTGAGAATTTATATTTTTTCATTTTTAACACTCTGTCAACATGGATTTAAAGAATGGAATATTTTTAGAATGACTTTAAAAAAAGTGGTAAAAGAAAATTAAAAGCAAACCACAGGACTGAGAGAGCAGACCTACAGGTAGACAATAAAGGAAATCAGTGTTATTGTGTGTCTTTTGTCACATTAATAATCATGTATACTTATGTAAATTTTGTAGGCCTTATCTCGGATAAACGTGTGCAGAGCCAATAAACAGCCAATTTGTGTACATATACATGTACTGTGTGCACGTGTGTGTGTGTATATATACACACATAAATTATATGTATTTGTATCTATAGACATACACACAATCTATCTATACTCAGACACATAATCTATGTAGCATAACTGGGATGTCAAGATTCCCCCTGGAAGTCAACAGTCCTTGAGAAATGACTGACCAACCTAGCTGATTCCATTGCTCTGAATTTACTGGTTTCTTTTCCTGGTCAGAGCTTCTACCATTATAGCCAACTCCATAGAGACTGGACAGTGAGCAGGAAACTTCTCAGAGAAGAGGGTGTGTAACGGCTTCTGTTCCTGTTTGCTGGCTCTAGCTAGTTTGGATTTGGCTTTTTGACCCAAATGGGGTAGGAGAGTCCAGAATGCACACATCCCACTTTAGAGAGAGGGGTCTCTCAGACTCGTCCACACACCTGGAGGCCTGGCTAGTGGATAGGGGCCCTACAAGCTGTCAGCTCTTGCAGCAGATGTGGGCTGCATGCTCATCCTCCAACTTGGGGCAGAGTCCGTTTTACCAAAAGCACTTGGAATGACAGGAAAGAAGAGGTTGGTTTCCAAGAGTAAAGTGTGTATACCAGAAAAGCACAAAACAGAGATTTCCACCACCGCAACTGACGGAGGATGTGCTAATGATGAACTCGTTAGTACTCTGGGCACAGATGCTCATCAGTCACAGCTGACTATGTGTCATCCCTCTTTCCCATGGAATTGTCATGGAGGGCCCTGGCCAGAATGTGCTTCAGTATAAATGAGGTAAGGGTGTAGTATTAGAAACGAGTTGCTATTTTAAAAATGCAGTTGCTTACTCCTACAAGTGATTTTTAAGACAGGAGGCAAAGTGAGTATTCTGGGCTATGGGAAAATCAATACTGGCACAGACAAGTATTGTATGAGAACATTGCTTTCCTTTAAACTGATAAAAGGAATCCCGGAAAGGAGGCTTTTGTAAAACAAACCAAAAAATCCTTTTGCAGTGAAATCTTCCTTTCCATTTTCCAATTCTGTTTCCTGCCATGAGGGCCGGGCTCTCAATTACCCTGACTCCTTGCTCTGGGCTGGAACCCTTCCCAGATCCTGGGCCTTTCTGTCCTTCCAACCAGACAGCCCTGGCCTCTCTGCCTTCACCCATGTTTCCCATAGCTCTGACTCCATCCTTGGGTGTCTTGATGACGGGGATGTGGGGTAGAGGGGCAGGAGGTGGGGGGATGAAGTGGGGTCTGCAGCAGGGAGGCAGCCATACTGGCACAGCTGACAATGGGCCCTTCCCTCCCCACCATAAAGAAATATTCCCAAGACGTTGGAGTCTTAACATGTTTCATCTCACAACTTTAAGAAGGAGGTGCTTTTATTATTTCTGTTTTACGTACAAGGATGCTGAGGGCAGAGCAGATAAGCATCACTCCCAGAATTGCAATTTGCTGCAGATCCCTTTCCCTGTGTGGGCTGACCTTGACCCAGACCTCCTCCGCTATCCCGTTTGGGTTGACAGTCTGTACTGTACGGCTGCATAAGATCATCCACTGGGCTTGAAAGGGGAGGACATCTAAATTTCTACACCTTTATTTAACTAAACAAAATAAAGAAATGAAGAGCTTCCATATTAACTCTATGGATTGGCCCTCTCACTAGCTATAGAGTTCAGATCATGATGCGTCTTTTGTTGAGAGTTAACACCGTAGCAGGGCTGACGGAGACACCCTTGCTTATTACAGCACCTCACCCAGGGCCCCTTGCTGCTGTTGGGTATGTGCTGCCCATGTGAAGTTTTGGGTTATATTACCTGCCTTTAAACTATCTCTCACAATATGAACAAGGTAGCAATAATAATTCAAGCATGCCCCAAAACCAAGAAAATAGCTAAGCTCACCCATCTCTCTGTACCTGCAGCAATGAACACCAGCCATGTGAACAATAACAGATCTTACATATTCAATCATATCGTCTTCCTGAAGAACAGGTCTATGTTTAAAATTATAAACAAATCTAAACATTTTTGTTTTAACATAGCCTGTCTTAAGTTCTATCTTTGATGTACAACTAGTTTATAGAGTAAATAGTATAAATGTACACTAAAGCATGTGTAGTTCATTGAAGAGTGTCCCCCCAGAATTCATGTCTATTTGGAAGCTCAGAATGTGACTTTATCTGAAAATAGGGTTTTGGCCGATGTGATTAAGATGGTATGGGCCAGGGATCCCTGGGTGGCGCAGCGGTTTAGCGCCTGCCTTTGGCCCAGGGCGCGATCCTGGAGACCCGGGATCAAATCCCACGTCGGGCTCCCGGTGCATGGAGCCTGCTTCTCCCTCTGCCTGTGTCTCTGCCTCTCTCTCCCTCTCTCTCTCTCTCCCTCTCATGAATAAATAAATAAAATCTTTAAAAAAAAAAAAAAAAGAAAGATGGTATGGGCCCTAAATACAATGACTAGTGTCCTCACAGGAAATGGAGAGGAGGCCGGGAGAGAGAGAAGACCATGTGTAAGGACTGGGGCGCAGGCTGGAGGGATGCTACCACCATCAATGGGACAGCCGGGGCCACAGGCTGCTGGACTGTCCCCAGGAGCCTGGGAGCCCACACCAACACCTTGATTTTGGATGTCTGGCCTCAGGACTGTCAGAGATGAATTCTGTTGGTGCCAGCCCCTCAATGTGTGAGAATTTGTCATGGCAGCCACAGGAAATTCACACACTGTATTTGAACTTTCTGAGGAACAAATCTACATTTGGGGTGCAAGCTAATGCTCCATTCTGATTGCGGGGGAGGGGCAGATGGGAATACATGGAGACAGCTTCCCTCAGGAAATCCTATACCTCAACCCACTCAGGCCTCATGAGAGCTTCAAATAGGCCCTACCCCTCCATATCCAGCTCCCTTTCCTTTCCACCTGTTTTCTCTGTCTCAAAAACTTCCTGCCATATTTATGTAAATGCCACCTCTTGCTCAAGGTTTGTACCAAACACTCAATTTCACTTTCTCCTCCATGGTTTTTTGATCATGTCTGTCTCATTTACCCAGGGCACTGCAGTCATTTCTGGATATACCTTTCTCTCTCACATAGCTTTGAAAGCTCCTTAAAAAAATGAAGCTTTTTCATACTGTCCCCATATATACAGAGCTCATCCTAAAATACTCCTCTGCAAAATCACCTAGAACACAAGTGCCTCTCAGATGGACCTGGAGATAAGAGTCCAAGGAATGACAGCTACAAGGATCTGTCCCTGGGCCAGCTCCGGCCATGTCTTGATAAAACTTTGCTGAGGACATACATGTATGTCTTTCATATTTCCAAGGGACATGGAGCAGTGCCTTATAGTAATCACACTGGGTAACATAATTGTGACCCACAGATTTCCGTAGTATTGAATAATGGAATCACCCAACAAGAAGTGAAAGTAAAGCCCTTCACTTAAAGTCAAAAGAAAATTAAAAATTCAAGGTAAGGATAACCAATTCATAGCTTTGCAGAATGCACATGTGAAAAGACTACATTTTATTTCATTGTAAAGCTAATACTAGCATCAATATTCATAGTAGTTATGAACATAAGATTCAAATTTGGGCAGACATGGATTCAATTTCTAGCTCTCTGAGCCTTAGTTTCCTCATATGTGAAATGGGTACTATTAAGATTCATTTCATAGAGACTTAGGGAGGATTAAATTAAATAATGAGTATTTAAAAAGTTTAATGGTATTATATGGTCAATTAATCTTCAATAAAGCAGGAAGCATATACAATAGGAAAAAGACAGTCTCTTCCACAAACAGTGTTGAGAAAACTGGACAACAGCATGCAGTATAAAACTGGACCACTTTCTTATGCCAGACACAAAAATAAATTCAAAATGAGTTAAAGATATCAATGTGAGACCTGCAACCATAAAAATCCTAGAAAAGAACACAAGCAGTAACTTCTTTGACTTGGGCCATGGCAACTTCTTTCTAGATATATCTCCTAAGGCAAGATAAATAAAAGCAAAAGGAAACAATTGGGACTATATTAAAATAAAAAGCTTCTGCACAGCAAAGAAAATGATCAAGAAAACTGAAAGACAGCCTATGGAAGGGTAGAAGATATTTGTAAATGACATATCTGATAAAGGACTAGTACCCAAAATATATAAAGAACTTATAAAACTCAACACCCTAAAAATGAATAATCTAGTTAAAAATGGGCAGAAGACATGAATAAACAATTTTCCAAAGAAGACATCCAGATGACCAATAGGCACATGAAAAGATGCTCAACATCACTGATCATCAGGGAAATGCTAATTAAAACTGCAATGAGACCACCTCACACCTGTCAGAATGGCTGAAATCAACAATACAAGAAACAACAAGTGGTGGTGAGGATGTGGAGTGAGGGGAACTGTCTTGCACTGTTGGTGGTGTAAACTGGTGTAGCCACTCTAGAAAACAGTATGGAGCTTCCTCAAAAAGTAAAAAAACAGAACTACTCTATGATCTAGTAATAGCACTACCAGGTATTTATCCAAAGAATACAAAAATACAAATTCAAAAAGATACATGCACCCTGATGTTTACAGCAGCATTATCTACAACAAACAAAATTAGGGAAGCGGCCCAAGTGTCCATCAATGGATAGAATGGATAGAAAAGATGTGGTATTTATATACAATGGAATATAATGCAGTCATAAAAAATGAAATCCTGCCATTTGCAAGGATATGGATAGAGCAAGAGAGTATTATGCTAAGCAAAACAAATCAGAAAAAGACAAATACCATATGATTTCACTCATAGGTGGAACTTAAGAAACATAACAAATGAGCAAAGGGAAAAAACAAAGAGAGCGAGGCAAACCAAGAAACAGACTCTAAACTATACAGAACAAAGAGATGGTTACCAGAGGGGGAGGGGAGCAGGGGGATGGATGGAATCAGTGATGGGGACGAAGGAGGGCACTTATCATGATGAGCAGTGGGTGTTGTATGTTACTGAATCACTATATTGTACACCTGAAACTAATACTGCATGTTAACTAACTGGAATTTAAATAAAAACAAATAAATATTTTTAAAAATGTTTAATTCTGAGTATAAAATATATTACTTAATTATTTTTAATATCATCGTTACCATCATCACTGTCACCAACATCATTCTCATCTCACTCTCCAGAAAATGTACTAGGAACCTCGGTTGCCCCAAGGGAACACTTGCTCTCTTCCTGCACTTCTGGTGATACAGAAAACGCCTAGGAAGGCCACTGGCCACTGGCCACTGCATGACTCCAGAGGAGGGCCCTGGTAATGACTGTTCAGGGAAGGGATGCAGCTAGCACAGGGACAGCAGCTTGGGCCCTGGAACTGTCTTCAAGGGCTGTCCTTGGGAAGAGGGCTCAGCACATTCTCATGTGATTTCAAAGGTCAGGGACCAGACCAGGGAATGAGCTGATACGAGGCACAGATTTCATATCAATATAAATTAATTTGCAAGGCTTGAATTACTCAAAATATTAATAAAATGCTTTTATGAGGTGAGTGGCCTGTGGCTAGAGGCATTCAAGTCAATTGTTAGGCTTGCTTTTAACCTAACTGTGTAAATGGCTTCCAAGTGCTCTTTACACTCTGATGGTCTTTAAATTGTGATTGCTATATTTTTCCCCCAGTTAAATAAATGATTAGTGAGCATTCGAACCAAGTGAAAACCAAGCTCTCCAGAGATTCCACCACTGGAGAGAACTGGGCAATGGAAGGCACCATATAACTGTTTTACTATGAACACTTCAGCTATGCTACTTAAGTTACATAACAATGCTTTAAACTTTAACAAAGATTTTTATTTTTTTTTAAGATTTATTTATTTATTTATTCATAGAGACACAGAGAGAGAGAGGCAAAGACACAGGCAGAGGGAGAAGCAGGCTCCATGCAGGAAGCCCGACGTGGAACTCGATCCCGGGTCTCCAGGATCACGCCCTGGGTCGCAGGCGGCGCTAAACCGCTGCGCCACCGGGGCTGCCCTAACAAAGATTTTTAAAAATAGTTTTCAAATCTTCATCTTTTTTTAAAAAAAGATTTTACTTATTTATTCATGAGAGGTACAGAGAGAGAGGCAGAAACACAGGCAGAGGGAGAAGCAGGTTCCCTGCAGGGAGCCCAATGCGGGACTCGATCCCAGGACCCTGGGATCACACCCTGGGCCAAAGGCAGATGCTCAACCATTGAGCCACTCAGGCACCCCTCAAATCTTCACCTTTTATAAAGCATTGTTGCAGTACATTTTGTGTCCTGAGTATTCATTCACTGTATGCTCTATGCTTGGTTTTGTAGTGGCCAATGAAAGACAGTATTTGGAAAACATTCTTAACCTAGGCTTACCCACTGATTAGATATTTATGAGCAGCATTACTTAATAATATTTACTTCTAATACAATATCCAATAGTAAAATAACATGAGTAGTATCTTAGAATAGATGAAATATAGTAGAAATGCCCTAGGTGATTCCTTAGAAAATATATATTTTTATATTATCGTTCAAATATTGTGACTTGAAATGAAACAACTACAAGTCTGATAGAACCAATGGAAAGGCAGTTGCAAATCGGCGCCCCAGTTCTGAATTAAAGATGTGCTTCTGTATTTATTTTCTGTTATGTTGAATAACAAAAAGAAGAAGAGTTTAACTTGAAACCATGTTTATCATAAGTTGGATTCTTTTTGCATGTTTGCAAAATCGCTGGAAATAGTGTACATCAAGAATTACAGTATCTCGAAAAGAGATTAATCAAATATGATTTAAAGATGCTATTTTTGTTACAACCTACGCATTGAGTTCTATCGGTAAATGTCTAACCCATAACTTTCCTTTTATAGACAAGAACATTTATAGTACTTGTATCTTTTTATTTTTATTTTTTTAAAGATTTTACTTATTTATTTACTTAGAGAGATTGTGTATGTAAGAGGGAAGAGGGGCAGAGGGAGAGGGAGAGAAAGAATCCTAAACAGACTCTGTGTGAGTGCAAAGCCTCACATGGGGGAGATCATGGCCTGAGCTGAAATCAGTGGTCAGATGCTCAACTGACTGAGCCGCCCAGATGTTCCCTATAGTACTTTTATATACCCAAGTATATAGATCTTGCTTTATGTTTTTCTAGTTATTTCATCAATCAGAATCAAAAGAAGGATGCTATGACTTATCACCCCAAACATTACTGAAACCTCTTTCATACAATTTGATGTTAAGATTTTTACTTGACCTATAAGTCTAAAACCAATCATATATAAAATTCAGTTTTTGGTTTAGCACTGAAAATATATTAGCTGTGTCAACTATCCTTAAGAGGTTCACATTTTCAAAAGAAGAGATTCACATTTTATGGAAAATAACACGCAATTAAAAAATAAAAACTTCTTGGCAAATGTGCAAAATTTATATATATATGTATATGAATATACGTCTATATTCATAGATATGTGAATGTAAATTTCCTCAGTGGTTGCTGACTTTAAAAAGGAAATTAGATTGTATCATATCTCTATAGAAAAAGGTTTTAGTGCATTCTTTTCTGGAGCACAGCACGGAGGCAGCCACATAGCAAAAAGACCAAAGTTTCGCCCCCATATATGACTGGGCCAAGCAAGGTAGAAAAATCCAAGCCTTCGAACCAATGTTTTACATCCTATGGCTTAAAGGAATTAAGAGCTAACTAAATCTCTGGTTTCAAGTATAATGTATTGGAACGATCCTGATATCAAATTCTTCTGTTAAAATACACTACTTTTGGGCAGCCCGGGTAGCTCAGCGGTTTAGCGCCGCCTTCGGCCCAGGGCCTGATCCTGGAGTCCTGGGATCGAGTCCCACGTCGGGCTCCCTGAGTGGAGCCTGCTTCTCCCTCTGCCTGTGTCACTGCCTCTCTCTCTGTGTGTCTCTCATGGATAAATAAATAAAATCTTTATTTAAAAAAAATACACTACTTTCTGGAAGACTTCTCATTAAGTAATATTAAAATTCTTCCACTGAGAAAGCACACCGGTCTGCAGTAAGATGCATAAGACAGGTATTAGAAAAGAAAGCCAAAGAAATGAAAACTAAGACAAAGACCACACATTCAATAAGCAATTAGCTGAGCAAGGAGACTGATTCAGACAATTTCTATCATTTCCTTCATTATTCCAAACTCCTACACACAAACACACATACTACCACTCGTTCACCCTCTGAAAAGAAAATCTTAAAGGATGTGAGTCTATTCCTTCCTTTTCTTTTTCTTTTTTAGAAAAAAATAAAAAGTGTTCATGCCACTCCATGCTGCCATGTCCTAAGAGTATGGACTCTAGCCCACATACCCACCTGCCAGCAACGCAATCTTCAATGTCATTTAACACTCCAATTCTCCATTTATTTAAGCCACTAAACCTATCAGTTTCCTTCCTCAAAGGAGAATTACATCAAAGATGTAAGTAAAAGTGCTTTGAGAATTATAATGTGCTATAAACATATGTTGGGAATAGTAGAGACTTACATGATCTGGTATTTAATGATAAACAAAACTTCAACAAATTCTCTTTAAAAACTTAAGCTTGAAAGAAGTATAAGGACCGAAAAAGTTTAAACCATAAGCCATAATGCCAAAATAAACAATTTTGAATCCCGAGATTAAACCTATTAGTTCTAGTAACAGTCACCTGATAACAATCAAAATTCATTATTAAAAGGGAGATGCAAAAATCTTGGTATAAAAGAAGCATTAGATTTTGAACTTGAATTTTAGATTTGAGATGTCTGTCAATTAAACCTGACACTTTGACATATTCCTTTAATTTAGGAGAACTCATAAGGCATTATTGTATTTTTAAACTCCATCCATTTTGCATGATGCTAGACGATTACTTCCTTTTGTATCAATTAGCTCACAACAATATAGTTCTGGTTCTGGATATGGCTCTGTTTTGTTGGTATATCTGTTTTGTTGGTATATCTTAGGATGGTGGTATGATTTTCTTTTCAAATTTAACACATATTTAAGACTAATGACTAGCATCCCTGAAAATAACTGAATCTGTAATTCATATAATGCAATGACTTGCAGATACATTTTACGCATACAAAAAATTAGCAGCCAATTTTCTCTTATTTATGATAACATTTCTTATTAGTGTTTCCTTGTTTGGTTTTAGAGTGGGCGCACAGTAAATATAAGTGATATAATCCATAACTTAAAAAGGTAAGAGAGCCATGACAGTATAGTGAAAGAAGAAAGAAAAGGCTATAAAAATGACAGTAACATGAAATGAAAAGGATACAGCATTTAATAAAATAAAATGCATTTAATATGCATTATAAAATAAAGAGGCTAAGCTGTAGCTAGGGAAACAAATAAATAAATGTGGTTTCTTACTAATCAAATTCCCCTAATATGAAACGTAAAACCTTTCCATTGGAGATAAAACGTTTATCCTCACTTAAATATACAATGTCAAATAAGGCAAAGCCAATTCCACTACGTATTTTTCTATTTAGCACTTCCTGAGTTTACTATTCTTCTATTTCTATACATTTTCAGTAGCACATCAAGAACAATTATTAATTAATTAATTAATTTTTAAGAACAATTATTTAAAAATAGAGAGTGCTGAGTTGTTATCTGAAGAACATTTTAGCTACACAAACCAAAAGTATTTAAGCGTGTGGGGCAGATTTCAGGACCTTTGAAACTGAAAACCTGGATAAGCAAACACTGCACAATGTAAATGTAGGTATACTTCTTATTTGTAATGGTTAACAGCGAGTTACAATTTTTTGTAAAATTCTGTAAAATTTGTTACGATTTTTTTTTCTAATGGAAGTTCCACCAAATATAATATTTAACATGGGCCCTTCAAGGCAGTCTGAATAGTGTTAAAGTAGCTATCTCAAAGAAAAATACCGTAAAATGGTCCCATTCTGCCTTTTATGTTTGTAGGAGTGATTTCCTTTCACAGAAGGATCTGTGAAACCCCTCAATACAGTACATATGCACTTGTGTGCTCTAGCAGAAAAAATTCCTTGAGACGAATTTTAAGTATACCACCAGAGCCAAGCGACAAGCCCCGCTATAAAGAAATACCCCAAATCTGACATATCTACAGTATTCACAGATGCAGATATATATTTATGCGACTCTATCAGCATAAATCAAACCGCTATGAATAAAACAACATTTAACCAATTCTAACTTCAGAAGTAGAGCACCACTAAATTTCTCCCACTGCTGGAAAAAAGGAAGCGAAAGGATACATAAGAATTTTTTTGATGTGCTCTGCCTGAGTTTTTATCAACACCCAAACAACTTCAACCTAATGTTTCCTTTCAGACCCAGAGAAGTAAAGGTACCTGGATATTCAGAATCTTCAGTTTTTGATATAACCCGGAAGGCATACTACTGCTTTACCCTCTGATATGGAGAAGCGCACATGCAGGGTGACGCTGCCCGGTCCCCGGGACACAAGAACGCGCCTCGACCGCGCCTCTAGGGCCAGAGGACGCGACCCCAGAGCCTCGGCTTCCACCGCGGGGCAGAGGCCGCCCCAGACCTTACCAAGGGGCTGGCGGCGCAAGCGCCCGCAGATGCCCTGGCCGAGGACCGTCATTGGCTACCGAGCCACAGAAGGAACCGGAGGCCCGGCGTCAAGGCCCTCGTCGCACCCCGCGCCAGGGATCCCCGGTCAACCCCTTCGGCTCGGCCGGCGACACGCGCGCCGGCTCGGGCGCTCCAAGGGCCGTGCGCGAGGCCCGCGCCGCGGAGAGGGAGGAAGGGCTGTGCACCCACCTGGGATCTTTCTGGATGCTATCGACGGACGGGGACCGGGCCAAGGTGCCTTCGGGCGGGAGGGCAGGGCCGGATTTGCTGTAGGGAGACTCGACGGACGGACAGTACTGCAGCTGCCGGTAGGGGTCGGCGTAGCTGGAGGCCGGGCCCGCGGCGAAGCTCGCCCTCTGGAAGGCGGCGCTGGCGCTCTGCGGGCCGTGCTGGCTGCCTGCGCGCTGCAGGGGCCCCGGGTCCACGCCGGGGGACGACGGCGCTAGGGCAGAAGGAGGCGCACAGTGAGAACTTGGCACCCGCTCCCGGAGACGGGGAACCAGGTCTAGGCAGGGGGAAGGCCACACACACAAGAAGAAGAAGAAGAAGAAAAAAAAAGAGGGCTCGGAAGAATAAAAGAAATAATTCGTCGTATTTGAGCCAATCCTTTTGGTGTTAATCCAGCATAATGATAGCCAGCATGCTCTTTCAGAAACAAGCCTTTCGGCCACTGGGGCCGGGTGGGGGGAAGGGCATCTGCTGTGTGTGGTTCACCAATACCCAAGGGAGTCAATTCCACGTCAAACCCAAGCCCAGAGGATCCGTAGGGAATCGTCTATGGGGGATCACGGATAGTTAGTACTTTATTGTTCAGGTTGAGAAAATTCAGGAAGCGTTCACTCAGATGATGTTACAGTAATTTTATTAAGGGAGTAAAACAAACTTTGTACAGTAGTTACTTTTCCCGAGTAAAAGACAAAACGGTGTGCATGGGGGTGGAGGTGGACAGAGGCAGGCCTCCCATCTCCACCACTAGTCCCGGCCCTTACACACAGGGCTGCTCCGGCTCCTGGAAAGCTACTCTCCAAGGTCTTCTTATCCCTCTTCTTCAACTAGAGCTGTCAGATTAACATATTCGGTGAAGGGGAGGCACGTGGGAAAAGGGAAGACCAGCCCAACTGCAACACAAACTAACGAGCCAACTTGGCTTTTCAGAAGTATCTGCATCTTTTCAAAATGTCTAAATGGTTTTGAGAAGATGTTTTTTGCACCAGTTACTAAAGTGAGTTTAACTAGTTCCAAACTGAATTTCAATTCTGTTTCCTTTGTGGATTCCAATTTTCAGTTCATTTCATGGCGTTCTTTTATCGGGCTCTCAAAAATATTTGGCATCTAAGGTTTAAGGAACATATACAATGAAAATAGCATTTCTTTTCGTGTTAAAAGAATGTGGCCAGTTATGAATTGCTGCAACAATTGTTAGCCATGACCAATCTTGGACAGTACAATTATTTTCTGGCTTTGCAGATCAAAACATCCAAAATATAGCCAGCATCTGGGTATGACCATTTATACCATGGGGGCTCTGTACGAAATAAGGTTTCAATTATAAATCACAGCCCTCAACTCTGACTTCCTGAGTGCTTATTATTAGTGACATTAGAGCTTATTTTGTCCTCTCTCACATTAGGGGACATATGCCAAAAAACGGTGTCACAGTGAGCAAACAAATTGTTAAAAGAAGTTAAGGAAATTGTGTCAAATGACAAAAATGTTGTAAAGTGAACCGGTGGAAAACATTTCAGTGCCGAGAACCGAGTTTTAATTAAGAGTTCAGGGCTTCTCATTTCCAATGAACTGTAATACTTAATCTTACAATAATTGAAATTAGTAGAATAGCCACTGTAGCACGGTAAAGAGTAGAAAAACATTCAAGAAAAACTTTCTAAACAAAACAAAACAAAACAAAACAAGGTATGTATATTCTGAGAAGCAGTCTTTGAAATGATGAGGCTTGTCCTGACGGATTAAGTTCCCAAATGATCCGATGAGACTAAGAACATTAAGTCTGGAAAGAGAAAAATTTGTCTTATGTCTTTTTTGCAATTTCTGGAGAAGTTACATCTTCTCCAAAATATTACACATATGTGTAATTAAAATTCATGTCTTAAAAATTTATGAACAGTGTGCTTTATATTACGGTGACAGGGGTTGAAAATTTAGGCCAGGCATAACCTTGCTTTTGGAGGAACAAATGCACAGTGGTAAACAAATTTCATTTTGTAGAAGAGTTGTGACAAGCTAGGCAGCAAATCCAGGGCAAAAAAGGGAAAACTAAATACACCTAACATTTTCCAGATAAATGCATTTTTTTCCTTTCAGGAAAGTAATATCTACAGTTAAGCTTGGTTACTAATATCAGAAAAGACATCCTTTTCTATACAAAAGTGTTATTATGAATACAAGAAGTACAACGATTAATGGAAAAGAGGACCAGAGATCCAGAAATAAGACTGAAGTCTGAAAAAAAAAAAAAAAAAACTATACTTGTTGAAAAAACAAAAAAATAGTGTAGGTAAGGCAAACAGCCTGACTGGCCCTACCAAGAAATTCTCAAGAGAAAACTCTTTAAATTGAAAGAGAATATTATGAAAGTTGTTTTAAAAAGACACTCCCAGCAGCAAAGACTCTAAGGACACTGGATTCAAATGGGGAAGCGGGGTGTGAAATGCAGCTTATCATGCAGAAACAGGGAGGCACTGGCTCAGCACAGCAGGAGAAAGAAAAGGTGGAGGTGAGTTTATGAACAGTGTTAGGCTCCTACTCCCGCTTCACTTTGGCCTGTTTGGGGTCAGAATCATGGAACGCAGTCAGAGCTTGGACTCTGAAGTTAAGAGTATTGGAAGAGTATTCACACCCAGGCCTTCTGGACAATTCTTGGTATCAGTCAAGTGAGCTACAGAGCTTTGTAACCTCTGGCTTCCTGACTGTGGCACCAAGAGATCCAAATGGCCTCATGGGATCATTATCTGCTTTAAAGGCACTAAACATGTCATATGCAGAAACTGTTGAACAAATGAACTATTGCTATTTTTACCATTAATATGTTGAAATCAGCGAGCGTTAGAAAAAGGGACTGTCCACACTGCACTGGGGTGGACACCCTAGCCACTGAGTATCTGATTTTAGAGCTCCTGCAAGGGCTTTTTTCCCCTCCAATGACCCTATAAGCGTGTCATTCACGCTTCACAGGTGGGAAACTGAGGCATGGAAAGATTATGTAACTTGCTTGAGTTTTCCCAGTACCTAGTTAGAGAAAGGATTCAAGCCCTTGTGCCTGCTTCCAGGGTTTATACTCATAACCACCACTATAAACTGGACCAAGGTTTAAAACTACAAAATGCATGTTAATGCATTTTACTGACATGGTGGGGAAACTTATGAGGGTTAAAATTAAGAAAATGTGTGCTAAAGGCACAGAGGATGGATGGGTTTATAGTATGAATATTATATTGAAAAAGTTGTTAAAAATTGATGTGCTAATTTACACCACTTGTCATTAAATTGAATTTACTTGGATATGCAGAAAATATCGAGAAAAATTCTTTACATAGAAAAATGTTCATGTCTAGAAAATGTGCATTTCTAGAAAATTGAAGAATAGGGATACCAACCTGCAGTTACCTTAATTTTAAAATGTTGTGAATCTTAGTTTGATCATTGATATCACTATATTAAGAAAAAAGAAGGTGGATTCTGAAATCCAAGATGGGTGAACAACTTCCAAAAAGGTCTCATTAGAAAAATCACAATTGCATTTGTGGCACTTGCTAAATGGTCTTTCAGAAGCACCATTCCTGAATCTACAGTTTAGACTTTGAGGTCACAATAAATAGGATGTCTGATGAGAATTTCAAAAATAGAATTAGAATTCAAATTGGTCCTGGCAAGTGATAAAAAAAAAAAAAAAAAAGGAACAAGGCTGATCAGTGCAATGACAATAATGTAAAATAGCAATACAAATGGGGAGAAAACGAAACTATAGTCAAGTGTAGGTCATGTGATCGTCTTTAAGAAAATGTGTGAGAATCTAACAGATCTCCAATTAGCCATCGGTTATGGAACAATGCAACGCCTTATATTTTCTTAAGTGTGACATAGAAAAATGACAATGTTATACATTAAATTCTCTCTCTGTACCTGGCCTGTCAAGACCTCAGTATGGCTCATGCAAACCATAGCTGTCCTTTAGTATGGATAAGTGGATACTGGTGGTGCACTAGTGAAGAGTTTCTCTTAATACCACGTTTCCTGAATTTATGTGTCCTTATACATTTTCTCTTATTTGAGCTTTAGAGCTCAGTTGGCCACATCACCTGCCTTGCAGGATGGCTCTATTCAATGGAACCTTCCCATGGCAAACATTAAGGTGGAAGGCGCTTCGTCAACTCTTTAAACACTCCCCTCTCTCCTCACCTGCTCTGCAAACAGCCCCTTCTCCACTCAATAAGCTCCTGGAGCTCAACGAACCATGCTGCTGGTCTCTTTGGGGAGATTTTAAAAGCAGCCTCTTCAGCAGCTGACTTGATACTTCACCTGACATCTGCGCTGTTCACAAAATTATCTGTTTTCTTTACAGCTACACAAATAAAGGTCTACTGTACAAAGGGTGGTGGTGGTAAGATGTTTTATGTGTTATATTTTTTTGAAGGAGGGGAAGAGGACCCTTTTAATCAGACATTCTATTTTGATGACGATGGATGGTTACGTCCATTCTTTACTGACATCAGAAAAAGAGAACAGAATAAAATCTAGGAATCTGCCTCATGAGGAAACATGGAGGCGGGATATAAAGTAGAGTTCCACAAAAAAGAAAAAAACACTTATCTTTGCTTTTCTGTATATTTGTATATAGGGAAATATGAAAACATAAACTATGCTTGTTCTATAAATACCAAATAAGCACACAATAAGCTAATTAAATAGTATCTCCTCTGCAAGCTCAGAAAGTAAAGATGGGGGCAGCCCGGATGGCTCAGTGGGTTAGCGCCACCTTTGGCCCAGGGCCTGATCCTGGAGACCCGAGATGGAGTCCCACGTCGGGCTCCCTGCGTGGAGCCTGCTTCTCCCTCTGCCTGTGTCTCTGCCTCTCTCTCTCTCTCTCTCCTCTCTGTGTATTCTCATGAATAAATAAATAAAATCTTAAAAAAAAAAAAAAAAGAAAGATGGCTTAGGTAACAACAGGTCCAAGAATGTGGCCATGAATTCTCTTAAAGAGGTTTTGACTCTGTTATTTTAGGGATGAGGAGCCTTTGGCACTCAACCCACTATATTCCCAGCAGCATTATTATTGTAAAGATCTTCCAATTTTCTGCACTCTGCACAGGCTGATCCATGCTACACTCACTGGGAAAAAATTCCAGGGTAAATTTAACGTAATCTTTTTTTTTTTTTTTCATTTTAATTCTACTATAGTTCACATACAGCTGCTTGAGTTCAGGTGTACAAAACAGTGATTTGACACTTCTATACATTACTCAATGCTCATCATTAACATAATCTATTAACTTCATCTATTATCACCTTTGTGGGGAGAGGAATTAATGCAGGATCCTTAGTAGTAATAGAATTATTATTGGTGTGGATGTTAGTGTTTCTGGATTTGGCAATGACCTGTTTCTACTGGCAAACACCCTGCTTTCCTTTAGCTGAGCTCAATTCCACTTTCTATTTACGCCACTTTAGGTGACTTGATACAGGGAAGCATCTGGAAGCTCTTCTTGGTTTTAAGATGATATTTATCATTGGGTTCATTAAACATTTCCAATTGGGTAATGATATGCCCCTGACTTTCTAGACTTTTTAAAAAAGTTTAAAAATATAACCAAGAGGTTATTGAAGATCTAATTCGACTTGCTCTAATGGAAGCAATCACTTTTACAGTTTGAAGTAAGAGCATTTAAGAAGTAATAAATGCTAATATTCCACTTTTTTGTGGACTCCAATGATGATTTTAATTGAAAATATTATTTATATGTTATTGAATACCAGTAATAAAATTTTATGAACATGAAGGTTCTATGAAATGCCTCTATAACTTTATTAAGCACTAGCCATTACTGCAGAGAATTCAGTTTCTTAAAAATAGTTTCTCCACACATGCAAATATTTTTGTCACATTCTTTTCTCTTTTTTATGTTGTGGTATTTGCCAGCCTCAAAGATATTTAGCAGATTTTTTCCTTGCAACATACCTATGATAATTCATTCTTTATTACAAGCTGACACGTTCCTCACGTTCATCACGGAGGCTTCTTTTCTCCCCTCGCCTAGAAACACATTTTTCCAAAAGTGACTTCATGTGACTTTCTTTTTTTTTTTATTTTTGATAGTCACATAGAGAGAGAGAGAGAGAGAGAGAGAGAGGCAGAGACACAGGCAGAGGGAGAAGCAGGCTCCATGCACCGGGAGCCCGACGTGGGATTCGATCCCGGGTCTCCAGGATCGCGCCCTGGGCCAAAGGCAGGCGCTAACCCGCTGCGCCACCCAGGGATCCCTTCATGTGACTTTCTGTACAGCAGACACTGGCCACTCCTATTAGTTTAGAAAGATGTGTTTGGAGGGTGGTGGGGGTGAAGCGTCAGTCCAGCATCTGTGTTAATCATAGGACTCCTAAGCTGACAGTTACTGGTACGCTTGGGTTTGAAGTAAAAGTTCGTGTTACTTGGTTTCTGCTTAATAGACTTTATCATAAGCGAATCCGTGAAGACGGTGGATGCCTTGACTGGCTGTGCCTCTTGTTACATAAGCTCTGGTTTCGACAAGCCTTATCCCAGATGAGAGGTGTGCTTTATTCAGACCGACACCTAACTTAAAGGTGCGCCTCTGTAAATTTCCGTCATGCGGGGAGGGAAGCCTCAGACGCGGGGCTGCTGTCCCGCAGGAGCAGGCGGGCACTGGCCTCGCGGCCCCGCGGGTCACGCAGTTCCGGCCCTCGCCCACGGGAGGCCACGCGGAGGGTGCCCGGTCCTCACCGGCCGCTGCAGGGGCAGGGGTGGCTGCCGCGCGCGGCGCCCGCGAGGGGACGAGGGGACGAGGGGACGAGCGGACGGTGCCGGGGCCCGGGGGCAGGCGCGCGCGGCCTCCCGCCCCCGTCCCCGCCCTGCTCCTGGGCGCCCCAACCCGGGAAGCCTGCTGCCGAGTGCCCGAGCGGCGGGGGCCGGCGGCGGGGCTGGGGGTCGGCGTGGGGGCACAGGCCCGCCTCTGACACGCGCCCCGCGCGGCCCTGGCCACGCAGCGGCTCCGCGGAACAGGCCTACGGGCTCCTGCGGGGCGGGGCGGGGCGGGGCGGGGCGGGGAGCCTCGTGGGTGCGCCCCCCACGGCCCGCAGCAGGGCGGGGGCACGTCGGCTCGGGGCACCCTGCGTCCCCACCGCGGGCACACACGGACCGAGTCCGCGCGGGTCAGGCCGCGGTACGAGCCAGGGGCCGCTCTGCACCCAAAGGTGGGCTGCGGTCCTCACGGGAGTTGGTGTCTGAGGTTGAGGGCAGTTGCCCAGGAAGACCTGGGGCCGGGTGGCTAAGGCAGCCGAGGAGACAAGAGGGGGCAGGCGGGGGCCAAGAGGCAAGCTCAGGAAGCGAAGGACCTCCCGCCCCACCTGCTGCCTCAGGTGAGGAAATTTCCAAAGCTCTGAGGGGTTTCAGCGTCAATGTCTACGGCTGCTTCCTGATCTTCTCTGTCATCTCCCTTTGTATCTCTCGGTTCCAGAAGAGTCTAGAACACAGGAAGCCTTCCTGGCGTTTGGGGCAGGGAGGGGCAGGGATGGGGTCAGCGCAGGGCCACACCCGGCAGGGAGGGGAGAGTGGCCCCAGAGCAGGGTCCAGGGCCCAGAGCCAGCAGGGAGCACGGCTGCAGCACTGAATGGCCAAGGGGGGACGCACGTGACAAACACGCACTTGCCAAGCCTCTGCTCCCTTCCGAGAAACAGAGGAAGGCGGCTGGCCTTGAGCCGGGCTGGGGGGCTACCAGGGATCTCGTCTAACATAATCAGGAGTTACAGGTTATCTGGGAATGCAAAAGATACCATGTGTTGTTTAGTGTTTTTATTAATACACTGTCTTCAGTTGTATCTGGAATTTTCTGACCTTTAAGGTATTGCCTTCCACCAGCGTTAATTTCTGTATGTTTGTGTCCTATTGTGAAAGGAAATGGAGCACACTTGAGGACAAGAAGTAGACAGAAGATTCTGTGGACCTGCCAGTGCATCTAGCACATGGCAAGTCTTCAACAGATACTACCTGATTAACAGGATACAAAACCCATGTTGGAAATGGATGAGTGTGTCTTTTCTTTTTAAATGATGGCTTTTACAAATAGGGTCTCAACCAAGATGACTGTTTTGAGTCCAGGTCCCAGGGCAAAGCTCCTGGGTGTGAAGGTTACAAGACTGGTTCCATACAACCTGTGTAACCTTGAGAAGGTGACTTAACATCTCTGGGCCTCAGCATTCTGAGTGAGCATCATATCACCAGATCCTCTATGGGGTGGTTCTGAGATTTGAGAATAAACTGAAAGAATTTAGAACAATTCCTGAAAGTTATGACACGCTACATGCTTTTATCTTCCTGTCTCACCTGCTTGACTGTACAGCACTATCCAGTAATTCCCTTAATGTTTTAGGCAAGTACATTTGTCTTCATCCTGAGTGTTGACTCCTTGAACAAGAGCAACTGACCTTCAATCCTCCTCGCAGACCCTCCGTGAAGTATCATCTGGAAGTGCCTGAGAGGCCAAACTGGAGGAACTCTAGCCAGTGCCCTGCCACTCAATGGCTGAGACATGAGACTGGTTGTTCAAACCACCTCAGTCACACATATGAGCCAGAAGTCAGTGGCCCTTGAATACTTCACGTCTAACAGGCCCGATAAGAGCTTGTCCTCTTCTCTCAAGAAATTGGCGTATTTGCTCTGACCCTGGAAATCTCTAAAAGTTCTGCATCAGAGGTCTCCAGTGTGGGGTGTGTACCACACCAATGCAAAAAATAACCTCCTGGATATGGGAAAGCAGCTTAGAATGTTATTTTATGTTACGTTTAGTCAGCGTAGGTCACTGAGTGACCTGAGCAGGTGCAGGGGGCAGAGAACCTGTGGCTTTACTTAGGGGCTGGAGAGAGGTGGCTTCTCCCCACCTCTCATCCCAAGAGACCATCCAGGCGTTTCTGGGAATTTCCATATTGTTGCATAAATCAGCAGATTTCCTCAAAAGTGCCTCAAGTTCAAAAAAGGCAGGCTGGGGCGTCTGGAGGTCACAACCTCAGCAGCTCTCTGACACTGTTAGTGAGAAAACCCAGGCAAACAGGCTTTCCTCTTTGATGCATTTAGAGGACACTGCTGCTTTCTCTCACAGGAAGGGCTGAAACCCTCGTTCCTTCATGCAGCATGGCGCTCCACTGACGGCTTAGAGCAGGGGTCCACAAACGTTTCCAGAAAGAGCCAGAAAGCAAACATTCTCAGCTTTACCAACCAGATGGTCTCTGCCACTACTCCAGTCAGCTGCTACAGCACGGAAGCAGCTACAAACGATACGGGGACAAATGGGCATAGCTGGATTCCAGTAACTTTATTTATAGACTGAAATTTGGATTTCATAGCACTTCTACATATCAGAAAATATTATCCATCTTTTAATCAAAAACCGTTTAAAAATGTAATAATTATATTTAGCTCATGAGCAGTATTAAAATAGGTGGCCAGCTGGATTTGAACCATAGCTAGAGTTTGCAGACCCCTGGCTTAAGAGAAAACAGCAGTTTTGTTTTGTTTTGTTTTAATTTGTTTTCTTAATTGTGAATATCTTCCATAGTTTTTAACCTGCCATAGAAGAATGAAGTATTTTTTTCTTATTGTAGATAAATTTGTATGAAACCCCCAGAAGTTTATTAGTAAAAGATAATTCTAAGAGCCTATGAATACAGGACAGAGAATCAACATAATCCCTTTTGTTGTCAGTGTTTATGCAAATCACATACTGAACATCACAGAGATTATCATGGTTTCTTATGAGGGGTTCGTGGAAATAAAATTACCTCGGTTAATACTATGTGACCAACCAACATTAAAATAGCTCAGCCTCAGACTGGAATGGTTCTAGCAGGGTGATGAGAGAATTCTGACAGAAGAATAAATGGGTATTCTTTTGCATCTAAACCAAGATATGTATTATTAACATCAGATGGCATTTATGATGTCAAAAATAAAAGAAAGAGTATTTTGTGTCTTTCTTATGATGCAGTGAAATCCTGAAACATAAATATCAATAATCAACCATAAAAGCACCTTAGCTTGCCTGGATTCCAAAACGTGTAATTTAGTATCATAATGCAGTTAACAAAATTGCTGTGTTCTACTTTGTGGTAACTGGAAGTTACCACGATCTGAGATGCAGGGCCTTGCGTGCCAAGCTCTGGACAAGGGCTTCAGTTTTCCCACGCCTCAAGCCCTGCTTGGGGGTAGCATGGATGATTTGAATGGAAGGACAGGGCTCTGCTGTGTGCAAACCAGCAGCATGATATTTTCTAAGTTTACTTAGCAATGGGAGGCTTTATAATAAGTGTAGTTCTCCACATCTTAATTATATCAATTTTGTAGTTAGATGAATGCTCTCTAGCACATTTAATCAGGACATGTGATCAGTTATTTTGCAAATGGCAACATATTCTGGAAAACACTTGCCTTTCTTCATTGCAGCCTGAGGCTGTGTTCAATTCAAAATATATATTTAATCCAGAAGAGCCCTACGGTTGATTGAGTCATATGCAACTGTCGATATTCGACCTTTAAATAATAGTTTTCATATGATTCAACCTCATAGTGTTTATGAAGTAAATTCTCAGTTTGCCCTGCAAGGTATGCTTCTTTCTTAGTAAATATGTGAACCCTAAGCTTGCCAAATAGGTAGGCTATCATTACAGAACACTCACCCGTATTAGGCACATGCCTTTTAAGTCCTGTATAAAGACAATGCTTTGTAGGGAGTACTTATGTTCAGTACATATGTTAATGATGACATACAGAAAATTAGCACTCCTTCTTTCAATTTGCCTGTTAGACCAAAGAAACTTATGACACCCATTGAAGTTCTTTCATTTAAAATATCCTCAGGTGGCTAAACAAGTCCTACTTGGCTTCTCTCATTAGCATCACAGACACCGATGACAGAAGCAGGCCACGATGCTTGTGAGCAGAGGACCTGGATGGATGCCCACACTCACACACACACACACACACACACACACACACACACACACACTCTCACACACGCACATACACGGCCCTCTCATGAGGTCCGCGCACGCCCACCTGCTCTGGCGGTCCTGGATACACACCTGTGCTCTGGCGGTAGGTGCCACTGTGTGCTGGCGGCAGAGGGTCCCCCTGGCTCTGGCTGAGACTCCTCATGGGGGGCTTCTGATAGACGCGGTCCTCGTAGATGGGGTCTATGTGGTGCTCTGGGGACTGCAGGGCCCGCAGCTCGGGGCCCAGGTGGCCATGCTGGCTGCTGTACGACGCCCGGGACCCAGCTGGAAGAAATCAGCAGGCGACATTAAGACCCAACCGACATTCAAACAGAACTTGTTTTATCAAAGCCATATTTGAATTTGGTTTTTTTGCACAGACATGTTGAAATCTGCAGAAAATCAAATGAGTAACATGAAATGGCAGCAATATGTCGAGCTAATCGGCTTATCGGCATCACCCAGCTGCCTCGCTCTGCTCCCAAACCTGATCTCCCTGTAAGGATGATCATGATTCTGAGATAAATTCACCCCGCACAGGGCCAGCAAGACATCAGTTCTCTCAGCCGAACAAACGTGGCCGGCTTCCTCACTAAAGGAATCAGACAGACAAGTCAGACCCAGAAACCTCTTATTATCCCCCAGTCCCCGCACCTTAAAATTTTGCAGCAGGAATGATTATTTAAAATGATAAGCAAATGAAAAGCCCTGCTGGCAAGCCATCTTGATGGTGTTCCTGAAAAGTGAAGCGGGATTCTCATCAGCAGTTTTTTCCTGGACAATGAATGAACCAAAATGTTTGGTCTTAGAACCAACTTACAACCTATAAGCCTAAATTTCCAAGAGAAGCAGATTTTAAAGAAATTGGGTTTCAGGCTACCCTCCTCCTCCTACCCTCCAGATTGAAGCACCTGCATTTAGTTTCCCTTCTTCTGAAAGAGGTACAAACGGCCCTCACTGGTTTAATTTATAAGTTGAGGCTCTGTGTCACTCGCTTTGCAGTATCTGTAACTCCTTATCTGTGTCCTTTGGCTGCAGTGCATTGGGAGAGGTGTTGCTTTGAAGTGCTGCTGTGGACCGGGGAGCCCCTGCTGTGGACCGGGGAACCTCTGCAGTTGTGAGCAAAGAGCATTCTGTGAGGGCCAAGGGGCTGATGACACACAGAAGAGAAGATGTTGATTAAGAGCCCATATTCCCCCGGAGGTATGGTCAGAATCATAGGCGCCCACATGCCGGGAGAATCACCTCCACTGGGGCAGATGGGGTGGAGGACACCGCAGGACAAGGAAGGGTGTGGGGCAGCAGGAGAGATGGTTAGCTATGATGGTGAGTGGAAAACAGCTGCTTTGAGGAAAGATCCTTCAGCTAAATCTTCAAAGCTAAGATTCACGTGGTGTGCTGGGATTTAACTGTCTATTGTCTCTAAATAGCCCGAATTTGGAGCTCTCCATTCCAGTCTAGGCAACAGAGTTTGGGTGGTGTTTGTGGGCAACTCTGTCTGCTGGTCCAAGGCTTTCCCTGGTGGCTCCTTTAGAGCCCAAATTTTCAACGTTCAGGGCCTCAATGCTCAGGTAACCCCAAAGATTTTCATATTCTCATCTAGAATCTTTGAAGAAAAATCCATTCAAATGTTCTGAAATTGCTGGCCGTTAAATACATGTTTTACTGGCATCTTTTATGCAGGCTGTTTTAAATTTAAATTAACAAAAGGAACATTTCTGGATGATTGAGACAGTGCTGGGGATTCTATGAATTCAGCGTTAATAAAAATTACTGAATGTTTTGAGGAAAGGGAAGGAATAGAGCAAACAAGTTCCTTACCTTTCCCTTTGCTAGTAATTAAATAAATTCTGATTTAGATGGCGTTCAGATGAATGATAGATTCAAAATAACTGTTTTGCATAATTAGGTTCATTGCATCTGATTTATCAAATGCCAACATCACACTGAATATTATCTCATGTTCATATTTTCCAGGAATATATTTAAGTATGCTCTGCCTTGAGTTCCTGCTGTCAATTCTTCCTTCTTCTGGAGGCTTTGATAATATTGCCAAAGACTTACAAATGTAAAAGCAAGGAAATAGTCATATCCAAATGTTGTAGAGTTAAATAAAGTTATCCATCACTGGTAGATTTAGAGTTGTAACTTTATCACCATTCCTTGATTCTATGTCTCTAAAAACACCCAACAGCGAGCAACAAGAGGACCTGATGATCTTCTGAATGGTGACAAGATCTGAGGGCCATGTGAAAATATTTTATTACAAGCATTAACTGCACATGAGGAAATCTGGATTAGAGCTGTGAATCAGACATTAGTGACCAAGCGCCCTAGGCAAGGAGCAAGAATCTTAAAGTCTACCTTAGTGTTGATTTTTAAAGGATGATTGCAAAGATCGAAGCAATGAATTAAGTCCAAGAGGACTTAATGTCCAAGAAGAGGTCCAATCCTTAAATTAAACCTACAAATCAATGCTAACAAACATTTGCTAATCCAGGAGGAAGCCAGCAACAGATCTGCAGGAGCCCTTGACATGGGCAATGATCATAACGCTGAGAGGGCTGGTCTCATTCCTCCACATCACACCTTCTTTGGGTCAGTCCAGCAGGCACTGTTTTCATCTGACCAGAAATATAATTTATTTATCATTTATCATTTATAAATTTATCATTTATAATATAATTTATTTATCATTTATAAATTTATCATTTCTAGAGTGATATGCAAATAAATTTCTACATGCTGAGTTTTATATGTGTTGTTTATATGCACCAGCTAATTCTTACTAATCAACAGATTAATTCATTCAACACGTATTTACTGGCTGTCTGGGCAACTTCAAGAAATTGAGGACACTAGGGTGCTGAAGGCAAACAAGGTCCCTGGCCTTGAAAAGAAGTCATCATATTCAAGCACATACAGAGATAAAGGTACTGAAGAAAAGTGAAGTAGGGTTAAGGGGAGAGCAAAGTGTTGGTAGGAAAATACTGTTTCGATAAGGTGGTCAAGAAAGCTCTTTTGGCTTATCTGGCATTTCAGCAGAAAACTTCAAAGAGCCATACTGGAGGAAGATCTACTGTCTCAGAGGGAACCAGCGGCAAGAAGAGCAAAGGCCCTCATTCAATTCATGATCTTTATAGAAGTGATTTTATGACGACCTACTTAATCCATAGTCTTTAAAAAGAAACACAGTTCGTGTATGGGCTCTTTATGAGTTCAGACTCCAACTGGATGTAAGAACTGAACAGATTTTCTTTTTAACTCAAAATTTCACAATCCCAGCAACCACATTTTTATTAAAGGCATTTGGAATATTCAATGGACGATCACACATAAAAGAAGTTCATGAGAGCTCTACAACCGAAGATTTAGCTCAAACACACATACACACACACACACAACACACACTCAGCCTTTGGATTTTTATTCCTCAGAACATGGTTAATTCTCAAATTTTCATTTGCTTTCTTAAGAATCATCTGAGGAACTCTCTGAAAGGCTGATTGCTGGACACAACACTAAAAGATTCAGACTTGGTCCATCTGAGCAGGGAGAGGTAATGTGTGTTTAATGGGCAACACTTCACCTCAGGATTTTACTGAGATCACACTGAGAGACCATTATTTTAGGAAAAATATGGAGAGAGGAGATAGGCATATTTAAAAGAAAGAGACAAATATCTAATGTGTTGCAACATTCAATCTGTCATTTCTTGTTTTCTTCAAATAATAGAATTTATTAGTATATTATGTCAATTACTTTACCAGACAGGTTTTTGTTGGGGTCATTTGCATTCTTTTATTTCTATACTATATAATTGATGACCCTTTACTGTGAATTCACTTGCTTTTGCAAAGAAATAAATGTTGGTGTGTTTTCATTTGGATATATTAATATTAGGTTCTTAAGCACACACTGCCATTGATCTGCTCTTCAAATCTGGGAGCCAGCTTCAAATGCCCAGAAGCAAAGAAACAGAAGGAGAAAAATGAAGACCTAAATGACACAGAGGTCAGTGGGCCAGAGCAAGCTGACTCAGTGTGTGTGTGAACAGGTGACAGAAACAGTGTTTTCATTTCTGAGATAAAGAACTGTGCTCAAGAAGAGCTATGAACTCCCCGTGCTATGATGAGAAGTCCAAAGTAAAATCTAGGAATTCAGGTTTCTTAAAAATTGTGAATCTAGTTCCTTCACTGATGTTTAGTAGTGGAACTACATCTTGGAAGGGCAGAAGAAAACTTCCAAAGAGAACTGTGGTTTCTGGCATAGAATTTCCCCTCGCAAATTCCCACAGCACTTTTTCCTTTGCTTAGTCCTGATTTCAGGGCTCAGTGATATGCTGACATCACTGAGCGCCGTGGCCAGCCAGCACGGCCCATGCAGGTAGGGAGCCTGCGCTCTGTGACAGTCTATGGCTTTGGAAGAGTTATTCTGTGGATTTTGAACCTCTTAAAATTTCTGGCTTGATATTTGTCATTAAACTCAAAAGGGAAAAATGATATCAACAAATAAACACTTTTAGAAACAAAAACAGTTTTGGTTAACCATATTATATCATAAATATTGCTAAGCAAATTGCTGAAAGATACACATATTACATCTTAGAGCTAAGGAATACCTTGCCATAATAAAGACTTACTTGTTTAATTCTTGGTTTTTGCTTTTGACTCAAATCAAAATTCCAAAATCTACCTCCTGCTCCTATGCTTATTCACAAGGTAATTTCAGTTTTTAAAGGACCCCAAAAGGATTTCCTAAGTATCTTGAGTCGAGTCCATGTGCTAAATACCATTTGCAAATGATCATTAATTCACTGAATTAGTTTGACATCTTATCTCATGTTGTTGTAAATGTTAAAATACATGAACATATTTCCTATACAGGCTATGAGCCATAGTTCAGACTGATGTTTGGAAGGGAGACTCTTTTTTTTCTTAAGATTTTATTTATTTATGAGAGACACACAGAGAGAGGCAGAGACACAGGCAGGGGGATAAGCAGGCTCCTCGCAAGGAGCCTGATGTGGGACTCGATCCCGGGACTCAGGATCATGCCCTGAGCTGAAGGCAGCCGTTCAACCGCTGAGCCACCCAGGCATCCCAGAAGGGAGACTCTTAATTCATATAAATCCAATGACAAAATCTGCATTGTAGTCTAATAATTTCAATGTAAGAGGGCCATCTGATGATATAAGATGGTTCTATGTAAAGTCTATTTTGGAAAGCTTTAGAAAATGCCCTCCTGTTTCACCTACTTCATAAGTCCTAGATTTTTATATATTATGGTAACTTCACCGCTATCACAAATAACTTGAATGCTCATGCAGTCTCTGACAAGGTACAAAACACAGGATTTGGGATCCCTGGGTGGCGCAGTGGTTTGGCGCCTGCCTTTGGCCCAGGGCGCGATCCTGGAGACCCGGGATCGAATCCCACGTCGGGCTCCCGGTGCATGGAGCCTGCTTCTCCCTCTGCCTGTGTCTCTGCCTCTCTCTCTCTCTCTGTGACTATCATAAATAAATAAAAAAATTAAAAAAAAAAACACAGGATTTGTTCCTGTAACTTTATGATGAGCTCTCCAATACAACTTAATGTAATTATGAAACCTCACCACACCTTTTACCAAATGAATACTGTAATCTATTGGGACTCAAATACTTTCCACTGAGAATAATTTAAAAGTGAAAATCACTTGGTCAGGAAGCAACAATAAGTGTGCCCATGGGATTTTGTCTCCTATAATAGCAGGTGTCCCTCATTCTTGGATTTTCTAACCATTTCTTCCCAAGCTGTTAGAAAAACAGGCTTCTCTTTTTCAATTCCTTTCATGACAGGCAGGCATGTGGAAAGTAATGAGACAGTGGTAACAGGGTACAATGAGTAATGGGGAGTCTGAGAGCTTTGCATTCTTAGGATGGACCTTTTCTCTGCTTATTTGCAGTTAAAAGCATGTGTGGCCTCTGTGTCTGCAGTGAAGTGAATGGTGTACTATCCACTGTGGAAACACACTTGTCAAAGATGGCACTACTGCTAGTGAAACACACTAGGTAAATGGTGGTTTGGTACCTGTCCTTGTTATCTGCTTTTGGTTTATCTCAGGGTAGGTAAAGAGTAGCTCCAAATGAACAATCCATGTATGTGAGGGCTTCTCCAAATGCCATCAGCATGAGCCCCCTGATTAAAATTTCAGTTCTGACTCAGTAAGTAGGGGTGGGGGGTGCTGAGGCTCTGCTCATTTTTCACAAGTTTTCTGCCAATGCTGGTGTTGCTGGACTGCAGACCCTCCTCTGAGAAGCCAGGACATACTGATTTAGCTATGGGCACATACCTTGGTTGCCAGAGGACTTCAACTTTAGCATCCTTCTGAAGCCCTGGAGACAGACACACTGATTCCTTATTTCTCCCTGCCGTATTAAGCAGACATGAGTGCCTCAACAAATGTGTAGGCTAAGGGTGTAGCCAGATGTTGACCATGCTAATGGGGTCCCAGAGGGCGCACCGGAACCTGGCTTCAGCATGTGGCTGTGCTGGCCAGCACATGGGGGCATCGTACTGACTGCCATGGGCTGTCTTGGCCAATGTGGGCTGCTGCAAGGTGGCTGATCTTAGCTTTAGGTGGCTGAGGCCCAGACGCTAAAAGGCACGTAAAAGCCTTTGTGAGTAGGCTAACTCCTAGGGGAAAAAAAACCCATCTGTCCTATGTAGGGCAGACTTTTTGGATACGGGTGGACTAGACTGTTTTTGCTGCTATGGCTATGCTTCATGGTGGATTCTGGGGAAGCAGGTATCTAGGTTCCCAGCATTGCCATAAGCACACACCTATATAAGGGCTCAGCTCGGTGCTTCTTCGCTATGGGAGCACGTACATGGTGTTCACCTAGAAGCCTTGTTCATAGTATTGATGCTGGAGGCCACTCTAGACTACTGTGTTAGGGCCTGAGGGGATGGGCCCAAGGGAGCAGAAGAGCTCAACCACTCCTTAGATGTCCCTAAGAAGGTATCTAGCTCTGGATGGTTACGTTCAGGCCTGGTAGATTTGCGGTCTTGAGGAGTACATGTCAAGATTTGGTCCTCAGCAGAACCCCTAAGGCTAGAGATTTAAAACATTCATTGGAAATGGAAATATCCATTCTTGAATGTGGCGGTGGGGAGGTGTTTCTTGGAGGGAGGTGTAGTTTCTGAACTTTGCAGGGAGGCAGCAATACCTTTGAGGATAGAAAGAGTATAAGACAGTTTTGTCTGAGGTGTGCTAAATACTGCTCTGCAATTAACCTCCTGTTTGGGAAGACCGCCCCCCGCCCCCCGCCCGCCCCAAGTTCACAGACTGCTTACATGCCTAGACTGCAAGGCACTTCCTGCTTTTCCCATTTCTCACAGTTCTGTGGGTCTCCAGACAATGTGTTTGGGTTGGACCCAGTGTGAGTTCTGGGAAGGGACATTTGGGCTGAGGGTTGCCTGACTTTCCACTTCAGGTGAGGGTGGGGGCCTTGAAGTGATAATCACATATTCTGTGAACACTTAGGAATCTTTCTGAAAAGAACTTCAGTGTAACCACAACCATTCAAATGAGAGTCCCGAAGAAGCTGATAGAATGACTCCTTGAAACACTCAATCCGGACACCACCAGCCTTCTCAGCTGACACTGGGCAGATAAGAAATTAGCAGGGAGGAATTGTAATATCTGTAAAAAGGGCAACATAATGTGATCAGACTTGTAATTAAAGTCTTTTGACATTAACTTGTAAACAAGTTTAATCTGTGAATGTTAATTTTTACCCAGGAGGGGGCTCCTGCTTAAAATTTGCGTCTAACCCCATTTCTCCACCCTGAGAGCTTTTGGCAGCCGTGTTCTGGGTAGAATGAACCAGGAGCCAGGCTCTCCACTATCTTATTGTCCTAATTAACTAGTATGCTGAACAATCTATGATTTGGTGCTTTATTAATTAGTCACTTACCAGAGTTTTTAATGGCCAATCTCATATTCACACAGATACTCTTCTCTATCAACAAGGCAGATAAAATTCACAGAGTGTCATTTTATTTCTCGACAGCTGCTTCTCAATACCCCATCAGTGCAATACACGAACAGTACATCTGTGGTCTGGCTTCAGGACCTAATTACTATGGATAATTATGGATACTTCCATGGAGAGAAGCCAGAACAAGGTGCTCCGGACGCATCTTTTTTTTGTTGAGATGCAAAGCTGGACAAACTTTGGCTCAAAGGACCAGAAATCTCGTAACTGAAGCTGAGTTTTCATTTTTGTTGTATGTGCCCATCAAAGGGCACAGATGAAATTCTCAAAGTATAGACAGGAGAAAGGCTTTATCAGACAAAAGTGGACTTAAGTAGTTTCCTTCATTAGGTGGTTCAAATAATTTCACAATATACCTGAACTAAAGATGGTTTGCATCTCAAACACAGGCCTTTTTAAAAAAAATCAGACTGTCTTAGCTATACCATAGATAGGCTGTACAAATTCCTTTTTAGAAATTATTTAGCTTTTATAATGCAAAATTAAAATGTATTCTCTCCATATCACTTCCCTACTCCTTTATATATCCTACTAACACCCACAGAGAGGCTCTGGTGATAATTTCAGAAGATACCACTGACTTTTGATATAATTTATGGGGGAAAAATGGCAAGTAAACTGCTTCATAGATTACTCATGCTCTATATTTACATTTTATAAATTCCTTGTATCAACACTTTATAAAACTTTCATCATTTTACTCGACATAATATTCAGCATATAAAAAAGGAGTTTGAGAAGAGACATTATGTTGTGTAATAAACAGCCTTGAGGAGGATTAAAATTTTTCCTTGATTCTTTTATGCTTAAAGGCCTTAATAACTGTATTTGTGTTTTAGAATCCAATTAGTAACTACATTACATATGCATAACTATCATTTATATACCAGTTACATTTATTAAAACATTAATTCCCTCATACAAAGCACCTCTGATGGGACCTATGTATAGTTACGATTCCCCCATCCCAGTTTTCATCCAACCATTCTCTTTAATCAGAGAAGTTACTACTAAACTACCAATTTGTATAGCTTGACAGTGATTCAGGTGATGCTTTTCCAGTATAGAAATCGATCTGTGTTGACTCTTGTAGAGCAAAACAAATACTACATATTTGCTAGAAGGCTGTCAAGGTGAAGGGGGCTTTTGTGGTCATGTCAACAATAGCCAACTAATTGGCTCAGCCATGGAGGGGACTGTAGTATTATATGCTTCTAACCAGCTGAGCACAAGACCTGACTGGGTACGTGTGTGTGTACATTTTCTTCATTCTAAAGAGAAACATATACAGACTTTCCTTTTCTGCATTAGTCATTAAAATGAAGCTTATCTTGTAAGGGAGTTTTTACTTTATCGCAGTATTAATCCATTCTATGAGAGCTCAAAGGCCCAAGTCAGAAACATCAGGAAATGCAGACATCATTTGAGGTTCAGAATGGCCATAGGACCTCTGTAATAGCATAACACTCGTGTGCCCAGGCACCATCTAGGAAGCCCGGGTGGAAAATTCAACACTATCAGGTCTTTTGAAGATATTTACGTAGCAAGCAGAAATTTGAGGGACCAGTAAAACCCACTCAATCAAAATAATTAATGGTTTTCTTTGCTGCCAAGTCTCTACCTACAGGATTCTGGGCAGGTCCTCAGTATACAGAATACCACAGAATAGGCACCACAGAATAGGCATTATCTGTTTTTGTGATCTCTTCTCTAGAGCTACACACAAAGAGCTGCTAGCTAGCTCTATAGGTGAGCCTGTGGCATTCCACGGACTGCTGTCCTTGCCTCTGTTAATGCTGCAACCAAAACCTAAAAATCACAGGAAGCCACTTTCCCAAGAACTGGGAAACTCAGAAGTGAGGAAGTAGACATTTGATCTTACAGGTGGTTCAATATTCATTGAACCAAATCTCTCTGGTAACTGTTGGTAAGGTGTTTTTTTTTTTTTTTAAGATTTTATTTATTTATTCATGAAAGACACAGAGAGAGAGTCAGAGACACAGGCAGAGGGAGAAGCAGGCCCCATGCAAGGAGCCTGATGTGGGACTTGGTCCTGGATCCAGGGATCAGGCCCTGAGCTGGAGGCAGACGCTCAACCTCTGAGCCACCCGGGCATCTCATGTTGGTAAGTTTTGAATGGTTCACTCATTCTGGGGAGAACCTGGTATCTCTCTGTGTTCCTCTTTCTATGTTAAGGATGATTTCCAGTTATCAATGGGATGTAACACTTGCACCCATAACTAGCTTTACAGTAGTCAGTCAAAAATATTTGTTGAAGGGTGCCTGGCCGGTAGAGCATGTGATTCTCGAACTTGGGGTAGCAAGTTTGAGCCCCATGTGGGGCATAGATTTTATTTTTAAATAAAATCTTTTTCTTTTTTGAGGATTTTTATTTATTCATTCATGAGAAACACAGAGAGAGGCAGGGACACAGGGAGAGGGAGAAGCAGGCTCCCTGCCCGGGACTCCGGGATCACCCCCTGAGCCGAAGGCAGGTGCTAAACCGTTGATCCACCCAGAGATCCCTATTTTTAAATAAAATCTTAAAAAATATATTTGTTGAGTACCTATTAGAAGGTGCTTGGTGAGGATTTCTGAAATATACAGGGGTCTCACTAGCTTCCCTCAGGAAGCCCATATGCCCTCTATTCAAATGCTCTGCCTGCCTGGATTGCAAGATAATTTAAGATACTTTCTGCTTCATATCAAAATCAGTTCTTTGGCAGTTCACGGTGCCACAATAAATACATAAAGACCCATTTGGGATTAGCCTTTAGAGATTTTGGATATTTCACATTAGTTATTCCACAAGAAATGCAAAATTATATACATATGTATATATACATATGTAAGTGTATAGTAATTTTTGTCATAGTTATAATACATATAATAAGCAAAAACTGTATGTATTATAACATATATATGAAGTAAATATATGAAAAAATTTTTAAAAACTACAAAATGCACTTTGGTTAGATACAGCATCAGGAGGGATTTTGATGCAGCCTTGGTTGTAAATTGACTGCATTTTGAGAGATTTTAAGTTATTAGTTATTTAAGGTTATTTGTACATCTACTAAAATAGCTGGCCCACACATAATCCCTGTTGCTTAGATAAAAAGAAAATAAATATTTAAAGGCATCATACTTAAGGTAGAGATCTCAGTTAACAGGCTCTCTTGAGCCAACGCTCACGTGGAAAGTGAGTGGCAAGCACAGATGCCTGTTTGCTCAGATTAACTACCCCTATGGCCTAAAAAGAGCAATCAGTGCAAACAGACCCAGGAATATTGTACCTCAGATGCCCTGTTGATGTTAAGTTGGGTAGCGCAGAGCCTGAAGAGCAGGAGAGACCCACAGCCTGGTGGGACAGAGACCCACGGCCAGGTGTCCCCAGGGCTGCGTGCGGGGACCTGGTGCAGAGGACAGAGTCGGGCGGCCGAGGCCCTGGCAGCACCACGGCACACGGTGCATCTGCCTTCTGGCTTCCACACCTAATTGCCGTGTGTGTCTCCATCTGTGTCCTCGCCCTCCGTCGTTTCCTTCCCTTATGTCATGTTAGGTGTAAGAGCAGTTTCCAGGTAGACTGTGTCCACCTGCCACCAGCTGACCTCCAGCACCGAGGAGCAGGACGGATTCTCGGTGTTGGGGACCAGCAAAACACCTGGCTGCACATTACCTGGGCTATTTCTCAAAGAGGGAAAAGGGACTTGCCTGCGACTTGGTTCATTTCGGGGGAAAAGGCAGGACTGGTCCCATTTGTACCCACTTCCCTTCACACTTCTCGCACACCCTCACCCTGCTTCCAATCTCTAATATCTCAAATAGTTGTGCACAGGCTTCTGGGATCCTGAACCCCAAGTGAAAAGAAGCTTGCAGGGTCTTCCAGAGATTTTATGCTTCCAAAAAATGTCTCGTGACCCCCCCTTTTTTTTTCTTAAAGTGGGATAAAAAAATCCTTACTCAGGAAAATGGTCACTAGCTCCCCAGTGTCTCCCAAATGTCATACCTCCTCTGAGTGAATTCAGGAGAGCAGACGCTGGACTATGTGCAACCAGTACACCCTCAGTGCCCCCAGCTTGACCGTAAAGCCACTAGGACTCACAGCACTGGGGGACGGCTAATTCATAACTAACGTGGAAGCTGACCCTCCCAAGCTGTACGTGTCTTCTCCAATCGGCACCTGTCACAGCTGTGTTTTGTTAAACCCAACCTCAGAGGCTGCCTCCGCCAAGAATTGTTTCCTGATCTTCCCATCTGGATGTGCCTCCCCTTTGGGATGCTCCAGCCCTTGGTCCTCTCTCATAGCTCATATCACAACTATGTAGTATTATAAGCTGCTTCACAACTAATGGCACTCCCACCCTCCTTCCAGTCAAACAAGACCCCTGGGGTTATCATTTCCATCTTATTTACACCTGACATTCCAGTAAAGCATGGTTGGATGCCATGATTCTCCACAGTAACTGCAGTTAAAATTTACTGAGCCCTTCGAGCGTGGGCGTGCTGATAAACAATTGATAGGAAGGATCTCAGTCTCATATGGTCTTTGTAATGACTTGTACAATTGTCACAGTATTATTATCCCCACTATAGGATACACAACCTCAGAGAAGGTCCATTTTGTTCCCCAAATGGGCCAAAAATGATTTCACCTCAGAACCCTTGCACTGGCTATTTCCTCTGCCTGGGCCCATGTTCCCCAGATATGCACATACTTCCTACCTCCTTGCTTCAAGGGTTTGCTCAAGACACCCTATCATGGGGAGCTTCTCGGTTGCCCCACCTTCTGACATCCCTACTTCCCTTACTCTTTCTCCCTATGGCTCTTCTTACTATAGAATAACCTACCCGCATTAGACCATACCTCCAAGAGGACAGGGGCCTGGGCCTGTCTTGTTTACAGGTGTGTATCTATCACCTAGAGGAAGACCTGCACAGAACAGATACTCAGTAAATCCTTGTTGAATTAAACTTGACTGTCTAAGGTAATTGAGCAAGTATCTGATAGAACCAAGCTAGTAACTGATGCACCCACATCTGGCCTCAATCATGCTCTTATCCACTGCCTTTTGTATTTGTGAACTCAAAGCAATGCAGGAATAATTCTTTTTTCTTCATCTGCAATTAAACTCACTATTCTTACTCATTCTTTTACTTGTTCATCCCTTAGATATTATAATTAGCCAGAGTCTTTGGGACTTAGGACAACATTCACTACTGTCAACATTTATGTGTTGGGTCCCACTTTTCCTTGTTTGCTAGCTTACTGCCCAGTCATCTTCCCCCCTGCCCGGAGACTTCTCTGCACCATCTTACCGGTTGGTATACACAGTTTCCTGGGTACCATGTTTTCCTCCTGTTTTATGCCCTTACCCGGGATGCATCTGCCAAGTGCTGTAACTTTCTAGGAAAGGGGGCATAGGAAATCAATTTTGTCAGTACTAGCAAGACTGACTTGCTATCTGACTCTGCCTTTATATGGATAATTTGACTAGGTATAGATTTGAGGTAAATAAGAACTCTCCCCAGAACTTTGTGAGCACACCACTTGATTGTTGTTTACTCCCCAGGATTGCTACTGCAAGTCAGGTGGCATCTGTTTTATTTCTCTCCAGTGGTCTGAGAGTCTTTTATGTTGGTGCTTTGAAATTTCATGATGCAGAATGTGGAAATGTCCTATTCTGGGCATGGAGGCATTTCCTTTAAAGGTACAGGTCCCTCAGGTCTGAGGAATTGTGCCGTATTGCTTCTTTGGTCTTGCTTCCCCTCCATTCCCTTTCTGGGGCTCCAATAATGTGTTAGATCTCTTGGGCGTGTCTTGTATGCATTATTATTGCATTATTCTCAGAGTTTCTATCTCCTTCCCTATACGGCTATCTTCTGAGTATTTCCCAGTCGTTCTATCAGATTTTTTATATGGGTAGTGATATTTTTACATCCTATAAAGATTTTCTTGTTCTTTGATCCTCTCATGTATCACCCACTTCTTATTTAATAAACACAAGATCTTCTTAAATCCTTTTCAATACTGATCTTAAAGTTTTTCCTTGTTTCCTTTAATCTCTTTTATTCTGTAAATTATGTTTTTTCTGAGATACAGTTCATTTTTCTATTTTCTTTCATGACACTAATTCTCCCCAATTCCTCAGTAATCCCTACTAATTTATCATATTTGAGAAAGAAAAACCTGGCAGTAGTTTCTCCTAATACAACATAAATGGAAGTATTTTCCACTAAACGTCCCTGAGTTAGACTTTATGATGGGGAGGGTGGGGCCTATGGGCTGGCATTCTTCTTGAGCATGAGAGGGTGAAGGGCAGCCCGACCCCCCTTCCAGCGTACCACCCACATGCCTGTGTGATATAAACTTTGTCTAGGTCACCAGCAGGCAAACCTGAGTCTACCTTTCTCTGTTTGTTCGGGAACAACTTTCTCAGTTTCTTCAGGAGACCACTCCTGTTCTTCACCCTGGAGTAAGCACTGGCTACGGGGTCGCCATCTTGATAGGAGGGAGGAAGAAGTTGACTTAACGTGTGTCAAGCACCAACTTCCCATGAAGCTTCTATCATTAGCCTCATGTCTCTCTCTAAACCCCAGCTCAATTCTGACAATTGAGCGGGTCCAAGAATTCACTGAAGACAGCCAGTCCACCTCCACCATGCCGACAGAGCAGATTGTTGGGAGAAACTTCTACATTTTAATTGCTCATCACTCCTATCTACTTCGCTTTCTAGAAGATTTACGGCTTGCTTTTGATGAGACTCACCCGCTGGCCTCTGTGTTCTTGTCTCTTTTATGGCTTACCCATTGTAATTCTGTACTTTATTCTTCCAAGGCTCTGGACAGAGGGGAGGCAAATGCGTGGACAGAGTAGGCCATCTTGAATCACTAAGATACGTTTTCATTTTTAATTTACATTTTCCTAGTTCAGTTAAAGCATGATCAAAATCATGTAGTGTAAGTGATATTGGAAAAGCTTTGATAGATTTCTACATAAGTTGCCACTTTACTACAAAAGTACAAAAAAGAACTGTTTGCCCCATTTTAACTAGCAAGGTCGCCGTGTGGTAGGAAGGGCAGGGGAGGTATTAGTTTCTGTGGATCAGCAAAAAAGACACCAGCTAGGTCTTCGGGGCCACTTAATATCCCAAACTCTTAGTTCCAGATCCAGCCACCAACTTACTGTAATGGGATGTTAAAATGACTGTCTCCCTGATGCAAGTTTGGTGTGGACATAAAGTGGACAGAATCAGATATGAGTCTGAGAGCGACTTCACGAAGGATGTCTGATCATCACTTCTGTGCATCCTGAACCCTGGGAAGAGAGAGGCAGCAGGCGACAGGTTCAGAGGAGGTCTGCTGAAGACAGTTAGTCCCCACCCTCTCGGAGGGCAAGCTTGGAGACTGGGCTTCCATGCGGCCACCTGGATGTGAGGTCCCTGCCTATAAAGTGAGGTTCCAGAACGCTGGAGGCCAAACGGCTGACAGAACGATCACTTTGCTGGTGGAAGCGGGAGGAGGTCAATGTGCGGGGATCGGACATTGGGGTGCAGGATGCCAGACGCAGCACACGGGAGAGACTGTATTTATTACGTGCTGATCTATAAAATAGCCTGGACTGGGCGCCTGAGCTCTGAGAGCAAGAACTTCTGAGGAAGAATCGGCCCGAGGGCCACAGCCAGCAGGGAATGCAGTGGAACTTCTGCAGCTGGGGACGAGACCCCCAGGGAGAAAAATCCGCCTTCACCGCCTTTGAAAGGAGATTAAAGTGTTGGTTGATATCACAGGCTGATCGCATTCTAATTAATAAATCTAAACTAGAAATTTCTGTTTTACTGAAGGGGGACCAGAAGGTTCACAAAAACTGAGTGTCCACGGGGCAGGGAGGGATCGCCTCTGGGAAATGCAATTGAAAGGAGCAGTGGCAGCCAGATATCCTGTTGCATAGACCTCCCAAGTGGCAGGTGTTAAACAAACTGGCTCATTACTTGAGTAGAGTTCATGTTTCCTTTGAGAACCTGACAATGGAGACTGGAAAGGATTTATATGGTATTTAGGTGGGGTTTCTTTCTTTCTTATAACAAGTGCGCCTGGGAGCATTAGCGCAAAGAATGGAATTGAAATCGCCAAATATGCGGAATTTGGGATTTATAGCATGTGACACATTCCAAATGCTGAGTTGTAGGTCCACTTGGCAGAGGTAAAAGATGGACATGCCTTGACCAAATTCTTGTCCATATTAGCCAATTTTGATTATAATCACTGGTTAAGAATCTGCATTTAATTCATTTCATTTTTACCTCAAAATAAGCTTCTGATGTTTGATTGAACTTTAATACATATTTACAACTCAGATTTCTACTTTTAATAGGATTAATTTTGCTCTGAAGTAGGAAATGAAAGGATCATGCTGTTTTCATTACAGAAGTGAAGAAAAAATAGGTACAGGTGAAGTCATATTCAGTAGGATATTGACACATTTTTGAGATATTTTTGCTTGCTTCAAACTCACCAGCTACTTAAATAAGTTAAAAATTGGCACTGTAGGGATGCTTGGGTGGCTCAGCGGTTGAGATCCCAGAGTCCCAGGATCGAGTCTCACATTGGGCTCTTTGCGTGGAGCCTGCTTCTCCCTCTGCCTGTGTCTCTGCCTCTATCTCTGTATTTCTCGTGAATAAATAAATAAAATCTTTTTAAAAATTGGCACTGTATTTCTACATTCTTGGTGTTTTTCTTCAGTAAGAAAAAAAATATACAGACTTATCCTTATATCATGTATATTTAAGAGTATAGAGAAGTGGGACTCAAAGTGATCTGGGTTCAAATCACATCCCTGTCACTTCCAGCCAAGTAACTCTGGGCAAGGAACTTCTCATGGAGAAGCCTCAGTTTCCAGATCTGTAGAATGTGGCAAAAATCACACCTACCTCCTTAAGCTGCTGGAAACTACACGAGATACAATTTGCAAAGTGTCTGGCACAATGCCTGGCATGTAGCAAATGCTTTACATTGCAGTATGGGGCTTTTTAAAACATAATTTTATTCATCATGCACAAAATGAATAAATTTAACTTTTAAACTACAAAAAAAAAAAAGCAACCTATCTGTCAAGAGAATAATGTAGGATCTAGTTATGCCGTTCATTTAGCTTTCTTCCTCTATCATTTGTAAGTGATAATTTTTCAACAGTCACATTGCAAACTAAGTGTGTGTGTATGGGGGGCCGGGGGGATGGGAGCAGGGATTCCAGTGCCTTCCCAGGTGTTTCCCTGCATGTTTTTTCTGGTCAATGTATCCTCTGCTCAGTCCCCAGAATGGAGTCTTTAAAGTGCAAATCAGATCATGTGGGCTGTCTGCTAGGGAAGTTACAGGCCCCTTATTACTCATCTCCCACTCTCCCCACTCTCCCCACCTGGTATGGTAGCATCCATGTCTGGCGCAGGAAACCCTGAACTGCTGGCAGTCTTACCCATCACACTCCCCACTTTGTCTGCTCTTGGACTTGATTCCAGCTACCATTCTTCATGGTTCCATCTATGCCCCTTAGCTCTGGGGCTACCATCAAGGAAGCATCCATGGTACACATGACACTACCGTGGGATGCCCCTGCAGGATGTTCCCACGGAACCAAAATCTACCTTGTCCCAGCATGGGAACTGAAATGGTCCATTCATCTGTCTGGTCCAAATCCGGGTCTCTTGAGGGCAAAGATGACCTCTCACTCACCTCTGTATGTCCAACATAGAACCCACCATGTTTTCAGTTTCAAAAGTTCTGCTTTGGGGACCCCTGGGTGGCTCAGCAGTTGAGTGTCTGCCCTCATCTCAGGGCGTGACCCCAGGGTCCTGGGATTGAGTCTCACATCAGGCTCCCCTCAGGGAGCCTGCTTCTCCCTCTGCCTATGTCCCTGCCTCTCTCTGTGTCTCTCATGACTAAATAAAATAAAATCTTAAAAAAAATGTTAAAAAAAAAAAAAAAAAGATCTGCGGGACCCTTGGGTGGCTCAGTAGTTTAGCACCTGCCTTCAGCCCAGGGCCTGATCCTGGAGACCCAGGATCGAGTCCCACATCAGGCTCCCCTTACGGTGCCTGCTTCTCCCTCTGCCTGTGTCTCTGCCTCTCTCTCTCTCTCTCTGTCTCTGTGTCTCTCATGGATAAATAAATAAAATCTTTTTTTTTTTTTTTAAATCTGCTTTGTGTCTGAGGCAAGAACGAATGACTTCTTCCTTACCAAGTTAGCATGGTGGTATTATTAAATAAAATGAATGGACTTTTCCTGGGCCAGGAAATGTGCTCATACTTTATATACATTATCTTATTTATGTCTAAATTACACAAATAGATACATACCATTGTGACACCCCCCACCCCCCGCCGGGTGAGAGAGCCATTTCAAGAAGTGTGTAATGTACCTAACATTAGGGACCTTGGACAAGGCAGAGCTGGATTTCCACTCGGGCACTGTTTTATGATGAAAAGAGATCCTGAGGGGGGGGGGGGTGCGGCATAGAAAGAAAACATTCTAAGTGATCTCTGGATCCTGAGGACGTAATACCTGAGAAATCACACTTTCCTAGGTTGAATCTGAATCTGGTGTTTTCCCAGAGAGCTGGAACTCTGAGATTTCTGGCCACACTTCATAAAGTTTGGCCACTGGGAAGATCTAGTGGAAAATGTGGAAAAAATCAGCCTACTACAGCTGATGGCTCGAAATCCTCAGACAGAACTTTCAATCTCTGGAAGTGATTGTAGCTGAGCAATAAAAACTGCTTGGAAACATCCTGTACATTTTTTGTTTCCAGTTTTCCTCCTCTCCTTGTTCCATGGACCAATCCCTGCCTTCAGTAGGATTTCCCCACCATTCTTCACTCAAACGGTTTCACCAATGTCATCGGTGGAACATGCCTTGTCTTCTTAATTGCATTAGACACAGTATATTGACCTTCAACCTTGAGACATGCTCTTCTTCTGGCTTCTAAGAAATGACATTGACTTACACTTCTGGTTATCCCTTTTTCTGCATCTTCTCAGCTCCCAGACCTGTACATCTGTGGGGCAATCGGCACACAATCCTTGGGACCTCTTCTCTCTACCCTTACTTCCCAGGCGATCTCTTCTAGATTCGTGGGCTTAAATATCATCTACCTGCTTTGATTTTTTCTAGCCTGGGCTACCCCCTGAACTCCGACCCTTGGATTCAACTAAATTCATGTGCACTTTGATTCTGTTAGACAGATACCACAAGTTCAAAACCACGATCTTAATATTTACTAGCACGGCCTCAAATCCAACCAGAGTCCTCTGCCGCTGGCCCTACCTCAGTCCATGGGGACTCTGTTCTTTTGGGTGTTGTGTCTCCCTGAGTCTTCTGTCTTCCACCGACACCACATAGTCTGTGAGCCAATCTGCGCAGCTCTACCATGTATCTGCATTCAGAATTACACTACTTTTCATAACCTCCATGGCTACCATCCTAGCCCCAGCCATGATCCTTTCTTGTTTAGATTACTGCAATAACCTCCTGACTGGCATTGTGGCTCCTGCTCTTGATCCCAATGCATTCTTCCACCAATAGCCAGAGAGACCCTGTTACAAACAAGGTCAACTTATGTCACTCCTCTGTTCAAATCCTCAATGGCTCCCGTGGATTTGGCACAGCCAACCATCTTAAGTCCTCATCAAGACTTACACTCTCTCTTTCACCCCCATCTGGCTGCTCGTGTCATTTCTTTGCCCCCCTTCTCTGTGATCCACCCTTGCTGTTCTACAAACATACCAGACATACCCCCACTTACCAGCCTTGGAACTTGCTACTCTTTCTGTTTCAGAACATGGTTCCCCACATATTAATAGGGCCATCTCCCTTACATCCTTCAGGACTGAATCAAAAGTCACCTTCTAATTAGAGCTTTCCCTGGCCACTCTACCAAACTATTTATCCTGCTGATTTTCTGTCTTCTCCTTTTGAAATGAGGCTAGGGATTTTGGTTGATATTGATCACTGCTCTATTGTCAGGGTCTAAATCATTTCGGGAACATAAGAGGTGCTTAATAATTACTGAATGAATTAACTCATTCAATAGTGAAAGTCACTCCTTCTCCCATATTTGTACTTCGTCATTACCAGTGACAAATCTCAAAAATCACAACCCTGAAAATCCAAAAGCTATTTTTCAGTCTTGACTTTAATTGTGCTTTCAATTAGCAAACCAGGTGGCTCCAAACTTTACGACGCCTGGAATGGTATCAAGCACACAGATTAGATATGGGAGGGGGGGTCCCAAAGCTCCAATATTCCTGATCTCTTGAAAATGTTAGAGTCTGTCCCCCTACCTTTTCCGGGCCATAGCTTTCTAATTTCTAAATGGGGAATATGATCTTATGCCACTCAAGTATTTATGTAGAGTTATAGAGTAATTTTAAACTCAAAAACCACCAGCAGCAATTTACATGAGAAAATCTTTAAATGAGTATTTAAAAGCATGCATTTTAAACAAAATAATTCAAACATTAAAAGTGTTCATTGAGCTCTAAAATTAAGACTCATCAATGGCACACAGATTTTTTTTTCCTACCAGGTAGCATGATGAAATATGGTCAGAAAATCTGAAAAAAATATATGGAAATGCACAGGCAAGAAGAGACGGCACATTGTGTCCACACAATGTGTCCACATTGTGTCCACACTGGAATTGTGTGACAATTCAGGGAATTGCTCAGTACATCCCTACCCTCAAACACACACACACACACACACTCCACACCAAATCCTCAGAAACACTCATTCCAGATTTTACAAAGAGTAAGCGATTTCACAACATATTTACATTTAAAACCTCTTCCTAAATTCAGTAACATAAAGAGGACTGAGGCTTTCCTTCTGCCCCATTCACACTCCCCAAACTCTCCAGCAGACCTGTATTCCCTCCCCGTCTTCTCCAAGATGATTAAGTGGAAGAAGCACCTGTTTGGGATATATAATCAGGAGGAGAAAGAACTGGAAGTTAAGCTCTTGGTTTCTCTCTCCAGGTTTGCACAGGAAACCAAAGGGCTGTTAGCAAGCCACAGGGCTCTCTGGGACTCAGGCTCCTCCCCCTGGCGGCTGAGGAGGGCAAAGAGGGAGGCTTTCAGTCCCCTGCAGGCTCCCTGGCTGGTTCCCCACTCCTTGACTGATCTAGTAACTTGTTTTACAAATGTGTAAGACAAAGTTTCCAAACTTAAATACACAAAGTTTCCATATGGGACTCCTAGCCACCTCTGCCATCCGGACTGCTAATCCTGAGTCCTTACTTAATAGGTATGTTGGTGCCGCCACTGGGTTGGCATTAATGATCATCTACCTCCAAAATTCTCTTACAGAGCGTGAGAGAGAATATTTTCATTTCGGTAAACACAGCTAGCATAATTTGCGGGCAGCGGAATTCCAGCCTGCATCCTGTTATACCAGGCCAATCCACACTGGCAATTACTGCGCTGAATTAAAGAAGCCCTTGGACACCTGCCTCTTGTATGCAACAAGTTCCTTTTTTTAAAAAAAAAAAATCCTATTTATCTTCACAGTCATCTATTTATGTCAAGAAAGGAAACATATGAGCACAGCATCTGTTACTAGAGTGACACAATTACCAAATACTTTCATAAGAGGGAAAAAAATCAACAATAACTCCCGTTGGTTGTCAGGTGCTTTAGGAGACAAAACATTAGTCTTTCAATCACAGTGTCTTGTTTAAGCTGAACAGATGGCGCTACCAGCAGAGAATCACCAGCTCAGCCTGGTCTTTGATGGGCATAACGACCACAGAAATGTCACCTCCTCTGAACTGGCAGAGATAAGCAGGTTTCTTATCACAGATTCAGGCCAGCCCACCCCCTCTGTCCCTGTGATAAGCAGGTAGCAAATTCAAGGGACTTCATTACTAGTCACTTTCCCCCCATTGTTAGACTCTATGTAAATACAACGACCTAGGTATGGGGCAGTCCTTTACCTTTCCCAGTAACTAAATTCAGACAAAATATGTAAAGACTTGAATAAATTAGAGCCGTAACAAAGTAGTAACGACTCAAGGCAGTGAATCGTTGTTTACTTTTTCACTACTATGGGAATCTATGTAAACTGAATGATGGCCGCTTTGGGCAAATCTCACGTTTTTCTACAGGGAAATGTAGGTAACTATAGGTGATCGTCTAGATTTCGCGTTTTTTATTTGCTCTGCTCGCTTTCTGGATATCATCAACAGGTCTGTGTGGTTCTCTATGAGATTGGACTTCATTTGGGGATGGCTTAGCCTTCAGATCTGGGAGACAGAGGGGGGGAGGAGGAACGGAGAGACAGAGACTCAGGGTTGGTGGGGGAGCCAGAGGGACCCGGGTTTGAGGGGCCGCAGGCCCTCCCGCGAAGTACGGGCGGGCGCGTCTGCGTTCAGGCACAGTAGGCCAGGGACGCCCGGAGCCCCCACCCCTGCGGACGCCCAGGCGGGTGCGCCCGGTCCGCGCCCCCGCGCAGCGCCCGGGCCCCGGGGCGGAGCCGCGCGGGGCGGCGGCGGCGGGGCGGCGGGGCGGCGGGGCGGCGGGTTACCTGCCAGGCTGCCCGGCCTCTGGAGGGTGGCCGTGGCGTACAGCTCCTGCGAGTGCTTGCTGTACTGCTCGGACGCGTGCACCAGGCGCTTGGTGGGCGACAGGGTGGCGTACGTGCCGATGGTGGAGCTCAGCTGGTGGATGGGCGACGAGGAGATGGTGGACTGCACGGTGGGGGGCGAGGTCACGCGGATCGGGGACAGGCCGGCCGAGGACACGACGATGTTGATGGGCGAGCTGGTGCTGTAGGACTTGGCCAGGCGGCTGGGCGACTGCTTGGGCGAGGAGCCGCGCGGCGCGGCGTAGGCGGCGCCCTCGGGGGCCGAGCCGCCGCGCTGCAGCTTGGTGGGCGAGCCCCCCTGCGGGGCGGCCAGCGGGGAGCCCCCGCGCGGCGGCGCGGGCAGCGTGGAGCTGGAGTAGTAGAGCGCGGCGGCGGCGGCGGCGGCGGGCGGCGCGTCGGGCAGGTGGAAGGCGC